>NC_090935.1:1381129853-1381442823 GCF_040938575.1 Ambystoma mexicanum
GGCGTGACCATATCTTTTGATTAAGTTAATCTAACAGCATACACATTCTATGCATGATGTCATTGCCCATGTAAAAGTCATTTTGTGTTCCACTCACTATCCAAACATTATGTTAAATTGTTTTTTGTCCAATGCTAATTTTCAGCATGCATCTACCTGCAATTCGGTTTTCAAAGTCTGGACCATCCTAACCAGAGACATACTGGTTTTTAATCCTAAATTTCGGGATCTCCTCCCTTTCCATTATTTTTTGCAACAATTTCTCATTAATGAAGCTCCTTTGTTCAAGCGCTAAAGTGGCTTTTATTGTTTTAGAATAGTCATTTATCCCAACATGAACCCATGGTTGCTCATCTTCCATGTGTATTTCAGCAAGAGTGGTAATGTGTTTTTCTGAACCTGCTCTAGGAGCAGTATTCTGTTTGCATGTCTTCTCTTTTAAATAAAAACGTAAGGTGTGCTCATCTATGGCAGTTTGCCATTCTTTCCTTGGGTCTAAGTATATTTGTGCAGGTAATTTTTCATTTTCACTCTGCATTTTGTCTTGACACATTAATATAACAGTGACGCTAGGTATGTAACTATTCTGGAGGTACACCTCCACTGCATCATTTGTTTTGGCAACGGTGTGACATTAATTTATATTGCTGTTTTGTGCTTTTAGTTTCTTAGGTCTCAATGGTTTTTTAGTTAAGGACCACAGTACTCCATTCACCCCATCTATGAGAGGAGACAATCTTTTTTAGGCAATCTGTTCCCATCAGAAATGGTATTTCACAAATGGATGTGACCAATACCGCCTGTTTCATTCTGTGTTTACCTATCTTTATGTCAACCTCGGTGACGCCTATAATAGGCACCTCTTCCCCCGTTAAAATGATGCACTGGACCTTGATTTTCCTTCACTGTGATCTGATTCTGCGGGGATCTCTCTTCATTGATACTCTTTACTAATTCTTTAGACATAATTGTGGCCTGTGCGCCAGGGTCAATCATTGCAAATGTATTGCATTTGTCTTCTACAGTGATGGGAGCATAATACCTGTCCTCAACTTCCTCTAACACACATAAGAAGTGTGAATTCTTACTGATTTCATGGCTCACCTTTCTCAGGCCTTTTTCACTTTTGGCTAAGCACATTGGTAAATGGAAAGACATGTTTCCCTCCTGTTTGCCCATTCCTGTGTGAGAGACTTTATTCATTTCCCCATGTTCAGAGGTTTTTTGGAGTGTGGCCACCATTCGCCCATCCATCCAGGTATCATCAGAGGTCACACTACAACCCTCCAACTGAACATGTGTAACAACATCACTTGGCAATTTGTCATTTTCTAATTCTGTGCATTTGTGATTATTCAGTATGGTACCAGCCCTTTTAACCTCTTCAAAAATATGTGGCTCAAAGAATTCTTCAG
Organism: Ambystoma mexicanum; assembly: GCF_040938575.1. Taxonomy (NCBI): domain Eukaryota; kingdom Metazoa; phylum Chordata; class Amphibia; order Caudata; family Ambystomatidae; genus Ambystoma; species Ambystoma mexicanum. Next base: position 1,381,131,269 of record NC_090935.1, read on the forward strand.
GTGATTGACCTGCATCGCCACTTACTCTCGGTTCTCTGGTATTCCCCAGGCATGAGTCATTTTTCTTAAATCTGTCTCTTTGTTCTTTTGGATCTTCAGGTTTTCCTATTTCATTTGTACAAATCTCCAATGTTTGATTTAGTTCTAGGTTAAACCGTACCTCTCTTTTAGAAGTATTTGCATCTTCTGTTACATGTTCATTTACTGGTATTTTCATTTTTAAATTATTAGGCATCTCAGAGTCATTATGCAAAATTACATCAGAGCAATCTGTTTTTTTGGCACTCCAGGTATCATAAGTAGTTAGTCACTTTTCAGAAGCCCCCCGGTCATTGCTATGGCCTTCTGCCCCGTCCTTTGATGACTGTTTTTGTGCAGTACAGAGCTTTCCTATTTGCTCAGCTAACATTTTCACTTGGGCCTCGAGGCACTGGAACCTTTCAATCTCTCTAGAATCCTCTCTCTGTGGCCTAGGTCGATATTGGTTGTTTTCCCCCTGATTGGATCTATTCTGATGCCTCTCAGGGGAATAGTTTCTATTGGTATGATTCCTGAACTCTTAAATCATTTGTGAAGGGGATCGGGGTGCACCCATCCTTTGAATGTAGGCCCCTGGTGGGGAATCATTGTACTGACGTGGAGTGTAGTTTATGCTCTGCCTCATGCCTTGTCTCTCATGTTGTGAGTACTGGCCTCTATGTTGATTCCCATTATCAGCAAATCGATCCACATATCGGGGTCTATCCTGATTACCATATATCATGGTATTGGGATCAAATCTGCTTTGTGTCCCCAATGTCTGATAAGGACCATCATCTCTTTGATCCTGATTTTGTCTCTGGTTATTGTTCATACCTGACATATCAGGTCGATAGCCTGCCCGGGGCCTATCTCATAAGTACCTGGGACTGATGTAGCTCTCCCTATTACTAGGATCATGTGATTGAAACATTGGTGCAGGTTGTGATGACCTTTGTTGATTACCCCTCTGTTCAGGTGCCAAATTATTTTTACTTAGACTTTGAGCAGACTCAAGGGACATTTTGGCTGACCTGATTTCGATCACTGTTGCTGAGGGTTCTTTAGATTTAGGTTTAGTATCTTTCATTTTATCACTTTCTCTACCCTGACAATAGAGTACCTCATATAGTTTTGTGTTTTGGTGTACAATCCATTCCAGGGACTTGTCACAGTCAAATTCACAGACCAATTGGGATATGATGTCTTTCTGTAGCCCATAGAAGTAGGCAGTTTTAAACTCATTGGAATTGGGGTCAAAAGATACATCAAAGCGAGAAAATGCTCTTTTTAAGTCTTGTAAAAACTGGCGAGGGGATGTATTAGGCCCTTGTGTAAGCAACTTTCTTTGCCTCCTGCAATGACTGGAAAGGAGAAAAATGACGCCTAATTTCTTTTTCAAACTCTGCCCATGTCATATTCTGCTGTTCATTCAATCCCCTTATAATACTGGCCATCGGAGCATCTAAAGTTAAATGAAAATACTGCCTGTACTGTTCCTTAGATATCTGGAGGGCTTTAAAAATGTCATGAACTGCTTCTAAGTGATCCTCTATGCAGCATTCCCCTCCCTTTTTAAATGGTTTGATCAGGGCTTTAATGGATTTCATTATCTTTATGGGGCTACTTGTTGCAATGCATGGAATTTCACTACTTGGTGACTCAACCCTGGTTCCAGGTGTATGGGATTGGTGGCGGCCCCCAAAGGGGGTATCAAATCCCCCAAGGGCGCTGCAACCAAGTTCAGTCACCCGCCCATTCATTGGGGCACTAGCTCTTTGGGTAGAAATAGAATTCACCTCAACTCCATTGAATGTGATGCCCTGCTGCCTCTCCTGGGACCTGGGAATGCACATTTGCTGTTCCAAGTCCTTACACTTTTTAAGAAGCCTGTCTGCTTCATTTTGCAAATAGTTGTTTTCATCACTCATTTTATTAATTACCTCCTGCATGTCGCATATTTGCATTTGGCATTCATCAAATTCTTTATTTCTCTTGTCCCTTTCTAGAAGCATTTTAACCAATTCTTGTTCTGCATTTTGGAGGTCACTTTCTTTTTCAAAATGTTCTTTTTGTAAAACTTGCATTTCTGAAACCATCTCATCTTTATCTTGTCTAATGTGGTCCACCAATGCTTTTAAGTGGACTAATTCAGGCTCACTGTCTTCAAACTGTTTCTTGCTTTTGGACAATTGAATATCAAAATCTCTGCATTTTAACTGCATATCTTTTTGACATACATCCAATTCCGCTCTTAACGTTTACTCTTTCTTACTTGCCCCATCTAAGTCAGTCTTTAACCTGTTAATTAGCTGGGTATCATTTTCCTGTATTCGCAGGGACCTATTCAAAATAAACCAGACCTTGGCGCATAGCCGTATCAAACAGTCTTTCTCTGCATTTTTATCGGCTGCATTTAATAACCTTAGAAGGCAGACCTGAATTATGCTGCCTTCTGCAAAAATATTGTCTAGTTTTTCTTTCTGCACTTCACCATGAATGCGGTCATGCCATTCTGAGGTACTATTCGATGACCACGTCCCATGTGCAAATAATTTTGCCTCTAAATATTGCACTAGGTCTGAGAATGTGGCTTCCCTTTGAGACATTCTGAAATTCGTTTTTAGTGACACACTGCTATTATGAAATGGGTTCCCTTTAATGTACAGATGGCGGTGTGAGACACACTTGCCACGCCCAGTAGGTGCTCTATGATCACTTTCCCAGCCTGCAACACACCATAAATATGTTGGGTATTTTGTGTAGATTTTGGACTTAGCGGTATTTTCTTACCGCCAAAAACAAAATAATTTAGTAATAACCACTCCTTGTATTTAGATTGGGTTTGGTATTATAGTGGTATAGTGGCTATGCATTATTTCAGTACACAGATGCATTTGGTTGGTATACATTTCGTTGTGGCATAGTGGTGAGCATAATTTCTTTGTTTTATTTGTGGCCCCAACGTACAAAACCCCTTTCTTTTGTTTAGGCTGTTCTTGTGATCTCTAGAGGCCTCAGGCTTCTACATTATTCAATAACACCACATTTTCATATGGAATGCCACTTATGGCTGTTATCACTGATTTATCTACGCCAGTGAGCTGTGCTTCCAGAAAGTATTCACCATAACATGTGGTGTTATCACTAATTTATTTACATTAGTGAGACTATGTTTCGAGAGGCCTCTCTCTGCTGATTCATATACGCCCAGCAGACTATTGTATTATATTCCACTCAGAAGACACACACATACATATTCACTGAGTGGAACCACGCACACAGCTATTTATAATTGCTCATAACATTACTTTATCTACATAGACAGTTTGGCACATATATTACCTAATAACCTCCCCTTTACACAGGTTGTGATTTATACCAGTTTCATTTCAAAATCATACATTACCAGCTTTGCGAGGCAGTCTTTTCTAGAATAAACAGAAGAGAAACATTTGCAAAAATACAAGGCATTTCATTAAATTCTTTGCAACAATAAAAAGAACAGGACATCAATTGACTTGCATTTAGATGGCAACATTAGAATGTGGCATTTAAACATGGTGATTCCCCAATAGTGACTATCGCTACACTGCCTGCCTAATAATAAATCATTTGTCCGTCACAGCAAACTCACTCTATTCATATAATTACCAGCTATTTGTAGCTCTCCCACATGCAATCTCCTGGCTTGTCGCCTCCGAGAAGTGGCCCAGGGTTTTCTTTTTAAAGCCCCCATTGAGAACATGCAGTTCCAATCTGCAATCTTCTGTTCTCAAGCCGGTGCTAATTGACTGGGGAACTCCAGTCTCTGAAGGTCAGCAGCCCAGCCAGGCGACCTCAGCAGCTTCAGCCAAGTCCTCAGTGCAGCACCGCCAAATGTCCACTAACTCTCCTTCTCCCTGAGCTGCTTCAAGAAACCTCTGTCACAACCCTTAAAATGACGTGTACCCAATCAAAATACACAATAATCTATCCTCCTTCTTTAACAATGGCTTGGCTTATACAGTTTAGAAACTGTATCTACTCATTTCCTGGCATGCAGATTTTGCATCCAGCTAACACAGTGAACAGAGAAAAAAAATGAATCCAAGTGCACGCTTAAAACGGCTTTCAGAGCCTGTCTTTTCTACCTCATTTTCACATGGAGATCACATTATGATGTTATTTGATTAGTATTAGTGATTAGTATTTGTTAGTTAAGTTAATTAATCAAGTATCTAATGTGTCTCCTGTAATTGAGGCATTTTCAATTGAGAAAAAAATGGTGTTCTTTTAAACTAAATATTGAAAAATGGAAAAATAAAATGATGTTCATAGATAGCCTGTCTTCATATACCTGTCCATATGTTACCCTGGCAACACATGACTTGATGTACCACCTTACAGCTATAATGTGATCCCATGCAGTGGCGCTGCTCTCCATAACTCGCTAAATTATACTACAGTGGCCAGTAACAAGAACAAATATAAGTGTCTGTCAGAAACAAATCAGTTTCTGTATGAAATGGGCACAGCCCTGACCGAAGAACGCCCAGCTAGCTCAAGGGGTTCCTATTCCAACTCCCCGCTCCCTCCAGCGGCTGAAACAGCAACAACTCTGCAGGATTAGTCATTAAGATTCTGAACCTCTTGCAGTGGAGATGAACACACTGGTATGATAATATGGTATAATAATACAAATTGACAATGTAGCACGACGGCACAGGCACAAGCAGATATGATTAACCAATGGTACTAGCGGCAACAGCCTCTTTAAGAGGAATCACAGGAACACACAGTCACCTTTAACAATGTGATAATTCACTTGGGCGCTTGGCCGCCCTCAGGTTCTTCAATGCAATGTTGGCAGATTAGATGTAATAGGCGTCAACAGAGCTGCAGCTTCTTATACCAGCTCTCCACACCCTCGGCACGAACACCTGCGGTGCCCACACCATGATCTGATATGATATTGCATTTATAACGTGCGTGTACACAAGTGTTTCTAGCGCCACAAAACAAGGGCGGGAAGACAGACAGAGGCAAGACAAGACAAAGCATTTTATTAGGCCTTGTGACATTGAGATTGTGGAAGTGAGATAAGGAGAGGTACAGGAGGATGGAGTGGGGGAAGTGCAAGGGAGAGGGAAGGGGGAAGTGCAGTCAGGGCTAGTAAGGCTCTGGGTAAGTGGAACAGGACAGTTCAGTTGTGGGTAAGTGCCAGTCGGAAGGGGAGCTGCAAAGGTTACAGTTTATAGCCCCTAAGTGCACAGTAGGCCATGCAGCAATGCAAGGAGAACTGGTTGTAGAGAAGCCTGGTACCCAATGAGACTCTAAGGATACCAAGCAACCAGTTGGTGCATCAGACAGGAAGGTTAACAGGGGAGTGAGAGAGAGACAGCAGAGGGAAAAAGGAGGGGCTTGAAATGCTTCCGGACTTTCAGGTGGTCCGGCTCAAGTCTGAGAGGGCCAGGGTGGCGGTTCCAGGCAGAGGAACCTGCAGAGGTGAGAGATCTACCCCCCACTCTCTGTCTGGATAAGCACCTGACCCTTAGAGAGTTGGAGGTAGCTAAGCGAAAGGCTTGAGAGGTAGGTACTTAGGCACAGAGAGTTGAATGTAGTGTGGGCCCTGGCTGCAGAAATCTGTGTGGACGTTGCAGAGGGTCATAAACTTGATACTTGCAGCCACAGGGAGCTAGTGGAGAGATTTCAGGCATGGAGAGATATGATCCCTGGGCTTGAGGTCAAGGATAAGTCTCACAGTCCTGTTCTGCATTAGTTGGAGAGGGCAGAGAGTAGAGGAAGGAAGATTTAGAAAGGGGTTGTTGCATTAGTTCAACCTACAGAGAACAAGAGCTCGGAGACAGTGAGCTTCTGGGGGAAAGTGAGAAAAGGTAAAATATCTCTGAGGAGGTGCAGCTCGAAGCGGGCCTTCTTGGCAAGGTCCGCGATGTGTGGAGAGAAGGAAAGAGTGGAGTCAAAGATAACACCAAGTTTTTGCCTCAAAGAAAGGAAAGGGTAGAGGGCTCAAGGAGGGTAGCCAGAGTGAGAGAGGGAAAGCGGGTTCCAATGAGAAGGATATCTGTCTTACTGGCAGTAAGGTAGAGATTGCTGAAGGAGCACCAATCCTGAATCGCGGATAGACAGTCAGAAATAAGCGAGGAAGGAGAGGCAACTGAGTGAAGCCTAACAGAGAGCTGTGTGTCATCCGCATTGAAACACTGAAAGTTGGAGAAGGTGGCGATCAAGTGGGCCAAACGGGCCAGCTAGACATTGAAGAGCCAGAATGAGTAGATAGAGCCCTGGGGGACACCAGATGTACAGAGAGTGGTGATGGAGTGGAAGGACCCAAGTTGGACCTGGTCGGGTCAGTCCAAGTGGAAGGAGGTCAGCCACGCCAGAGCCTAATCCGTGATGCCCAGGTTCTCACCAAGTTGATTGATCAGGGTGGATTGACTGACTATGTCAAAAGCAGAAGTAAGGTCAAGGAGAATGAGGACACAAGGCGAGCTAGAGTCAAGATTAGAGAGCAGATCTTCAAGGCTGTTCAGGAGGGCAGTTTCTGTGTCTCTTGCTGCTCTGAAGCCACACTGATGATCATGGAGGCAACCAGCAGATTCAGTGTGGAGAGTAACCTGGGAGAGGGTCAACTTTTCCACTAGTTTGTCCAGGAAAATTGTGGTAGAAATTGGGCTATAGTTTGCCTCACAGGTAGACTGGGCAGAAGGCTTTTTTTAGGAGGGTGTGCAGTAGAGAGTGTTTTGAACAGAGAGGGGAAAGATCCAGTGGGGAAAGAGTGATTGCAGAAATTGGCAAAGGCTAGAGCATGGGTGTCAATGTGGTCCTAGATGGTTCAGGTGGAGCAGGGCAGCACCTGATAGATGAGACTTTCATAGACCAGACCTGTCGCTAAACATTGTCAGGTGTCGAAAGAGAGAAGGAGGAAAAAAGGAAAAGGAGAGGGAGAGGGTGTCAAGGGGGGCCTGAGAGAAGTATAGGCATAGGAAGAGGAAATTGAGGGTAGGATGTCCTGAGTTTCAGTGTTGAAATGAGACACCAAGGACATGCAAAAGGTCTGAAAGGAGACAGGAGAGGTGAAGACTGCAATAGGATTGCCCATCTCCTTGCAGATTCTAAAGAGTTTGGACATTTTGTTAGAGGCCGTATTGATGCAGGCATGGATGTGGAATCTCTTCCTTCAGAAGACAGAGAATCTGTGTTACCTTTGGAAATGGCGACAGGTCAGTTTGTCAGAGGATGCGCCTGAAGCCCTCCTCTTCCTCTCAGCCACCCTGCACTTGTGTTTTAGGGCGGTGAGGTCAAAGTCATACCAAGAGTTGCTCTTGGAGATAGGCTTCAGATGGATTCTCATGGCAGGGGCATGGATGTCCAAAGTGTTGGAGATAGAGAGATGCAGGTTAGAGAAGGTTGTGTCAGAGTGTGAGTCAGCTGCAGGAGTAGCAGTAGCAGCGAAAGTAGATGCAAAAGCATCCACTGACTCTTGCTTCATAGGCCAAATGACCAAGAAGGAAGGTGGCAGTGCATGGGTAGTCTTTGCATGTGGGGCAGAAAATGGTCAGTCCACGAGAGAGGAGTGGTGAGAGGGATAAAGAGGGAGATGTCTGAGGATATTAGACCATCCAGGGTGTGGTCGGCAGAGTTTCTCGGGCCAGAAAGAAAAATGGAAAGAGAGAGTCGCAAACGTTGCAGAAAAGCCCAGAGGAGGGATTAGAAGTATCCAGGTGGATGTTGAGGTCTCTGAGGAGGAGACGCTAAGAAGTAGAGGCAAGGAGAGAGGCAGAAAGGTCATCCTGCAGATAATGGACACAGTAAGGGAGAGACTAGGAGAGATAGAGAGCCTGCAGACCAGGCATTCAAAGGAGGAGTAGGCCTGCATAGGAATGACAGAAGCAGGAACCCACTCCGGAAAGATCAGGGCCACTCCACCTCTGGCCCGGTAGGTTCTGGCCTCAGAGAGGATCTTGTAGCCCTCGGGGAGGAGGGTGTCAAAACTTGTGACACTGCAGGCCGTGATTCATGTTTCAGTGGGAGAGAGGACATCCAAGTCAAGGTCTTAAAGGAGATGGCAGATGTCAGAGGAGTGTTTGACAGCAGAATGAGAGTTGAGAGTAGCGACATGGAGCAGGTTGCCACATTTGAAAGACCTCTGGGGTACAGGAGGGAGGTACACCCAGCGAAGGTTGTAGAGGGACAGTAGAGTGGGCAGAGGCAATAGACAAAGGTGTGATGGGGTCAGAGAGGGGGAGGAAGGTGCCAGAGAATCAAAGGAGGAAGAAGGTGGCAAAGGAGCCAGAGAGGTGTTAGAAGGAGTAGTGGGAGAAGAGAGGAAGTTGATAAGACACGGGAAGAGCCTATCGAAATGCAACGATTGGGCTGAGGGCCCTGGAACAAGAAAGTCCCATTCAGATAGACAGTAATGATGGTTTTGGAGGAATGGAAGGATGCAAGAGGGCCTACTCTTCGGGTGCCAGCATTAATGGGAGAGGATGATATAGGAGAGAGCGAACAGAGACCATATGATAGCTCCATAGGTTAGGTGAGGGAACGACAAAGAAGATGTTGGTAAGAATCTGTCTGGAGGAAGCACTGTTGTAGGTATCAGCGATAGGGAGACTTGGGTTGGAGAACAGGATGTCCCTCTTGAACCTTTTACTTCCCGACTTGGTGAGAGAGATAGGGTGGTCGATAGAGTAGCAGTTAGAGAAGATGGCGAAAATGGAGCGCAACATTGGGGTTCGAGGAGGAGGTTGGAGGGGGTGAGAGGGTTAGAGTAGGTGAGCGAGAGAGAGAGATTGAGAGAGATGGAGGGGTGCCCAGCCCAGTGCTGCACACCACAGGATGCACAGGAGGAGAGTGGGGGGTCACACAGGGAAGCAAAAAAGTATGGAAACACAACAGAAGCAAGGCAGGGCACACAACAAGGGGGTGCAAGGTACAGTAACTGCAGTAACCAAAGTAGAGCGGGGACCTAGAGATTGGGAGAGAGAGTAGTGGGACTGCAGTAACACAGTAACAGCAGTAATCACAGTGGAGTGGAATAGGGACCTAGAGAGTGGGAGAGAGTCTAGTGGAACAGTAGAGACACAGTTACAACAGTAACAACAGTTGAAAGGGGACCTAGAGAGTGGGAGAAAGCCTAGTGGAACAGCAGAGGCACAGTAACAACAGTAACAACCGTGGAATGGGGACCTAGAGAGTTGGAGAGAGCCTAGTGGAGCAACAGAGGCACAGTAACAACAGTGGCAGCAGAGGGGTGGGAACATAGAGGAGGAAGAGAGCCTAGTGGATACAGTAATACAGTATCAACAATGTCAGAGGAGTAGGAAACTTGGGTGGGGGGCAGACCTAGAACATAACATTCAGCAACAGCGGACTAGTGACGCAGAAGGAGGTCAGAAACAAAATGTATGGCTAACAGCAATGGAGGGGAAGCCTAAGGTTGTGCAGAGACAGAGAAAGGTAAGTCAGGCTTATAGGTGGAAGTACACAAAAAAGGCTGGGTAGTTCACTATAGAGGAGTAGTGGCTGCTCTCACTGCCTGCATCTTACTTACATTATGGTTGTTGCTGGTCGATGACTGCACAGCATGCTAACACTCTACGCCGCTACCATTTCATCACCAAGCACCTGCGTTTCAACAACATGGTGGACTTGTCCTGTGCAGGCTTTGCTGCAGAGGGCCCGATCATCTGTTTTTAAAGGATATGCTGCACGTACACGGAGCAACGTGCAATGTATCAAATGGCCAGTGTCTCCTGTGGCCCTGTGGCACACAACACCGCAGCCTTGTCCTGCGCAGGCTTTGCCACAGAGGGTCCGATTCTCAGGTTTTAAAGGATACGCTACATGGACGTAGCACACTGTGCGACATATCAAATGGCCAGCCATGACCTGTCATGCGCGGGCTTAGCCGCAGAGGGTCCCATCCTCATTTTCTAAAGGATACGCTGCATGGAAGTAGTGCAACATGCAATATATCTAATTACCAGCATCTCCTGCGGACCTCTGCCGCACAACACTGCAGCCTTGTCCTGCCCGGGCTTTGCCTCAAAGGGTGTGATCCTTGTTTTTTAAAGGATATGCTCCATGGACATCGCGCAATGTGCTACATATCAAACAGCCAGCATCTTCTGCGGCCCTGCAGCACACAACACTGTGGCCTTGTCCTGCACGGGTCTTGCCGCAGAAGGTCTGATCCTCTGTTATTAAAGGATATGCTGTGAGGACATAGCGCAACTTGCAACATATCAAACAGCCAGCATCTCACGTGGTTCTGCGGCACACAACAATACAGCCTTATACATTTGGTACAACTCTCCCAAAGAAAGTCCAGTGATATCTTCAGAACAAATCTTCGGCCTTAAAGGATCTGATAGGAACTAAGCAAATCTGCTGAAGGGGTGGAATGCCAATTCTTTTAAAGGCAGATGTCCTCAGGTGTTTAGAATACAGCTAGCCTGCCTTAGTGTCCCAATCCCTGCTCTCGAATGGAGTGGACTTTGCACTGTTGATGTCACAACCAAAGTGCTTTGCTCCAGAGTAAGGGGAAGGGGCAGGAAAGAGAGAGAGGGACAGTGAAAATAAAAGTGGTGGAAACATTCTCCCATTGTGCATAGCCCTCCCTCTGTTGCCTTCCCTTCTTACTGAGTAGAAAGACCTTTAGAAAGAGTAAAAGCCTACTGTGCAAAACTGAGTTACCAATATGAATCTATAGTAAATGCTGAAACTACCTTGAATCGCTCAAATCAAGAGGTCTCATAAGTTCCACTTAAACATTCAAGTGGGGATAAGCAGGACAAGGGTAACTCGCATCTAGTACCCAATCAGAGTAGTCACATTAACCCCCATAGCGGGGTACTGTAGGATTCTCTTTCATCTAGTATGAAACTGCATGCACTCGACTATATTCTTACTTCTCTGGTTAATCTAAGCAAAAAGATCCATAAAACAACTAATGAGGTCACTGACTTACTCATGATTATATACAAGCACCTGGGAATTACATTTCTGCTTACAAATGTCACCCATCTTAATAGTGAGACTACATCTACCCACAAGAATCTAGGAATTGGTCGATGTGGGAAGTGAGCAGTCTGAAGAATCTATCAATTTGATAAGCTAGGTGCTCAGGGTTATGGGAGACACTAGCTTCTGATTCTGAGATATGAAGTACCCACGCACCCCGTTCAATTTCCTTAGTATGTCACTTGGCAGACTGAGTGCCATCTCAAACCTCATTCTGACTTGACCAGGTACTGTTCTCAGCGACCATATGGGGTGTTTGCCCCTCAGGGCACAATGGGCTGCATTTGTCAGGTGATCAGGGCAGGAGCCAGAATCCATCATTTTTTCTCTGGGAAGCTGATCCCTAAGTCACCCACATGCCTCAAACATCTGTTACACAGTGCACAGAACTATACACATAAATGGAAGGAAACACTATCCTCCCACTCCCTCTACCCATTACCTCTCACTTGATGTTGTTGCCATACCATAACTTCAGCTTCAGAATGATGCTGAAACCATGCTGGGAATTCGATATGGTGAAATAAGGAGCAGATAAAATGGGGCCTTATTACGAGTTGGGAGGCATGCAGTAAAAGAGGCCATAATGGAATTACCACCACATTTACCACACTGCCAAGTCTGGGGCTGCTTCTGGGAGAAACAATGATGTCGGAGGTCAAAGGCTCTGATTCCTGGCTCCGGATGCATTGCATTGTGGGGAGCATACTTGGATGCATGGATTCTGCAAAGGCTGACATGCCCTCTGTATACTCCCTCATCCTATGGCCCACAGATGTGATGGCAGCAGTCACCATTGTCAACTTCCAGCACTGGCTGCCCAGTGATCTGGCAATCATACTTGAGGATCACTGTACACTGTCCTGAATGGCCTGCAGATGCTGCACCAGCATCACTGCCAGGTTTTGTATGGTGATCTGGCACCACTCCATGGTGTCCAGGCTCCCCAGATTGCAGCCAGTGAATGCTGAGCCACTGGCAGTGGACTATGATGATGGCCATTGCTGAATCAGGGGTACCTGAAGCCAGTGCCATTCTCCTTTTTGTGAATGACCGCCATATGTCCCTGTGTCCAGCTCAGCCTGCTGCTGAAAATGGCTGTATCCCTAAGGTCTATCTAACTTACTGAACAAGAGACTCTAGGGTAAGAATGTCTGTGTGAGTACCCCTGGAAACGTATAATCTACAAACATAAAAACTCACAGGCCAGAAGACAAGGAATATACTATGTGGGACCCTAAACCAAGAAGGACAAGAAGGGGGAGAGCTTTGGTAGTCAATCTTTAGAGCCATTTACTCACCCCACAAGCGACCTGGAAAGAGGACTAAGGTTTGCAGGGACCAATGTCCATGATAAATTTTACTTTAAAGTAGAATTTAATCAATTAATGTGAAAAATCCATCTTAAGGAGTTTGTTTTTGAGAAAACCAGCTACACCAGGCAACCAAATGAATCAGGACTAAGAAACAAATCAACTTTTAAGCCACCTCAGCTCTTTCTCAGCAGAGTTCAGAGTTTTCAAAGGAAAAGTACTATCAGATGTCACCAGGTTAGAACAACAGCAGAATTGAAGTACATTCATGAATATCTCGAGACAAGAAACAGCAGCAATCAACCAACTAATAACGAATCATGGAATTATAATCTGGAAAGCGGATAAAGGAGGAGCAACTGTTATTCTAAACATGACAGATTACATACAAGAATGTGAAAGACAACTGCAAGATATGATCTGTTACCAAATGCTATAAGAAGATCCCACAACCCGTCTCAGAACTCTGATTAGGGAAAAAGTACAAAAAGCACTGGAAAGAGGATGGATTAGTCAGCAAGAGGCAGGCTATCTTGTCAAACAAAACCACAGAATGCCCAAATTCTATATTCTCCCTAAAATCCATAAATCACTGAATAGTCCACCAGGGAGACCTGTAGTGTCTGGCATTGATTCAATTCTTGAACCACTTTCACAATTTGCAGACAATTATTTAAGACCATTTGTTAAAGAAATGCACTCATACATGCAAGATACAACAGCCATCATTTTAATAATCGAAGGAAGGACCTTTGAGTATGAGAAAGCAATCTTGATGAGCTTAGATATCACATATACTCAATGATTCAACAGGACACTAGCCTGGAAATGATCACAAAATTGCTTATGGAAAAACAAAGAGAAGGCAAAGTGCCCAATTCCTTTATCCTGTAGTGCCTTTCCATGACCCTAAAAGAAAGATATTTCCAATTCCAAGACAATATATATAAAGAAATACATGGGACCACAATGGGTGCCACAGTAGCACACAATGTTGCCAACCTCTATGTGGAAATGTTAGAAGAAAATAAACTGTACACTGACACCAACCCCTACAAAAACAATATTCTTCTATGGAAAATATATATTGGCAACTTATTGTTGAGATGGAAGGGTGACAACAATACAGCAGATATGTTTGTCAGTTGGCCAAATTAGCAAGATCAATTTTTGAAATTTACAGTGATTTACCGTGAGATTCAAGTTAATGTATTGGATGTGACCATCTTCCACGATAGGGCGATTAACAAATTATGGGTTAAACCCTACCACAAGCCCACAGATAACATTCCTTTGCTAAAATTTGACAGTTTCCAACCAAGACACACTAGGAACAACCTGCCATTTCGACAATTCTTAAGACTATGTAGGAATAGTTACAATTTACAATTGTACACACATGAAGCTGGACATCTGAAAGAAAAACTGCTTACACAAGGCTACCCAAGCAAGTTAGTGAAATCCGCCTATAAAAGAGCAGGGAATAACAATTAGAAAGCCTTGTTAGAATACCAACCTAAAGAAAAAGACACCAAAAGACTGGTGTTCGTAAGCATATTTAGTCACCTTTCAGACATGATTTAAAATAACATTGATAATGAGCAACTGGAAGATTTTTTTATCCAAACCCAGTCTACTTGTATTTGCATTCAAATGCAGCAACAACCTAAAGGAGAAACTTACGAAAACATATGTAATATTGCCAATCCAAAGAGAGAAACATCTGGTTGAAATGTGGGGACTAGAGAAAGCAAAAGGACATACGCCATGCGGCAACTGTAGCTGCTGCATTACGACGATACAAAGTATTGAATGTGATTTGGGACTAAAATCTCAGTGGAAATTGAAATCCCTGACCAATTGCAACACTCAAATGGTAGTGTATGCTCTTTGATGCTCTTGTAAATTACAATATATTGGCAAAACAGAAAGAATGGTGCGGACAAGAATAACTGAGCATAAGAGTTGTATAAGCAATTGAGTTGAAAATGCCCCATTGGTTAAACATTTCAACGAGCAAAACCTTACAGCTGATGAGTTATCCTGGATGGTAATTTACACATTGCCAATAAGGAAAGATGCAACAATAGACAAAGAAAAACTCTTTAGAAAAGAACGAGAGTTCATCTTCCTCACAAAAAGCGATCTCACAGGATTGAACGGAAACAGAGTGGCTACGAATAAATTGAGGTAGTTGAAAATGAAAACAGCTTTTTGACAATGCCAGACCATTTTGGCAATTAGAGCAACTCCATTCCTCGATTACGCCAAATAGAGGAGTACCACATTTTATAAGAACACAAGAATGTAGGCTCTATACAATTTCAAGTGCCACAAGGAGGTCCATAGAAAGGAGGAATCACTATGCTTGCAGCACAAGTGATCGGGCTGTCTGTTACGTAAGATAATTGCTTGTGACTCATCATAGCAACAGATCAGGGGCACCCATGGATAAAAAACCTTGCAGACACACAAGCTGGCCCCTAAAATGAGAGATGCTTAACATAGTAGAGCCGAAGAAAACTACAGTTATAATAAAATGACCAGCATGCTATGCAAAGAAGATTGAGGGGGCCCGCTTTAAGCACGCTCAGTTAGAAAAGAGGACCTCAAGACCACGCAGGTTTGAGACAAATAGTCTCAGTGAGCAAGAGCGGATGACACACACAAGGGGTGTACAGATAAGAGAGAGCAATGGCTTAACACTCTAATAACATTTTAGATGCACCCCGATGTGTTGCCATGTCTGACACTGACACCATTTTGCTCCTTGTGGATCACCACAGGGGCTGGCTGTGGTGTGGCAGTCACAGCTGATGGGGGTGCTGCACCTGCAGCGATATGCACAGTGATATTTGTGATATCTGCAGTGCTGTTGGAGGGGCCACTAGGCACGCTTGGCACAGCTGGCATGGAGCTGGTGTGATGAGGCCTTGGTGCCTCCCTCCTGCTCTTCCTCCTACTACTCCCATGGCTGGCCTGTGCAGGGGTGGAAGTAGGCACGCTGCCAGCAGTAGAAGTCTCCTGGGTAGTAGAGGGCCCCACATCATCAGCCTGAGTTGACTGTGGACCTGTTGGGTGGATAATAACATGCTGTCAGTCATCATGTATACTAGTAAGTGGGCTGGCGAGATACTCATGCAATTTGAAGTATACTCATCCTGCACACATTTTGCCTGATGGGCGTGGTAAGTTGCAGGCCAATGAGTGTGTCTAATGTGAGCTGGGAGTAGTGTCTCCTGAGGGTGTACACAGCACAGGCATGGGCACATGGCCTCTTGGCCTGCCAATATGGCTTGTTGTTATGGTGGCTCAGAGGGTTCACTTTGCAACATGGATTTTCACAGCACACATGGGTGCTTCTTATGGTTCCATGTCTTCACATGCACATTTGCCCTATAGTGCAGGTGAATTAGAACAGTGTCTGTCCTCCTCTTGAACATGCATATTGTCTCTGTGCCTTTGTACAGATTGCCATGGTTGCCTATTCCCTTGACCAATGTGCTAATCTATGCCAGGGGGCACATGCATTTGGCCAGTGCATTCACAAGGGAGTGGGAACATAAAGAACCTAAGGACTCACCAACATCTCCTTGTCTGCGTGCTCCCCCTTCAGTTCTTCTGATCCCCTCTATTCCTTTAATGTGGATGATTGAGCTGGACTTTTCCTTCCATGGAGTCAGGACGAGTTGTTTCACGGTGCCAGTTCCTGAGGCAGATGGCTCACGCTTCTGTTTGTTGATGAGGCTCCGGACAGTGGCCTTCAGTTCATTCCACCTAATGCAGCACTCTTGACCGTCCTGTGGGATAATGTCCACTGCCATGACCTTGTCCTGTTTGCTCGCCCTCAAGGCTGTATTCCTCCGCTGTCTGCTTCCATACAGCTCATCCGCATGAGCGACAACCTCATCCACCAGCACCTGCATTTCCCTGTCACTAACACTACAGCCTCATGATGGCCACCTTGCCTTCCCCCTTTACCTGGGACATGTTCCTCATGACTGTTATTATTGAATGGCACCAGAAAATGGAAGATTCAGGGTGGATTGGATTTTTAAAGAAGGCATCCAGCAGGCTTCCCATTCCGGTGATGATGTTATTTCTGCCAGCGGAATTATCGCCGAGTTGGGTGGTGGTAATCGTAATTCCGCCGATGCCGAGCAGAATTGCCACCCGAAACTCATTTACAACGGTATTTACGGCAGACCCAATTACTGTTACTGCAAATGGTGTGCGCATGCTCCCTAATACCTGTAATTCGGCAATAATTCTGCCTGACACCATGGCAGTAACAGAAATTCCATCTGGCGGAATTACTGCTGTACTACTGCCCAAAACTGGATTCTTGATTTTACAAAGTAGCCCATGAAGATGGGCACACCATCCGTAAGGCCCAGAAGATGCTTCAGCTGCAGGAAAGTGAAGAGGAGGACGCTGCCAGTGAAAAGGGGAGTGTTTGGGCAGGGGCATATGTTGAGAAATGCATGAATACTGCAATCCTGACTTTGCAGTATCTCCTGCTAATTACTTAGCACTGCTCTATGCCTAGCTGCTAGGAAAGCGTTGTGCCAGAAGTAATGTATACTGCTATAAGGGCATGAAAGCAGTCCTCCCAGAATTCGGGTGGGGCTGTCAAGGAATATTATATGTACAATGTGTGATATGCCCCGCAGTGGGTCTTCTGGAGCCAGAAAGGAACCACCTCAACTATGGACAGCTATTTGCAGTAAAATAGACGGTATTAAGGGGTGGGGTGGCTTTCCAGAGAAAGGAGGCTCTTCTGATTTGTTGCCTGCTTTCTATGTGTTTATTCATGTTGTTTTTTTTTATTTCTAGTTGGGGTGTGTGTGAAAGATTGAGCTTGCATGCCTTTGCAGCTAGTGCCAAAAGCTAATGCAATATCATGTTTTCTCCATGTGTGCTACTTTTGTTTGCCTGGTCATTTTCAACCTTCTAATGACACCTGGGACATGGGTTCCACCTTGCCCCTACCTGGCTATTGCTCCCCTTCCATCTCCATAAGCATTGCAGTCTCTTGGCACAATGGCGTCATGTGGTCTCCAGCTTTACCCGTGCCTCTACAGTACCTGTTTCCCCTTTTGTCTGTACATGCTCTGCTTTTTAAGGACACATAAACCCTTTGTGTTTCCCATCTTTGCTGAAGGTTCCTCAGTAGCATGTCTCGGTTCTCTCTGCGCATGTTCTCCTTTCTTGTGTTATGCAGGCTCTTCAGGATCTCAAGTATATGTGACGTATGGTATTAGCTCTGCTGCCTAAATCCTAACCCTGTAATGTTCAGTAAGTGCAATTTCAGGGGATCTCTGCTGTGTGAAGCCAGAGCCTCAGTGATTGAAACATCCACTGCTGTGGCTTATGTCACATCATTCTGTGTCAGTGGAGCTTGCCCTACCGTGCACCGTTCTTTGTGACAGAAGCTCGTATAGCTGCGAAATATATTGTATCGCTTCTATTTCAGGGCGGCTTGCCCTGAAGTTGGCCATGCTTTAACACTGTGTGAGTGAATCTTCCTCTGCTGTGGACCATGCTCTATCACTTCGGTGTAAATCTAACTTGCGCTGCTGTGCCTGCCCTGTCTGAGGCTGAGTCTACGCTGTACCTATTCCCTTTGAAGGATGCTTGTCCTGCTTTCCCATTGTGTGAGTGATGCTTGTGCTGCAGCGGCCCATGCTGCGCCTCTTCCTGCGAGTGAAGTTTAGCACTTCTATGCATGTTCTGCTGGTCTGCGTGAGGAAAGGTCACCTGGCTGCGGCGCATGCTGTACCCGTTCTGTGTGAGTGAGGCTTACCCTGCTCTGGCACACTCGGTACTCTTTCTATGAGAGTGAAACTTCCCTTGCTGAGCACAGGTTCTGCTCGTTCAGTGTGAGGGAACACTCCATCCTGTAGCCCTGGCAAATCTGGACATGTTGTTTATTTTCTTCATTTTTGTCACCCAGCAACTGCGATAAAACTCCCATTGCGAATCTAAAAAATACTTCAATGAGTTTATTGGAAGGCATTTTCTCATAGAATTCCAGAGGAACATACTCAGTGATCCAGAGCCACTAGTGCTTTCTTCTCTTCAGCTCCTTCATTTTGTAACTGCCTGCAGAAAAGTAAAAAAAATAAATAAATAAAAATGTCATTATCTAGCCTCAGCCAGTGATGTGAGTAAAAGGTATGCTTCGAGAATTTCAATGTAACGCTAAAGTGTTTTCGTGTAGCAACTATCACAGTGAGGTCACCTGAAGCAAAGCAAGTATGTCAGGCGACTGCCCCTCAGTGCACATTGTCTGATTTGATGTGTCCACAGACTGCTGTGTGAGCAACTTGGGAAGGATCGGCTGCTGTCGCTTCTGCTCCAATTTATCTCCACAGCCACTCTCTGGCTGTCACTGCCAATTCATCTCTATTTTGCCTTGTCAATAGACCATCACTTTTCTGGAAAGCTCAGGCAGGATTTGATGAGGGATCTGCATTGGTGCTACTTTTCAATCTGCTTTTTTTTTCTTAGTACTTCAATCATCAAGAAACTTTACAATTCTGGAAAGATGGGGCATGTTTTTTTTTTAAATGTGGCTTCGTTGAAAGAAAAGTATGATCTTTGTTTCAGATTCTAGCATTGAAAAATCACAGCACCTATACTGATTAAACAACAAATGTCCACTTTATAAATTGAATGTATCTGATAATTTCTTTGTGACATACATTGTTAAATGTATGGTGAATTTTCTAAACTCTGACACACTTCGACTTGGTCTATGGCTTGGAAGGGGTTGAAAAGACGCAGAATGTACATAAGTTCGTTTGCTTTGAGTGGTTGCTTTGGAAATAAATACACATTCATGAAAAACAAATGGCTACAAGTACTTTATGGCATGAATAAAGCGTGACATTTAGTGACACCATTTTCTTAAAGGGGGTTGGTTATAGATGAACTGAATGCTAAGATAAATACATGCAGCGCCTATTGTTTCAAAGGCAATCCTAACTGTGCCACTACCATCATAAAACTACTGGCTTGGACAATGCCACGCACTACTCATTAGTCCTGGATTAAAACGTTCCTGTAGTGGATCAAATTCACCCAAATTGTGCCTAATTCACCAAGGACGAACCTCTCTCAACGCTTTTGAAAAGGTTGCTGGATGCTCGTCTACATGACCTAACTGAGCAAAGACGGCTGGGGCGTGCATTCGGTTTTAGTTTTCAGAGAGGCATGAGGTTGCTAGAGACAGGACTAGGATATTTAGGAAAGGCTTACAAAACCAGAGTGCATTTAGAGTACTTATAGGAAGATTGGTATGGAGAGGTAGGGACTGAATAGGACCCGGTTAGAGTGAGATTTAGAGTTGGGTTTGCTTATGCAGTGCTGTGTGATACTTTCTATGATTTGGAGTAGGTTAAGAACTTAAGTGCCACCCCAGAGATTTGGGGAGCCAGGTGACACTCCAGTCAGTGTCCATCTCTTGAGGAAAGTGGACGAGGCACCTTTGTTTGGGTAACACCTGAGAGGAGGAACTGGAGGAGCAGGGAAACCCTCAGGGCATCTTGTGGGAGATGCATGCTCACCTGAGTTTGGTTAGGCAGACCAGCAGCAATTGGGGGAGGCAACGGGTGACATGCATTTGGAAAACACTTGTCAGAACACAAATGAGCCAGAGGCAATGGATGTGTGCTGCTTGCTGTCTTTTTATGCTTGCCGGTGCACTTTATGTTTGCACTGCGTAGACCAGAATTGCACATGTTTGATAGATTTTCAGTCACATAGGTCACATTTAGATAGAATTGAGAAGATTAATCATGCATCACACTTAGAATTATGGAGATGTGTCATTTGTCACAACAGATTGGACTGTGTAGATTAGCAACTTAGAAGAATTTAGCGAGTAGCCAAAACACTAACCACCACACACCTCCTTCCTCAAACACACCACCCAAACACTCAACACACCCGCTGGGATAGCCAACCTATATCCTACCACACACCCAACACAAGCAACACACTTTGAAAAACAAACAAACCCAGACACTGGACCTTACCCATACAGACACAACAAGCCAATACACACACCCTTAAACACCTGCCAATCTACACATAACACAAACATAAACACCCCAACATAGTAAACAGTGACATAGAAACATACCAGCCATTGGACTTTACCCAAACGAATACAACCAGCCAGTATGCACAGCCATAGATACCAGCAATCTACACATAAAACACACAGATACACCCCAACACAACAAACAGCCACACAGAAAACATCCCAGGCATTGGACCTTACCCATACAGATACAACAAGCCAGTGCATACAACCTACCATCTGCAAGACAACACACACAGACGCCAGTTCCTCCTGGTTCTGCACCTATCCTATCACTCTTCCCTCACTAACCAACTCTGTCCTCTTTCTTGCAGAGCCACTTGAGTGCCTGGAGACTGCCCTTGGGTGGTATCGGTGCGCGGTATAAATCATCATAACATAACATATTATCATCCAACCCCTCTGTCATTTGTCCCTCTGTGAAACATGAGCCAGTACAAGAAAACACACTGGAATTCCACCACAACAATCAACTTCCACCAAGACAGACAGAAGAAGATTCACATCCAGGTCTATCCACTGTCTTAGAGCCAGAAGTGGCAGGTGTGCATATATGTCATGCCCACGCCGCTGGCACATGCATTGTCAACCATCATGGACTACTTGGTACTCATTGATCCTTCTAATACTCTTTGAACAACTCCTATTCACGCCTTGGTCTTTTATTTCCATTTGCTCAACTTTGGTGCTTTCTTATTTTATTCAAATAACTACATTTACCATAATGCACCTGGCTACAGTCCTCAATTCCTGGCTATTCTCATTCATCGTTATTGGGACCACAATCCCCAGAAGCCCTAGCGGCCAGTGCTGCTTCCCCCTGCTCAGGACCAGAGAGGGAGGAGGCAGATTGTCTTCAGGTGTGCTGCTCCAGGTGCTGTCAATTAGCCTGCCTCAGAACAGGGCAGGGCTGTATATAAGCAGCTGCCTGCAGGAGCACAGTGTCTTGCATCTTGAGATCTCCCCGCTCCCGTTTGCCTTGACCCTCTACTTTGTATGCTGTTCCTTTTGCTGCTTTATCCTGTTTTGATCCAGTGCCCTTCCGGGGCTCCCTGCCTTGCAGCCAATCTCGCTCCGCTGCCTTCTACCTACAGCCCTTGTCCTTGTCTACTACAGTCCTCTGCAGCCCTCTACAGTCAGCGGCCCAGCTTCTCTGGGCTCACTCCTTGCTGCCCTGCTCATCTGGGCTCCCTGCCTTGCAGCCTGCCTCACTCCGGCTGCCTACAGTCCTTGTCCTCTGGGCTCCCTGCTCTGCAGCCTGCCTCACTCAGGCTGCCTACAATCCTTGTCCTCTGGGCTCCCTGCTCTGCAGCCTGCCTCACTCCGGCTGCCTACAATCCTTGTCCTCTGGGCTCCCTGCCCTGCAGCCTGCCTCACTCCGGCTGCCTACCGTCCTTGTCCTCTGGGCTCCCTGCCCTGCAGCCTGCCTCACTCCGGCTGCCTACAGCCCTTGTCCTCTGGGCTCCCTACCGTGCAGCTTGCAACCTTCTGCTGTCTCCAAGCCCTTGTTCCCTGGGCTCGGTACCTTGCAGCCTGCACCTCTTCGCTGCCTACAGCCCTGCACCTCTGGGCTCCCTACCTAGCGGCCCTATTCTTTT
This sequence comes from Ambystoma mexicanum, assembly GCF_040938575.1. Classification (NCBI taxonomy): domain Eukaryota; kingdom Metazoa; phylum Chordata; class Amphibia; order Caudata; family Ambystomatidae; genus Ambystoma; species Ambystoma mexicanum. Next base: position 1,381,153,336 of record NC_090935.1, read on the forward strand.
GGGCTCTCTGCCTGTCGCCTACTACTAATCTCTCTCTGTCCTGTTCTTCTGGACTCCCTGCCTTTCAGCCTACTACAGTCCTCCGCAGTCCAATACAGTTTGCCTGCACCTTGTGCCACTCTTGACTGCAGACCTGCTTCCTACTTGCAGCCTTCTGTTTTCCTGACTGCTGCTCCTTGTTCTCTTCCTTGAGTCCGCTGTAATCCACCTTAGGTTATCTATTTCAGTCTAACTGCCTTTCCTTCATTTCCTTCTGCTAGATTGCTCATTGACTTCCTTTTCGCTGGATATTTCTGTTCTTGTCTTCTCATGTGTCCTATGTAATCCCTTTGTACAGAGCTTGCCTGTTGGTTTCCGGCAGGCAACCTCTGCCCCTTCCTTTGTCGCGTTTTCAGTGTTACAGACACCCACTGCTGTTGTTCCCAGCCATGAGCATACAGCGTGGGCCTCTGTTATAGCAATCTGTGCAGAAGGCTGGAGATCCCTAAGGTTCGTGGAACACTCTTTCCCATTTCAGCATTCACCCCAAGAGGGAATCCAGTTTGTTTGTACCTTTGTATCTTTTGCCCCTTTTGGCTCACAGCTACTGTTTCCTACTCTTCTTTCTTGTTGAACTTCCTGCTGTGTGTGCTTATCTGCTACCTTACCTCAGCACAGCCACCCAAACCCTACTTGGGTACCCTGTGCCACTCTTGACAGAGTGCCATTCCTGACAATATAGTATCTACTGAAAATCAGGAAAGATCATCAGAAAAAAAACACCTCAAGAGAGGAAAAGGTTATAAATTACAGGTCCCTATCTTTCCAGTCCCCATACACTTGGTCAGACATTAATGATGACAGATGCATTATGATGAAAACAAAGATTATGCTCCATCAAACTCCATAAAGGAACAAGCATTCCTGTTGGAAAGAAGCAACACTCAGGAGACATAGGAGAATGAAACCACAAACGCAGGCGCTGTAGCATTACTAAAACCACCCTCCCCACTTGTGTATAGTCTACTGGAGAAACAACGTTTCTGTTGCATATCAGAAAGCACATCAAATCATTACATGGCATCCAGAACACCACCAGCACCATCATGACCAGAACCACAATGCCTACAAGAACTTAACCAGTCTACTAATAGCCCACTATGTCATTTAAAAGTGTGACAATATTTTACAGACAATAAATAGCTCCTGAATCTGGCAACATGCACACTCTTTCAGAAATGGTTGTGCTGAGGGAGTGCGGAATAAGCTGTGGTGACGTACACAGACATGGGATAAAGTCAAAATATGTTAGGAACATTCCTATCCATACCATCATATAATCAACATTCCTCAATAAGTCTGCACAATTACCCCAGCAAAAACCTCATCGGTATCAGTGATTGAGAGTAGGGCACCAAACTTTACCCACTTTACCATAGTGGCATAAATCATTGATCACCTGTTGTGTCAGAAGAGTGTTATGGGAGCGTTTGAGAACAGGAACAAATATCATAAAACCCATGACAAGTAGTGACTGCTTTATGCTACCGGGTCTATAGTGTTAGCAACATATCTCTTTCCACCTAGTCCTTTGTGCAAAACATTGGATTCAGATGCCCAATGTCAAAATAGTCAATTACAAATACAACGTTCATGAACAATGTTTTTCCTCTTGAGAAGCAGTTATGGAATAGTACAATGATATGATATGAGTATATAATGTGATATGGCATTCATAGCGCGCCTATACACAAGTGTTTCAAGGCGCGACGAGGCAAAGGAGGGGAAACAAAGGGAAGACAGGCAACGATCTTACTAGGCCAGGTGTCATTCAGATCGCGGAAGTACATAGGAAGGGGGAAAGGGGAAAGTGCGAAGGAGAAGAGGGAGGGGAAAGTGCATTACATGGGATAGTAGAATAATAAGATAAATAAAACGGCCAACTGGTGGCAAGTGCAAGGTATTGCAGAACATAAGTGCTGGTAAGGGGACTGCAGGGATACAGAAAACAGTCCCCAAGTGCAGAAGTTGCCAGGAAGGCAGTGCAGGTGTGCAACAGGCGGGGCCTGGGCCTGAGAACAGAAAGGGTGGCCAGGTAACCAGTTCAGTTCAAACAGGAATTCAGTAGGGGAGAGGGGAAGAGAAAGCGAAAGCAAAGAGGACGTTTTTGAGGTGCTTCCGGAACCAGAGGTGGTTCTCCTCAAGTTTCAGGGAGACAGGAAGGTTGTTCTAGATGGAGGCCCTTGCCGAAAAGAGAGATCTACCACCAACTCGTTGCTCGGAAATGCGACTAACCCTGAGGGAGTTGGAGGTGGAAGAGCGAAGAGCTCGAGAAGGAAGATATGTAGGAAGAGAGGGTTTGGCTACAGTGGGGCTTGGTACTACAGCATTCCGTGGGGCAAAAAGTCCACTTCACCAAAGACATTTGGACCAGTGATCAGAGCACTGACTACAGGGTTGTCACAGTACATAGGGTGGCTTGTGCACCCTCCAAAGCTACAAAGGAACCCCCAATATATTCATGGGGACAGGGGTTGTGTTGAAATTGGCACTCAGCAACCATGTGCATTCCAGTATTTCAGGGCAGAAACCACTGTGGAGTAGACATCTGGGAGAAGGTAGTAGAGGTAGAAGCACAGTGTCTACATTTGCATTTGAGCTTTGTTGCAGCAGACAATCTATCAGATGTCTTCTGCCTGACGGATTGGCAAGACAATGCATGTCCCTCTGCTATGTACATGTCCTTTAACTCGTGCCTATGTGCTTTATCAACAATTGTGAGCCTGTGAAATAATTGTTTAATTTCTGTGTCCTAGAAAGTCAGATCTCATTTCAGCCAGCTGTACTAGGTAAGTGTTAAACAGTTGGGACACCGTGTTCTCCTAAATTTGATTATGTTTTTCCAATATTTACTATTTCAAAAAAAGAGGGAGATTGAAAATCCACTAAGACTGCAATGGTCTGGTGATTGGGGCACTCAACCCAACCTAAAAATGAACTAATATACAAAGTAGTCCAGACACCTTTGCGCTGTGGATTAGTTTTAAAGGAAAGGGACAGCAATATAATCGTAGTGTAAAACCACTTTATAGCAATCTTATAATAAATTCAATTGTAATGTACATTTATCCAAAAACCTAAGTCACAATCACAATACTTGAGCTATGGATTAGTTTGCATTAAAAAAAAGGACAAAAAATAAGTTCACCCTTGGTCAGCGCTAGGAGCTATATTGAAACAGTTACCCTAGTCAGGAACATATTGAAATATTATTCTGTCATGGAATCAGCACATCTGAATGTTCAGACTGAGACACAATGACTACAAGGTACCCCAATTAGGAGAACTGTGAAATGGCATTGGATGTGAGTTCAAAAAGAAAGAAAATAAGGAAACAATTATTTCTGTTATGGAATCAGCGTATCCAAATGGTGAAGTTGAGACTTAATGATCACAGAAACTTTGGTTAGGCAACCAACGGATAAGGAGTATCAAGCATCAGGAGAACATTGAATAAAACAAGACTTTTAAAATTCAACCCTCATGTGATTAAGCATCAAATACAGATAAATCATCTGCTACTAAAGTATGATATGCAATTGAGTATTAACAACTAGTTCTGTTAATAAGCTTGAAAAAATCGAGTATGGCGAAACATTGGCAGGTGCTGTCCAATGAGTTATTGTTTTGTTGGATTGGATTGTGATTGTGATTCAGGTTTTTGGAACAATTTACTTTATGGATTGTGACTGATTCTGGTTTTTGGATAAATTACATTATAATGTGACTTATTTTTTGTCCTTTTTTTTTATAAAAACGAATCCATAGCGCAAGGATTGTGGCTCAGGTTTTTGGATAAATGTACATTACAATTGAATTTATTATAATATTACTATAAAGTGGTTGTACATCACGATTATATTGCTGTCCCTTTCATATAAAACCAAACCACAGCACAAAGGGGCCTGGACGATTTTGTATATGAGCTCGTTCCAGCCATGCTTGCTATGATAAAATGAATTTCACCAATTGCAAATCTGACGCAAACTGCAAATGCATAACCTAAAGATCTCAGTGCCCATCCTTTGGAAGTCTCCTTTGCACATGCTGTATGCTATGCAGACTACCTGTGCAGGGTAATGCCATCACAGATGGCTGCAACATTCACAGAAGAGCTAAAGATAAGGAGTTTTTAACTCTGTATCTGTGGAATCTGCTTTCTAATGTCTGTTATGTGCTACAACATGTTGCGGAGGCCACAAAGCGGGTGGGCCTTCTCAATGCACCTGTGAGTGAGGTTCTCCCTCTCGAGTACCTGAATCTGCTCAGCTTGATCAAGAGGGTGAGTGCCAAATTTTGGCAGTTGATTTAGATGTGGTATGGCTGGTGAGAAAGTTGCTTCCAACCCTGTTTGGTTTACTACGGGTAGTTGGTTCAAAGATAACAATGAGTACCGGCAAGTTCCCATTGTGGATCCACTTGGCAAAGTACAAGTGACTGATTTTTATCTGCCTGTCTTGTGGACGTGGAGTCACAGTAAGCATCACAAGGAGGAGACACTGTGCAAATGTTAAATGTTGCTTTGCTGCAGTGCTTGCAGCATCATTTGGAGAAATAATGCAGACAACAGGACGACCACCAAAAAGCCAAAGTTTTGCCAACTACACTAGTCTTGGAAGACACCGGCATCAATGAGCAGAGCATCACCCAACAAATGATAAAAGTTGTTTGAGCAGTGTTGTCGTGCCTATGGAGAGGAGAATATGTGGGGCTCCCTCCTCAGTGATCCAGGACTCGTGAGTACAGATGGGCTATCAATAGAAAGAGACATCAGAGAGTCATCTACACAAATGCTCAGTACTTATCTGTTATATAATTCACCTGTAGGAAGGGATGATGAGCCTAATTGCCAGTGACACAGGCAAGGGTTGCCATAGAATCAGTAAGCTTCACCCTCACAATTATGCAGTCCTCAAGATATTTGAAGTGCCACTAGGGCTATTGGAACTAACCAGAGAGAAGTCCCACACTGCTGCATGCTGAACAATTGGTATTCTTTGCAACAATGATGAACAAGAACATCATTGTGGAAGACGGTCGAGCAACATCCATCGATAGTTAACACATCAGTACAGATCACGACAATTAATTATTACCCAGTACGGTTTATAGTGATTTTTTCGAATGCCATATTTTCGAAATGCCATTTTGTTGGCACAAAATTGCCGGGAACATTTTTTTGAATGTTTTTTGTTGTTTTGTTTTTAAATGGGAGGGTTCCCCCGAACCCCCTGTTTTTTTAATAACACTTTTTTTACTTACTAAACAAAATAAACAAAAAAACATAAAAAAAATAATACATTCTAAAAAAAAATTTTGGCAAAATGTTTTCGACAAAATGGTATTTCGAAAATATGTTTTCGAAAATATGACCGGATACCACCCAGTACATGTCAGACCATGCTAAATGGACCTAGTTTTGTTGGTGGTGTGTGTGGTTGAAAAGCATATGTCTCTAGTAGTCACTCTGACTGATTGGCCCTGACATACATTTGTCAAAGGTTTTCATATTTTCCCATAGGGAGAAGTCACCCGCCATGGTTCTCTAGTTCCCACAAAGGGTTTTGGCACTCATCATGTTTCTCAGTTTCTCCCACTTGGTGCAGCAACCCCTTATGTTTCTCAGGTTTCTCACAGTACACACTCACCCACTATGGTTTGTGGGTTCTCTCACCAGGTATAGCCAACCTCAGAGATTCTCAGGCCCTTCCACAGGGTGCAGCAACCCTTTAAGGTCTGCACTTTTCTTTCACAGAGCACAGCAATCCAAAAAAGGGTCTCAGGTTCTCTCTCATGGCATTCCCAACCCTTTAGGTTCTCTGTTCCCCCCACACGCTGCAGCAACTCCTTACTTATCTTGTTTTTTCACATCGCTGAGCTTCTTTCTAAGGTTCTCAGGTTCTTCATCAGGGCACAGCCTACTGCTTATGGGTCTCAAACTCTTTCGCAATGTACAGTCAATGTGTTATGTTTATGGGCTATTACTCAAGGCACAGCAGTGTTCCAAATTTCTCAGGCTCACCTTCAAAGCATTTTGCAAAGTTATTCTCTCTCAGAAACCTGTGACATTCTCACAGGTGGGTAGTCCCTGAGTGTGGCCATTCTGACCCCAATGACTGTATCATTCCTTCTCCCCTACACACCACCATACAGTAGGGAAGGGTTGTGGAGCACCATATCCCCATTCACTCCTTGGTCGAGACCTCCCAGGATAAAAGTGTCCCCACAATGACAATTCTACCATGCTACATGATGTTGTCACAAATGTTCTTCGCAAAGATACATGCTGCTGGTGTCGCACCAACCTTATCCGCTTGTCGTGACAGTGGAGGCAACAGTACTTCCACTGGCGACAGTTGCGAAGGCCACAGGCACTTACTGGGCAGCATGGATGTTTGAGGGGTTTGACCAGTTTTGCCACCATGCTGCACCCAGTCCCTATGATGTACTATGGTCCTCTTCATCCTCCTCACAACTCTTGGATGGTGAGCTGTTGGCTGCATGGTTGCTGTGAGACTCCAAAGACATGTACATGTGGTACACCTTCTTGTGTCAATGGTGTACACAGTTCATCACGGCAGAGCCCCAATGGTAAAACTCGTGGCCTGTGCCTTCTGACTCAGCATTACCCTTGTCTCACAGCCCATGCAGAAGATCTCAGGATTCTCCCAACAAAGGTCTTTTCTGGTGGAAAATAAAAGATTCCCTTACTAAGGGCCTCATGAGCTGTGAAGTGAGTTCAGATTGTCACTAGCTGATGCTCTTCCTAGACATGGCGTTTCCCCTCTGACATATCAGGTGCAGCAAGAGGCTTTTCCAATATCAAATCCTCCTCTACATGCCCATCCACTTTATCCCCTTCAGGCAGGTCAAACCCCTGCTGCATTACCTCTGCAGGATGGTCCTCCCCTTAAGCCTCCTCCTCAAATATTTCCCCTGATCCAAAGCAGCACCTAAGCCCTGCTGGGTTGGGTTCACTTCCGATTTGCCCCTCACCCAGAAAGGAGCCATCCCAAACCCCTCCTCTGTTGTTTTTGCTGCTGCGGCCACCTCCTCCCACACAATGACCATGCCCTACTACTCCTTCAAATATCGCTGTCTGGGTGTTCACAAGTGGTGCTGCTTCCCCTGTCTCTGTGTGGGCAACCTGAGCACTGCCTGTGTCCTTGCTGTCAATGGCAGGACCTCCGTTGATGGTTCTGCTATGCCTCCATTCCTGAGGCTTCCCCAAATACCTTTGCCTCCCCCTACTCGCTGAGAGGATCAGCAATGTTCTGTGGCCCAGGCCATGAACAATCACCCATAATAAGCACTAAATTACCCACTCCTCATTCTTCATGCTAGATTCCTCCACTTCCTGAGTGAAAAAAAAACATATTTCATGTTTCTCCTCCTACTCCCACAAACCTTCTTTCACTTCCCCCTAGCAATGTAGGTGCTCGATGACTTGAACACATGGCAATACTGAAGAAAATGTGTTTCTGTGACCAAAGTCAGTCAGAACCCAAATGTTTAGCCATTAGAAAACCAGAGAGATCCAGATCACAAGCCTAGGTGAATGCCATCAAGTGAACAGACAAGGTAAAACATTATTCTACCCCCAAAAACTACAAGTAAAACTAAAGCACTATTCAATTAAACTGATACAACAATGCAAAAGCACAGCAGAGGGGAAGGTGCAAACTATGCTGGGTTGATTTTGTGTTTTTTTGTTTTGTTTTCTCTCTTTACATGGGGAACATAACAATACACTGTAACACAATATACAACAGTAAGGTAAAGTGGCCTAACAATCTGACTGAACAGCAAAAAGCAACTGAATCGACTAACAACAAATTTATAAAATTACTTCAAATTCATACTTCACATAATTTCCAAAGTCCAACCAAACTCCAAACATCCTTGGAGAGTGCACCTGCCCTGTGTAGCCTCTTACTTCACTGTCTAGCAAAATCCAAAAAGGAACATGAAGTGAGCTGGGCCTTATAGGGACAAACATCCTTAAGGGCATTTGTGACTTTTGATTGGTGGAATGAACAAATCACCTAAGAGGGCACTGATTGTCTAGATAAACCCAATTAACAACCCTGTTACTCATCTCAAGATCTAGCATTCCTGATTGGACAATGAATCACCATGTGAGACACAGAAGCCTGCTGTAAGAGGGCCCCTGGGCAAGGTGGGTGCTACGGGGAGGCCAGATGGACAAGTTCCAGGGGAAAGCAGGTAGTTCAGGGAATGAGGGTCCACATGCAAAGTGCGAGGATGGGGCTGGATCAGGCTCAGTAGGGGTGTAGGCCCTACCAGGCTAGTACAGAGGGAGGGAGCCCACTAGGACAAGTGCAAGTTGGGAGGTGGGGAATGAAAGGGAGAAACAATGTCCTGAGGTAGACTGGGCGAGGAGGGCCTGGAGCCCTGTAAGACCCAGCCGGAACTAGGCAGCCAGTCAAAATGCAGCAGACAAGGGCATAAGGAAGGTAGGGGGAGAGATAAGAAAGAAGAGAAAAGGAGGTTCTTGAAAATCTTCCAGAACATAAGGCGATCCTGCTCAACCCCGAGAGGAGCAGGAGGGCCATTCCAGAGGGAGACTTCTGCGGAGGAGAGAGTTCTTCCACCCACTCTGTAATTGTAATGGGTTATTTATAACACACTTAATACCCAGAGGTTTCTAAGCAAAGACCCAGGGATCGAACCTGTATTGCCCAGCAATGTCTTGCTTCCAAGGCAAGCACATTAGAAGGTAAGCTATCCTTCCGATACGTCTGTACTAGGAAAAGTATCTGATCTGAACAGAGTTGGAGCAAGAAGACTGACGGGCTCTAGCAGGAAGGTATTTAGGGAGAGTTGGATGTAGCGGGGTCCCAGGCCCCAGAAACCTTTGTGGATGATCCAGAGGATCGCAAACTTGATCCTCACAACAACTGGGAGCCAGTGGAGAGATTTAAGGGCTGGAGAGATGCAGTCCCTGTGCTTGTGGCCAAGGATAAGCCTCTCAGTCCAAATCAGGATTAGTTGAAGAAAGGGGGAGGGAGGATGCAGGCAGATTGAGGAAGAGGGAAGCAGCTGTTGCGTAGTCCAGCCTAGAGAGGACAAGAGCTCCTGAGACAATGAATTTCTGGTGGAAGTTGAGGAAAAGTAGAATGCCTTTGAGGAGGTGCAGCTGAAAGTGGGCCTTCTTGGAAAGGTCCGCGCTGTGAGGCGAGAAGGAGAGAGAGAAGTCGAAGATGACACCAAGTTTTTTGCCTCACAAGAGGGTAAGGGGAGGGGCCCATGGAGGGTGGCCAGAGAGTAGGAGGGAAGGAGGGAGCAGGGGTCCCAATCAGAAGGATCTCAGTTTTACTGGCATTAAGGCAGATATTGTTAGTAGCACACCAAGCCTGAATAGCAGTCAGACAGTCAGGAATGAGAGGAAGAAGAGGAAAAAGTGGATGGAAGCTTGACGGAGAGCTGCGTTTCATCTACACAACACTGGAAGGTAGGAGAGAAGGTGGAGATCAAATGGGCTAGAGGGGAAAGGTAGATGTTGAAGAGCCATGGTAAAAGGATAGAGCCCTGAGGGACGCCGCAGGTGGAGAGTGTGATGGGGAGAGACAACAGCTCAGTTGAACCTGGGAAGGCCGGTCAGAGAAGAGGAGGTCAATTGAAGAAGACTGACTAATTCTGAAGGAGCAGTGCCAGGTCTGTGATGCCAAAGGTATCACAGAGCCGATTTATAAGGGTTGCATGATTAACCGTATCAAAGGCAGAAAAAAGGTCAAGAAGGATGAAATTGGAAGGAGAGATGGAATCAGGATTTGAGAGCAAGTCTTCACGGGTGTTCAAGTGTGCAGTTTCCATGCCCCGGGCTGCTCTGTAGCCAAACCGGTGGTCATGTAGGCAACCAACAGATTCAGTGTGATGGATCTGCTTGGAGAGGACCAGCTTCTCCAAGAGTTTGTCCAGGAAGGGGGGTAATGGAGATATAGTGGTAGTTAGCTGGGCAGGAGAGATTGGCAGAAGGTTTTTTGAGGAGAAGGTACACATTAGGGAGTGTTTGAGGGGTAGCGGGAAGGAACCAGTGGCAAAGGAGTGATTTCAGAAATCAGCCAAGGCTGGAGAAAGGGATGCAATGATATCCTTAATAATTCTGGAGGAGCACCTGTTTGGAGGAAACATTCATAGAGTGGACTTGTATAGAGATTTCATCCGGAGGTATGGCCAAGAAAGAGGAGTGTAGGTGGGAAGGGGACAGGGGTGTCATGGAATGCCTGAGAGCAGGTGAGGGAGAAAGGAGGGGTGCAGAGGAGCGTGAGGACAGGATGTCGTGAGTTTTGTTCATGAAGTGAGAGGCCAGTGCAGTGCAGAGAGTCTGGGATGGCAGAGGACAGGTGGAGAGGGCAGAAGGATTGGCGAGTTCCGTGCAGATCTTGAACAGTTCAGCCGTGTTGTTAGTGGCCCGTGAGAATAGTAGGTTTACAAGGGGATTTTGATTTAGGGACACATTGTAAAGGGCAAAGCACCTTGTTAATGGAACATGAGGCCCTTCTATTGCTAGTTAATATGCAAGTTAGAAAGTGGATAAAGTGAAAACGGAAATGTCGTGTTACCCAGTTTTAATATATGCCTTATTGTCAAAGAATATGCGTTATGTCAAACCTAGTGTGGCCAGCTATCATCTGTAACAATTTTTCTACGTTTGGACGGTATTGGGCTGTTCTAAAAAGATAGTTTTTTTTATTTTTTTTTCTTTTTTCATTTTTTGTAGGCTACAACAACATTTTGTAGGCTGTCCTGAGAGGACAGCTCAGCGTGCTCGCCTTGGAAACAAGATGACACGAAGCAACACAGGTTCGATCCCTGTGTCCGTGCTTATAAACCTCCGGGTATTAAGCACGTTATAAATACGCAACTAAGACATATTCCTGTAACAGCGCCTCAATGCCCCTGGGCTGTGTGAGCGCTTTAAAAATGCAAATAAATAAAAAATAAATAAATAAAGAGAGGTGAAGTGAAGGAATACAATACTGAATAATGTACTTATTACAAAGATTAATGAACATCAAAAAACAAATTAGGGGTTGAGATAGTGGGCTTTGTGTACCTTAATGTTATCATGAAATGCTGGCAGCAAATTTTCTACCTTACAGTGCATTGCATTTCGAATTTGCTTTGCATGATCAAGTACGGCGTCTCCATGTCTGCTACTGTACCTGTCCTCGACAATTGTAAGATCAGCTAACACACTAGTCCCTCTTTTCCCCAATGTGAGACAGCCACCTCATTGAGTGACCTCTACCTAGTTGTTTTTTTATGTCACTAATATACCTTTAGAGAACTAACTGCACCTCCCTACTCTTTCCACTGTGTGGGGCTAGAGGGAAGCCAAGAAGCCAATGCCAGAGATTTTGCACGAGCCAAATCAATGTTAAGTATTGGGATTTCTTACAGCTGATCTGCTAGACTGCAGGCTTCACTCGCAAGATATTAGATTGGCAACTCTAGTCAACATGATCCTCTAAATGAGAACATGCCATGAGAGCTGTATTTGAAGACCAACTCCACCAATTCCATTTTAGAGATGTGATTATTTTTTATTTTTAACAAGAAAATTACTGTGTTAAAACAAGGACAATGCTGTCATAGAAAATGTAGGCTGCAGCTAGTCTCACAGCTTGGATAGCTGAGGGTAAAAAAGCAAGTGAGGGGCACTTACCTTTGCTGCTCTTCAGTAACCACCACATTTTGTATCAACTTGCCATTCACCACCAATTGTATATTAATTGTTATATTTTATTTGCCTTTTTTAAATCAAAGCTTAATCTGCAATTAGCCTGAACAGGAGCAGGTACTTTATCAGCAATGAAACAGTAAGCACCTACATTTGTAAATGTCTATTATTGTTCAAGCTGCACCCTCCTCACTCAAATCCCATTCCCAAGCAGTTCACACCTGAAAGAAACGGGGTCCCATGGTACAAAGGTATAAACTGAAAAGATGAATGGTATTAAGCACTCTGAAGGGGTTAACATCTCCACCGAAACAGTCACCAAATCCCCAAAAATGTAAATGTGCTGTAAGAAAAGTATGAATTGAAAATGGCATGCCAAACTTTAGTGCATATCGCAATAAAGATATAACAATAAAGAGACAACATTGTGAATATTATTATTTTACCCACAAACCAAAAACACAGTAGGCTGTCATCAAGAAGTTCAGAACCTGGGGGAGTGGCTTGAGCGCCGTGCAGGATGGACGCGTAGTTATGTGCTCCCCCTCCGACAGGACATTTTTAACCTTTAAACTCACTGCATACTTCAAAAACAAGAGAACAACTTCCGTAACTAGCACCTCATCCTATTTGGCCGGGACTCTGCATGTTTCTTGGAGCTTCTGATATACATCATTTAGTCTGTCAGCAAGGCCTCACACAGGGGGGTCCCGTGATTTGTATGCCGAAATTCCTTTCAGCTGTTCCAGCTCCAATGAGACGCATGGTGTGGTGTAGCAGATTTTCTTTACGGCACTGGTCTCCCAACAAAAAAACACCTGAAGTAATCTAATGAATGGAAAAAAAAATACCTTTTCAAAAGCTGTTTTTTTATTTTACAAGCTTGTGGAGTAGCTTATATATATTATGAGACTCAATTATAGCAAATTGGCATTCAGAACTATAAAAAAGCAAAACATGTCATACAGGCACATGCTACACTCATTAGAAAATTGCCCTTATATGCAACTTATCATTTCAATTTATATCAACACATTTTCTGAGTAATATACAGTTTCTTTGTAGAGTCCAATATATGGAACGGTACCTGAATCCAACATAATTTATCCAACATACAACAGGTCACAAAATGTATCAATAGTATAATTTAGAATTTCTAAAACTGTTGAGGCCAGAACAGTGTTTTCATTATTAAAGTATCACTACATTGCTGCTTTGCTGTAAAATTAAACTGTTTTGCACCACAGTAGCTCACTGAGGTCTCATCATTGTTCCGTATGTTCATAGCCAATCAACTCTGCACACTTATTTTGCCCTGAAGATATATATATATATATATATATATATATATATATATATATATATATATATATTACCAAAAGCCCTAAAGTTGTCTCAAGCTGTGTAAGAGAGTAATATTATGCCGTCCTCAAAAAAGGGTCACGCCAAAGAGTAGCTCCAACACTGTCTAGTACACTTAAGCGACAAAAAAGTAGCTCACCAACACCAAAGTAAAATTATTTAAACCCGGCCATGCAAACCATTTTGATGGAAATAAGGGCCTTGAAGCCCTTCATGGAAGCATCGAATGCCAAACTACAACAGTTAGATGATAAATGGTCTACTTTTGAGTCTAGAATGGTTGAAGTGGAAAGACGAATAAGTGATACAGAAGATACCACCAACAGAGTAGCCATATTGGAATCTACAGTTAAATCCTTACAAAAGCAACACAAAAACCTTGAAAATAGGAATAAAAGAAACAATCTGCGGATAGTAGGTCTTCCAGAGGGGACCGGAAAAGATAACTCTATGTATTCCTCACTATTATGCTCCCAAAGCTCTTGGATCTTCCCACTTCATAGCAATTGAATATTCAAAGGGCTCATCATGTTGGACCTTACAACTCCTCGAGAACACTCATCTTTGCCCTTCTGGATTAAACACATATAAATCTCATAATGAACGAAGTGAAACAAATCAAACAACTCATATGGGATGGCATGACAGAAAGGGATGCCATGACAGAAAGATATTTATAACTCAGGATGTTTGCAATGTAACAACCACAAGGAGAAAGGTACTAGTTACATTGAGACCAGCTTTAAGGCAGTTAAATGCTAGATATGATATTATTCACCTAGGAATGCTCAAGGTTACCCTCAATGGTAACACAGCTACCTTTGAGAATCCAACAGAGCTTAGAAACTTTATTCAAGCTCTTAGAATGGAATGAATGGATACGTCAATACCCACTCCTCAAAAAGATTTATAGGAACTAATGGCACATTACCTCTGAATTATCAGTTGTGACGTCTGCCGGAGCGCAGGTGTGTTGCTGGCCTCCTTTTGTGCTTGGTTCTCCACCCCCGCTATACTTTTTGCCAACATGAATAGGTGTGGTGGTTTCCTGTTAGCCATATTCTTATTCATAGTTGAACATTTATTATCCTTATGGATGAATTTCCTATTGACATTATGAGGCCCATTGTTTGCCTCTCCTCTTCCCTTATGTGTGTATCCCTTTGTGCAATCTTCTATGCAGGATAAACAGCCTATCTACGGTCCGCATACTTACTACAATTACTTTATGTTCATTGTCATAATAGCACTTAATATCATTCTGTATACTTTCAATACTAAAGATTATATTTTCAATGTATACCTGAAGTCATTGACCCCTTTCTTAATAGAAAATCAAGTGTGTGCTTGAAATATACTAGATCGCACAAGCAATTTCTGAATTTCATATCAGAATTAGGCCTCATTGATGCATGGCGCATGGCCCACCCTTCTGAGTCAGAGTACACTCATTTCTCTGAACCCCACAATTAATTTTTTAGATTAGACTATATGCTCGTCTCTAATTCCATGTTAAATATTCTTCTAGGTGCCAGTATAGATTGTATATCATTAATGGGTCATTCCCCAGTTCATATCCAGCTAGCAATTACACAAAATATCTGGAAATTTAATAGATGGAGATTTAATGCTGCTCTATTGAAGGATGATGCATTTGCATCTTTTATAACTGAAACATATAGCAATTTCTTATTTAAAAACAACAGTCAACATACATCCACTGTGAATAACTGGGATTGCTATAAAGATGTACTTAGAGGCCAGATTATATAATTTGTCGCTAACAAAAAGAAAAATCAAGGCAACAATCAGATGCAATTTTATAACAATTAATATCCCTCAAATCTCAATACCCACAATGCCATAATCCCTCCTCCCGTAATAATATAATTCAACTAAGACTTCAATACAACAAAATGACTTCAGAATCCTCGAGTGCAAACATTTTTAAATATAAGGCAAAGATATGCTAATTTTTTGATAAAACTAGTCGGTCACTTGCATCGTATCGTAAAATTAAACAGAAAAAGTGAGAGTTGCAGTCAGTAAAGATCAGATGGGTTATATAATATTTCTAGATAAGGATACAATCAATGTTTTGTCTAAACTCTATCAAAATGTATATTTTTCGGTGTCAAAGCCTAATAATCTTCATTGCCAAGAATTCCCTGGGCGAGTCTCCCACTCTACATGCCCTGATGTAGATCTCAGAAAATTGGATAAAGCCATATCTCAAGATTAAATCCTTAAAGCCATTAGAGACCTTACAAAAGGTAAAGCCACAGGCCCTGATGGATTCCCCATAGATTTGTATGCACAATTTGAAAATCTATTAGTGTCTAAACTAGATTAACTTTGTTTCATTTCATCACAGTGAACAAAGCTCAGGGTACTTTTTCAGAAACCATGTTAATTGTGTTAACTAAACCAAAAAACCTAACAATCTCCCTCATAACCACAGATTGTAAAATCTTTGCTAAGATTCCAGCAAATAGACTTCTCCCGTTCTTACCTAATCTGTTAAAGGTAGATTATCCTCTTCTAATTTAACATTATTACTTGATATCTGGTCATAAGTGTAATGTGCAGCTGTGTCTCTAGATGCAGAAAAACATTTGACTGGATAGAATGGGATTATATGTTTAATGCGCTCAAGTGGCATGAGATTGGTGCCCCTTTCTTTCCATGATTAATGTGCTATATTCCAATCCTAAAACAGCTGCACCAAACATCACATTCAAGCTTTCACCATGAAATGGTGTCCAATGGGAATTATATATTTCAGTATTCAAATTTCTTCATCTGTTAAATATATCATTACGCAAAACACTAACATTTTACTATCCAGAATCAAAGATTTAACCAATGCATGGGGCCTCATTACGAAGCAGGCACTGATGGAATGAAGGGGGCCGTTAAGGGACCAGCCCCCTTCATTCCATCAAGGCTGATTACGAGCTTCCCATCGCTGGACCCGGATCTGACGCCTGGTAAAACCAGGCCTCCTTTCCGGGTCCCGCAATGGGAAGAGGGAGGTAACAACGGGACACTTATAATGTGCCCGTTGTTACCTCCATCCCCATTGAGCCCTATGGGGGCTCAAATTGGAATGGGGAATGGTTCCTGCAAGGAGGACTTACCGGGTACTCCTATGTCGGAATGACCCGGTAAGTCCCCATTGCAGGAACCCGGAAAAGGAGCCCGGTTCCAAACTTGTAATGAGGCCCATGGTCTCCCCTGTATCTGTCCTGGTGTGGTTGCATTGAGTCCATTGCAATGATGATTTCTCCAATCATTTTATTTCTTCTGTTTATGCTACCAATTTCCCTTCCTCCCTCTTTGTTTAACACTATTGATTCATGTTTGACCAAGTTCCTGTGGGGGAAGAAGCAGCACAGAATATCAATATTTAAACTCAATAAATCTCCTGCAAATGGTGTAGTAGGGTTTCCTGATGTAAAGAAAATATCATTCAGTCTTTGTCTTGAAACAAACACAGATGTGGTTTAACCCTGCAAACCATAACAGTGTGCCTATATGGTTGACCCTGGAAAGAACCATGGTATCCCCTGTGTCACTGATTGTTGGTTATGTTATTAAAGGGAAGAATCGATTTATCAAATGCTCATGTGTTATCCTATTTACTCATTACCTCAGAACCTATTTGCATCCTACTATTCTTAACTCATTGCGTTTCATTTTGCAATTTCTCTGGTTCAACCCCTTGGCACAAGTAAATGGCAAGTCCGTATTTTGGAAGCCATGGCTCTCTAAGGGGATTAAGTATGTACATCAGTTATTTCTTCAGTGAATGCCATTGTCTTTTGATCAATTTGCACTACCACGGTTTCCTATTTGCACAAATAGGCTATAAGTATTAATGCACTAATGAAACGTGTTGATGTTTTATTATTTAATCAATCTGCTCATCATAAAGAATGATAACAGCACATGCACAATCTCAATTTTAGTGCCTCCATGTTTTATAAAGTCTTATCTGCCGAAACATCTCCTGATCCTTTGTGGGGTCACACATTGCATGGTAGCACCAGTGTCATCTTAGTTGCAATTCAGACTATTTCAGCCAATTGGAAAAACATTGATCACATTAATCTTCAAATTTGGTGGAATTCCATATACAATATTCATAGACAGAAACAATGTAATGTGTCCCCCCTACTAGTGTATACAAGCATGAATTGAAGTGGAAGGTATTCCTTCACTTTTTATCTAATGCTGCTCCTAATTCATAATATACACTAACTCATTATAGTATCCTGTCCCTGTGTGCCCCCCCTTTGTGTGTATGTCTGTTTTTTTATGTCCCTTTTATCTAAAAAATGAGTTCTTTTTGATCAAATCATATATGGTTGCTTGGCTTTCATGAATCCCTATTACCAATATGTGGATAAATGTGTATCAACTGTTATATCATCAATTGTTAGATCGACTGATATTATGTATTGTCTTGTATTACATTCATTAAAAATAAAAACTTTAAAAAAAGATGTTCAGAACCTGTGCTATTTGATCAATGGAGGCAAACGTGTACCGCCCTTGGGTGGGTCAATACATGTATGCATGTATCGACTATCTTTAGCTAGAAAGTCAATTTGCAGGACCCCTCGGCCAAGCAAGCCGTGATGGTAAATGCTCCTGTCAGTGTATGAATGACAGGAATAGGGCAGTACTCCTACATCATATAATAGTCCATTCAGAACAATTGTATTTAATCTTTGTGTGCAGAAGTTTACTGGATGAATCTATAAAAGCACTGCTGTATTATAATGAGATTAAGCTATGTTCATTGAAATAATGTCGGCCCGCATGTCAACTAATTCATGAATATACAGTAATGTATCCTGTGACCACCATTTGCAATATTTAAAATGTTAAATGTTTGAAAAATCACAACAAAGGCACCAAAATAAATTCAATACAGGTGAATTGAAAAGAGGGATTGGTGGGAAAGAGAGTGTCAAACAGAGCTCTGCTGGTCTATTGCCACTATTGTTGAACACTCTTACTGCTGCACACCCAACATCATGCAGATGAATCTGAGAGAGGAATGGGAGAACATCAACTCATTACCATATATCAGAATGGACTTTGCTACACATTGTACATTTTATTTAATCATACCAATGCTCATTATTCCAAATATATCTGTATCTGTTTGCAAATACACCGATACAAAACCACCAAATACTCTGTTTTGTCCTACATCTCCCGTAATCTGAGACCATTGATAATGCTGACCACGGATGATGGGAGTTGTAGTCAAATCCTTCTAGAGATCTAAAGGTTGCAGAGCCCTTCATGTTACAATGAGTGTATTATGCAGTATCACTTTGTTTTATTTTATTTATTTATAAGGCACTTATACATCAAGAAATTGTGTTTCAAAGCAGCAACAGGGCTAAGGGGAGGGAACATGGGAACAAAGGCAAATAGAATAAACTGATGAACAGGAAAGAGGTGGTCCTACTAGGCCTTGTGAGCGTTCAGAACATGCAAGTGCAGGGCGAGAGGGAAGGGACAGGGAAGGGGGAAGTGCTAGAGGTCCAAGTGCCAAGGAGTCAGTTGTGTGCAACAGTAAGTGCCTGGCAGATATTACATGATACAGAGTTATCACCTGGCAATAATATGTGCAGGCCTGTCAGAACATAAACCAGTGGGTGCATGTAGGCAAGTACTGGGTTTGGGGCAAGGGATAAGAGCGTTTGGGCGGAAGATCAGGACCCAGAATGACAAATAATGTCCCATGCTTTCAATCTCAGAGACTGTGGTGTTTTATCACGGGAGTGAACGGGGGAAAGAGGAGATAAAGAGGAAAGTCTTGAGGAGCTTCTGGAATTTGCGGAGATCCAGCTCAAGATGGAGAGGAAGGGGGAGGCTGTTCCAGAGGAGGGAGCGAGCAGAGGAGAAAGATCAGCCACCAGCTTGCTGCTTAGAAAAGCACCTTACATGCAGAGAGTTGGAGCCTGAGGAGCGTAAAGATCTGGAAGGAAAGTATTTGGTGAGAGTAAGTTGTAGCTAGATTGGTCATCGGCCACAGACAGCCGTATTGATGATGCAGAGGGATTTTAATGTGATCCTTGAAGCCACAGAGAGCCAGTGGAGGGTTTTTAGGGCTGGAGAGATATGATCCCTGGGCTTGAGGCCAAGGATAAGTCTTGCAGGATTCCTAGTCATTTCATCGGAAAAAAAACATCGAAATGCCACATCATCGGAAAAAAAAGCATTGTTTACCAAAGCATCGACATGCTATATTTTACATGTAAAAGTGCCTTTCCATCGTAACCAGTCCATCAAAAATATAAATAGATTGGTTTAAATGGAAATGCACTTTTACATGTAAAAGACAGTATTTCAATGCATGTTTTTGTAACGTTAAAATGTTACATGGAGCTGTCCAGTGCTGAAATGTCGGCAGTGGCCAGTTCCTTGTAACGTTTTAAAGGGTTTTTTGTATATTGGAGGGGGGTTCCCCCCAGCTGCCTCGACCGCAACGCCCACCCCAACCCTAACCTTAGCCCTAAATCTAACCCTAGTCCCAACCCTAACTCTAACGCTAACCCTAACCCTAGCCCCAACACTAACCCTAACCCTAATTTAACCCCTAATCCTACCCTAGCCCCAACCCTAACCCCCAACCCTCACCCTAACGCTAGTTTTGAATATATCATTGAATTATTGTCAATGGAAAGGAATTTCGATGGAAATGCTTTTCAATACTTATAATTCGATGGTATGGCATTCGATGGAATGGTTTTAGATGGATTGACTAGATACCGTCTTGCAGCCATATTCTGGACAAGCTGCAGGGGCATAGAGAGGAAGTGGGTCGATTGAAGAAGAGACTTTTGCAGTAGTGAAGCCTAGAGAGTACCAGAGCTCTAGAGATATTGACGTTCTGGTGAAAAGTGAGGAAAGGAAGGATACCTCTGAGGAGTTGGAGTTGAAATTGAGCCTTCCTGGCAAGGTCCAAGATGTGAGGGAGGAATGAGAGGGTTTGGAGTCCCCATAGGAAGGATCTCAGTCTTGCTGACATTGAGGCAGAGATCATTGGAGGCCTATCAGGACTGTATAGCAGATAGGCAGTCACGAATGGCAGGGGAAGTAGTAAGAGCATCAGAGGGAAGTTTGAAGAAGAGTTGGTGTCATCTGTAGAACACTGGAATTGAGGGGAGAAAGTGGAGATAAGGTGATTTCTTTTAAGAAGGAATACACATCTAAAGAGGTACAGCACAATGGTGTCCTCTTTTCTCCTTTTTGATTCAACTTTTCATGGGCTGTGGGTGTAAGAGTTTGGAGGATGCTCCCATGATCCACATGTTTACCTCTTCAATGTACATACATTCCAGAATTTACTGACCTAGGTACATCCAAGTCTCTGCCCGTTCTCCTGAATTAATATATGCGCTTCAATAGTAGGATTGAGCTATTTATTTAAAAGTGTGTGCAGCAAGATGATAATGTTGTCTCATTTGAACATTCCTACAGTGATATACCTGTACTAAAACGTGTGCAACATGCCCTACTTGATAACAGTGAGTATATGCATATACTGTATAAAGTGTAAATATATTTCCCAATGGGAGCAACCATGCTCGCCTTGTCTTGTGGCTATTGACTTTTGATGTTCTTGTGTATCTGTGTAAATATAAAGTGCCAAAACCATTGTATTGTAGTAGATAATTGATTGGGCTTTAATCCCTATATTCTTCACCACCCCACCCCTACGTCTGACTCTATCTCCACTACATCTGTAACTACAGTGTTACTGTATACAGCTAAAAATCACTGCCAAACGTCTGTTGGTGAGTTGTTTGTTGCATGATTGGCATCCATTGATAACCAAAAAGGGCAGCAGAGGTGAGGAGGCTGTCTAAAGAGTGGGGGGAGCTAGCACAGATGAGGGGGGCAGTTGGTAAGGGCCTGGAGGACAGGAAAGCATTTTCTTCAACCATTTTGCGGCTATATAGGACTACGGATAGCGAAGGTTATGTGTAGTTCAGTAACAGATTTATATATTTTTAAAGCTATAGTGAAAAAATCACTAGCATGGATACGATTGTCATACAGGTCTCCCATTCATGCAGTAACCAGGAAAGAACCTGCTTAGCTTTAAAGTGAAGAAGGGGCCAGTGTCTCTGGCCATGTTGGCCAATAAATGCATGACGTTACAAGACTGCTTAGAGAAACAGGGCAGTCCTTTACTTGTTTTAGAGCTAAGCATGGTCAGTCCTGTTTACTGCATGAATGGGCAACCAAGTGGGCATCTGAATTAATTGTTTTTTAAAACCGTGATACTGTCAGTCCTTGAAAGTTTCGCACTCAGAGACAATTGTTTTGTCTTTTGCTGAATTGCATTCTGGTATTTGTAGTCTCCCAAATAATACAAAAACAAAAAAAGATTTGTTTACAATTACAGTGTTTCCCATTCATGCTGTAACTAGGACCGACGATGTTCAGCCATAAACCAAGAAAAGAGCCAGCCCCCTCAGGGAATGTTAGTGTTAGCAGTGCACAGTGGCGCGAGTTATGGTTGCTTATCTTACCATAACTGCAGAATTTCAGGGGTTTTTCGGTTTTACTTTGAACCATAACGTCCCTTTAACAAAGTTTTTTCACTGAATTTCATAGGTTTTTAGTAGCAAAACTTAACCATAACTTCCCTTTAACAAACTTTTTTCACTCTATATATACATATATATATATATATTATATTACATGGACGCGCTAGCGTCCATGTAGTTATGGTTAAGTTGGTGTTTCCATAGGAAGAGCATTTTTTGGGTGGCTTATAACTTCGCTCCCTCTGGCCGAATCCTCACCAAACTTTGCAAAAAAAGTATATGGCCCACTCTGAATTCTTTTTGCAAAGTTTTTTGCAAAGTTTCGTCCAGGGGGGGAAAAGTTATAGGGGGGGCCCCAAAACTTGTGTTTTTTCCTATAGACATAATGGGAAAAAAATTTGCGCACGGCCACAGGCCAAACCGCTAAGCGGATTTACACCAAATTTGCGTCAGGAGCGGGGGCTTAGTTCCGAAAGTGTGCTTTTGCAAATTTGGTGTAAATCCGTCCAGTAGTTTTTTATAAAATGACCAAAACGTAAGGCAAAAAAATTAGTGATATCTGTGTTCGCTTCGCGGACGGACTTCCCTGTTCGCTCCGCAGACAGCACCCCGATTGGCCCATGGCCTTGCGTCATGTCTGCGGACATGCAACGTGTTCGCTGATTGGACAGCGGGGGGCGTGGAGCGCGTCAGATTTTCTGTGGCGCCCGCCATATTGTATTTGCGGTCGACCGCGGTGAAACGTGGATAAAAAATTGTATTTAGTGCCGTGTGTTGGTGTGTAAGAGTGTTTGGGGAGGGTGGGGGAGTATGAGATTGGTTCAATGTTTTGTTTTTTTATGTGCTAAACGTTTTTGTTGCGTTCGATTTGTCCGCGGAGAACACGGCTGTTCTGACATTTTGTAAATAAACTAAATGGTGGGGTGTTTAGAGGACGGAGTATGTGTCATTTTTGTTCGCAAGGAAGGTAAAAATGAGCTATGAACATTCGCGGTGTACTTAATTGTTTGTAAATACACAAACTGGGGGTGTCCTCAGGACGCTGTCCGTATTGTAATCTGTCTAGTTGAATGTGTTCTAAGAACACTCGCGGTGTCCCGAAATGGTTGCAATTACACAAAATGGGGGTGTTCTGAGAACGTTGTCTGTATTGTTCGTTGTCAGGGTGAAAGTGTTATAAGACCACTCCTTTTGTCCGCTAATAGTACATTTTCCTATGGGCGTCAACCGACTTTTTGTCCACTAAAGAAACGA
Organism: Ambystoma mexicanum; assembly: GCF_040938575.1. Taxonomy (NCBI): domain Eukaryota; kingdom Metazoa; phylum Chordata; class Amphibia; order Caudata; family Ambystomatidae; genus Ambystoma; species Ambystoma mexicanum. The sequence goes on from NC_090935.1 coordinate 1,381,176,280, forward strand.
TAAATCCGGCTGGTGTGCGCCGACATTATGTGATAATCCTATGACTGGCGCTATTGACCTGGCTGACTTGCTTTTCTGACACTAAATCATATCTCCCGCCCCTAAGCCTGATATTATCAAAGCATTCATATTCCCCGCCTCTCTTCGTGAGGTTACAGGGTGCGTCATCAAACGCGCCCAGTTCTCTGCAGTCCTAAGTGACTTTACACAGAACCCGGAAGAAAACACATATGTCACAACACAGCGCGCCACAATTCGGAATATGAAACAGTGATTTAAAAGCAAACAGCAAGATTGTAAATTTTGTAAAGTACATTTATTTGACATCAAATGTTTAGAGAATATTCAGCAATTTGCATTTGTCTTTGTTGTCGATCCGCAAAAGTTCATGTTGAGGCACGCGATGTTCCTTTGCGGTACAGAGGGTGTTAGATCAGCTTACAACTCAGTGTGCCATAATTCAGAATATGAAACTGTGGTTTAAAAGTAAACAGCAGGATTGTACATTTGGTAAAGTACATTTATTTCACATGAAATGTTTAGTGAATATTCAGCGATTTGCTATTGTCTCTGCTGTCGATTAGCAAAAGTTTATTTTGAGCCACGCGTTGTTCCTTTGTGGTAGATAGGCTGTTGGTTTATGATAAAAGCAGTAAATGGTCGCTCTGATAATCGGAAGGTTGCTCCAACAACGAGCCATTAGACCACCCTATTGGTTGGTATGTTGTTTGTAGCCGCTAGTACTGCGTAAGGGCATATTGGTCCTTGGCGATTGTCCCATAAAATGGTGAGGGTCATCAAGTTGCATATTTGGACCTGCACCTGGCAGTTGAAGACCCCATCCGCTGGAGTCTGTAAATCGTGACAGGCAAAATGGGGCCACATACCTGTTTTAAAAAACATAAATTAGTCTCACCAGCTGATCTTCATTAAAAATCATCATTTTATTTATTAGGGCATGAAACTATTGCTACCGAAGATAGTGCAATGGAGTATGTTAATAATAAAATAATAATATTTTCCCGTTCATATAGCGCTAAGAACCGTGAGGTATCTAAGCGGTGCTTATTATTAACCACGGTGTGTGGTGCTCATTTATCGACCACGGAAGGATGAAAGGCTGAGTTTGGCCTTGCCGGGATTCAAACTTGCGTTAGCAAGCTGTGCACGGATGTCAAAGCGAGCGTTGTACTCGCTGTGCCACTTGGCAGGCTACAGTGAAGTGGCACAGCAAGTAGAGCGCTTGACCGCCTATAGACCGGTTAAATTATTTCTATTAACCCACCCTGTGTCGTCTACCTTTTTCAGAGCCCTCTAAACAACAGGGGATCAATTCGGCGGTGATAGTGCGCGGTAGAAAACATTATGCCACTTTCAACAAACAAGTTCAACTTGAGCGGTCTTTAATGCTACGCTATTGTAATTATATTTGGTATAAAATAATCTAAAGGGTTACTTACAGTACAATTGCAATTTCCATTGTCTACGAGTAGTGCAGTCCCAAAATACGACTCTGCGTGTGCGAACGATCTTTCGCATAGTGATATAATATATAAAAGTGGTTTTCTTTCAGAAATGTCATCTTTATCTTCTCTTATGTTTTAGCAACACTCCTTCAAGAGAAGTCTTTCATCACAATCTCTGTCTGTCAAGGTCAAAACACAATACAACCTTATAGTCCGCTTCGTGAGCCTCTCCGGGGCCCGAGAAAAAAATGGAAGCAGCTGACCTTCACTGTGAACGAGCATACATTCTTACTTTGCAACATTCTGTGTAAAGCCATCTGTGAGAAGTTGGTTTTTGCACGGCATGTTTGTATATTGTTTGCGTGATATTAAAAAACGTTTGTTTAAGGGACGTTATGGTTCTAAGTACAGCCGAAAGACCCCTGAAAATCGCAAGTTATGGTAAGCTATGAAAAATAACTCGCGCCACCACCGTGCACTGCTAAGACTAACACCCAGGACATCAAAGATGACATCGCAAATGTCATTGATGAAATCTCTGATGACATCACATGTGTATGTACTTTTCATGGAATTTGTGTACTAGGGATTTTTATTATGATGTTGCGAAAAAAGTGTCAAGGATATTGCAATAAATATCATACCGTTATTAGTGCTTTGAACGATGCATTGATGTAAATAGCATTGTATTATGGGATTCTATCTAGTATACTCAGCTACTAATGGAGAAACATAGCATTGTGTGCAGAGTACAAGATGAAAGTATAATATTTGTAATGTTAATATGTTGAATAATGAAATGATAATTGTCCTGAAATGTTCGAAAATTCACAAAATGGGGGTGTTCTGAGGACGTTATTCGTATTGTGTGATTGCTTAGCTGTATGCAATGAGGGAATGGCACTGAGAGTAAAGTGGACGCCGTCCGCGGACACTGCGCCTGTTCGTGGACAGGGCGTGCTACATCCGGGTTTTTCCAGGAAATCCAACATGGAAAGAAGACTTTATGGATCAGCCAATCAGATGTCGAGGTTGTGGATTTGTGTTGAAAGAGACTGTGTGTGGTGAAGATGGCAGAAGTAGAGAAAGTCAGGGTGTTGGTGCTTGGAGACATGTTTGTGTATGGTTTACAACAGTACGCTCAATGCAGGCATGTTGCAAAGAACTTTGATGTGAAAGGAGTGGAGGTGGTGTGGAGCACTGTGCCTGATTGCAATGTACAGGGAATTGTACAAGTTTGTGAGGATATGGCCACGATGAACAGTCCGCATGTGGTAGTTTTGCACTATGGTGCTTTCCATTTGGGCAACGTCAGTGCCCCTACTTTGTTGGCTGATTTGGAATGCTTGGTTCAAGCCGTAAAGAAGATCCTTCCAAATGCGAAAGTAATTTTTTCTGGATTACTACCTAGGGCAATATGGGACAATAGTTCAGTTTTTTGTCTTCAGCAAAACATTGCTAGGTGTGTCATCAACCGAGGCATGTGTGCCTTCATGCTTAGAGCTGGTATGTTCTTCTGTAATAATGAGAATATTGATGCCAGTAATGCTGTTAATTTTAAAGAAGATGGCATTTCTTTATCGTTTACGCGAAATGCCTTTCTATTTTGGAATGTAAGGGTTGCTTTGGAGAAGGTTATGTGAAGATTTTAGGAGTAAAGTAAGAAAAAAAAACAAGAAAAAAAATACAAAATAACAGGTGTCTGTCAAGCATCTGTAAAAAAAAAAAAAAAAACGGCTCTTTTCAGAGCCAACTTCAAAGGGGAAATGGGGCACACTATTTAAATTTACATTCACCACGCTCAGATTTTCGATATGTCCGCGGAAATGACGGTAGTCCGCGGACATGAAAATCACTACGAGGTAGTTAGTATGTTCTATGTTACATGTATATGAAGTCAGGGATATTATGGTTAAGTTGTGCTACTAAAACCCTATGAAATTCAGTGAAAAAACTTTGTTAAAGGGACGTTATGGTTCAAAGTAAAAGCGAAAACCCCCTGAAATTCGGCAGTTATGGTAACATAAGCAACCATAACTCGCGCCACCGTGCACTGCTAACACTAACACCCAGGACATCAAAGATGACATCAAAAATGTCATTGATGACATCAGTGATGACATCACATGGCTGGCTCTCCCTTTTTATCCTTTACTGACATATCGAAGCCACATAGTTTTCTTCAGTAACAGTCAGGAAGTAAACATTGAAAAGGTACTATATTTGTAGACTTAGGGTCAAGTCACATCATATGAAACATATACGTAGCGGAAGACACAGGCTTGAAAGAGAGCAATCCTTTCTGTGCATGAAGATAATCATTAGGGTTATCAGCACTTTCTCATAGTTTTATTTGTATTACTCTACCTTCCCTGTATATGCTCATATTTGTATACATTATACTCACTCTCCTTTCCTTTGGGTGCAGTCACATCATGTGATACACATACATATGGTAAGTAGCAGCTTTGAAACAGATCAATAGTTTCTCTGCATAAAGACAATCAGTTAGGTTATGAACTCTTTCTGCTACTACTTCTGCTTTTTTGTTTACTTCACTGTCCTTGTATATACTCATATTTGTATGTGTTGTTGTCTCTTTGTGTTTTGTCTGTAATAATTATGTATTAAGTGGGTTTTATTATATACTTATTACATGTTTCACAGTACTCAAAACTTTAATAAGAAAGCAATTATCATTTCAGTATTCAACATGGCAAGATTATGAATATGGCATCTTCATCATGTATGCTGCACACACTGCCTATGTTTCTGCTTGAGTAGCTTAGTATACTGGATAGAACTTCATAATAGAATGCTAGTTATATCAATTCATTGCTTAATGCACTAATTAGCTCATGATATTTATCCCAATGATCCTTGACAGTTTTTGGTCAGCATTATAAGAATCCCTTGTACAGAGTTTTTATGAAAAGTAAATGCACATGTGATGTCATCAGTGATGTCATCAATGACATTTGCGATGTCATCTTTGATGTCCTGGGTGTTAGTGTTAGCAGTGCAAGGTGGCGCGAGTTATGGTTGCTTATGTTACCATAACTGCCGAATTTCAGGGGTTTTTCGGTTTTACTTTGAACCATAACGTCCCTTTAACAAAGTTTTTTCACTGAATATATATGGGATACGTTACTCACCGTAATCGTATTTCTGATGCTTGTATCTGCTTAGATTCACATGCTGTGCATAGGCCGACATCTAGTGGAAGCTGCAGAGTATTACAGTTTGTTTTTCGAAACTCTAAAATGGGCGTCGACACAGGGCGTGCAAGTAATACTATCCCTAGTGTGACGTCCACTGTACCCAAGATCCCTCACGCGTCTAGTATCCTCAGATTGTATTTTTTCTGACATGAGGTAGCATGAGGAGTAGCGTGAGTACAGATAATCCAAGCAGATAAATAGAAAGGTAAGACTACAAGCAACCATGCGCCTTCTCTCAGAGGGGAGGAAGGGTGGGTCGCATGTGAATCTAAGCAGATATAAGCATCAGAAATACGATTATGATGAGTAATGTATCCCTTCTGAGGCTTGTGGAATCTGCTTAGATCACACTCTGTGCATAGATTAGCGAACAGTACCTGAAGAAGGAGGTGGGATGTGAGAAGGGTCATGAGCAAATAAGTGTCTTAGAACCGCTTGTCCCACTTGTGTATCTGCCTTGGAATGGGTGTCAATGCAGTAATGCTGAGTAAAAGTGTGAATAGAGCTCCAAGTAGCTGCTTTGCAAATGGTGTCAAGGGGTACATTTGCAATAAAAGCCAGAGTGGCCCCAATGCCTCTAGTAGAGTGGGCTCTTGGCGTGAAAGGCAGAGTTCTTTCAGAGAGTGAGTAACACAGCTGGATACAGTTAATAATCCACTTTGAGATGGCACCTTTAGAGACGCGATCCCCCTCTCTGCTGTAGCTATGGAGACAAACAGTTGATCTGTCTTTCTTAGCGGTCTGGTTTTATTTACATAGTAGAGGACCGCCCTATGCACATCTAGGGTGTGTAGTTTCACCTCAGCCGAGCTTTGAGGGTCCTGGAAGAAAGCCAGAAGCTCGATGGACTGGTTTACATGGAATTTTGATATAAACTTAGGTGAGAACCTAGGGTGTGTGCGTAAAACCAGTTTGTCTTTATGGACAGTAAAGAAGGGATCCTGCACTGACAGAGCCTGAATTTCACTGACCCTTCTTCTCGAAGTAATAGCTACTAAGAAGGCCGTTTTATAAGTCAGGTGTTTGAGACTGCTTTTATGAATGGGCTCGAGAGGGGGTCCCATGAGCTTGGCTAGCACCACATTAAGGTCCCACCCTGGTGGTGGGTTTGAAATAGGAGGGTGAAGTCTCTTTACTCCTTCCATGAAGGCTTTAACTACTGGTACTTTCCACCACAAGACCTTGCTATGGGAAGTGGTGTATGCCGACAGGGCTGCCAGGTGTACTTTCAGTGAGTTAAAAACCAATCCTGCATCTAGCAGGTGGAGCATGTAAGTAACAATAGTGGAAGGAGTGCAATCAACAGGGTTGATTTGCCTACTCTGGCACCAGATAACGAACCTCTTCCACTTGTCAAAGTAACAGTGCCTTGTGTTTGGTTTCCTAGATTCCTTTAGGATGTCCATACACCTCTGTGGTAAATTGAGATGTCCAAACCCTATGACCTCAGGAGCCATGCTGCTAGGTTCATTGAGTTAGGTTGCTGGTGCACTGTTTGACCTTGGTGCTGGGACAGTAGGTTGTACCAGGCTGGAAGTTTGATGGGTTCGCACACCGCCATCCTGCGTAAGTGTGGGAACCACTGTTGTCTTGCCCACATGGGAGCAACTAGGACGAGCGTCATCGACTCCCTGTTCATCTTGTTGGCCACTTTCCTGATGAGAGGAGTTGGTGGAAAAGCATACGCAAACATCCCTGACCAGTTCATCCACAGGGCGTTCCCCTGGGAGTCTGGTTGGGGGAACCTGGATGCAAATCCTGGGCATTGTCTGTTTTCGCTTGTGGCGAATAAGTCTATAGTGGGGAAACCCCACTGAGAGAAGATATCTTCTACGTCCTCTCTGTGTAGAACCCATTTGTGTTCCTCTGGGAGGGAGTCTCTGCTCAGAGCATCCGCCAGGGAATTGAGTTCCCCTGGAACATGTTGTGATGACAGGAAGATGTTCCGTCTGAGTGCCCATATCCATATTTTCTGGGCAAGCTTGGACAGATTTGGCGAACGAGTCCCTCCTTGCTTGTTCAGGTAGAACATGGCTGTTGTGTTGTCCGTACGGATTTGCACTGACAGGTTTAGTAGGTGGGGCTCGAACGCTTGAAGCGCTCTGAATACTGCCAGAAGCTCTAGCAGGTTGATGTGGTTCTTTTCCACTGAGGGAGACCAGAGACCCCGAGCTGTGTGGTGGAGATGGTGAGCTCCCCACCCAGTCAGACATGCATCGGTAGTGACTACTGCCTGTACTTCGGGATCGTAAAAGGGTTTCCCCTGTGCGAGATTCTCTCTTGTCCACCAGTGAAGGCTTTGTACTAGTGTTGGCGAAACGACCACTAGATCGTCCTACTGACCACTTGCCTGAGACCACTGTTTCGCCAACCATTCCTGCATGGGACGCATGCGCAGGCGCGCGTGGCGGACCAGGTAAATACATGACGCCATCATTCCCAGTAAACGCATTGCTTTGCGTACCGTTATTTGGTGACCGGACTGATAATGCGGAATTTGCAGTAGTATATTCCTAATTCTTTCCTCTGAAGGAAAGGTCAACCCCTCTTGAGTATCTAGGATTGCTCCTAGGAACTGTTTGGAGGTGCTTGGCACCAGGCTTGACTTCTTCTCGTTGATTGAGAAGCCTAACTCGTGGAGGAGGTCGATAGTCCTTTGAATGTTTGTCCTGCAAATTGATGGGGTTTCCCCCATTATGAGCCAGTCGTCCAGATAAGGGTACACCGGGATTGCCTCCCTGCGTAGATGTGCAGCTGCCACCGCCAGTACCTTGGTGAATACCCTTGGTGCGAGGCTATCCCGAAGGGCAGTACCTTGAATTGGTAGTGTTGACTGTCCACCTTGAAGCGCAAGTACCTTCTGTGCGCTAGGAACATGGAAATATGAAAATAAGCATCTTTCATATCCAAGGTTGCCATGTAATCCCCCTTTTTTAGGAGGGGGATTACCTCTTGTAGCGTAGTCATATGAAACTTTTGGGGCTTGACATACTTGTTGGCAGGCCGTAAGTCCAATACTGGGCGCATTGTCAAATCTTTCTTTGGCACAAGGAAGTAAGTTCAATAAATACCCTTGTTTACCTGGTGTCCCGGGACGAGTTCTATCGCGTCCGTTTCTAGCAGAATGGTGATCTCCTCAAGGAGAATCTTCTGATGTTCTAAAGAGTGTACTCTTTGTCGTGGAGGATGGTTTCGGGGACGCTGCAGTAGTTCTATACAGTACCCTGTGGATACTGTTGACAGCACCTATCTGTCTGATGTGATCCCTTCCCAAGCCTGGGTGAAGTTGGAAATGCGTCCCCCTACTGGGGTTGCGTGAGAAGGGACCCTGAACTGAGTGTCACTGCTTTGGTGGAGGCGTGCCGCCTCCCTTGCTGGGGCTGCCTCTGCCTTTACCACAACCTCTCCTATTACCCCTGCCGTAACCCTGGGTAGCCTGTTAGCTGTTGTTCCACTGTGTACCCTGCCCCTGGGAATAGTTAGATCCTCTCTGGGAATTTTGGCCGCGTGGGAGACGAAAATTACTATTCCCTCTCTGGTTAGGGGGCTTATTGGTTAACTGGCCAAGGGACTTGAGTGTCTCGCATTCGTCTTTGGCATTCTTCAGTGCATCTTCGACCGCCTTACCAAACAACAGATCGGCTTCCACCAGTTTGTCCAACAATGATGCCTGGGTTTCTGCCTTAAAACCAGACTGCCGTAACCACGCATGTCTCTTGATAACAGTGCCTTCTGCTATCAATCTGCCTGCATTGTCCATGGCGTCAAAAGTTGCTTTCAAAATGCAACCAGACACGGCTCTACCCTCTTCGGAAATCCGAGCTAACTGGCCCTTTAAAGGTTCAGGAGCAGAGGCTATGAGTGCCGCGACTTCTTCCCACTGATGGCAGTTGTAGCTGGCCAACAGGGTGGTGGAGTTTGCAATCCTTGCTTGATAGGCGGACGTTGAGGCTACTTTCCTGCCGAAACCATATAGCTTTTTGCTCTCCTTGTCGGGAGGAGCTTCGGACGATGACAAGGGTGTTCCAGCCCTCTTAGGAGTGTTAGTGACAACTAGGGAGTCTGGCTTCAGATGTCCTCTTATATAGAGAGGGTCAGACTGGGCTGCCCTGAAAAGTTTTTCAACCCTGGGATTGACTGCTCTGGTGAGGTTCGGGTTCACCAGGGACGGGTCTATTCTTCGCTGAATGGATTTAAGGATAGGGATGCTCTGGGCAACAGGCCTCCTCTCCCCTACTAACTCCTCTGCGAAGTCCCTCTCCTCCTGGACACCGTGGGTGTCAATATGGAAATGTTCTGATGCACATGCGAGAACCTCGTTTAGGAGGGGTTGGTTATCGACAGGGGAGTCGGTAACCGGGGCTTCGTTTTCTACCGGGGAATCTACTCTGTAGGTTTCAGGGTCTTCCTCTTCCTCTTCTTGGTCCTCATCATCCCCATAATAGCCCGTCCCGGTTTGCTGGTCTACCATGCCAAATTCTTGGTCCTCACCAAAGGAAGCCTCTCCTTGATACAGTGAGTATGGTCTTGAGTATGGTTGTACCTCGAAGGGGTCTGTAGACCTCATCGGTGTTTCAAACCGGGGCTTCTTATTCGGGGGGATAGGATCATTCGAGCCTGAGGGTGTCGCCCCTTGTGGATCATACGAAAGGAAATGTTCTGGATTTTTATCGTAAAAATCAGCCAAAGAAGACATCCTTGAAATGACCCTATTTATGTCTTTACTCGACCATTTTTTGGAACTGGGAATGACTCTCTCAGCAAGTCTCTGGGATTTATCTTGAGTAGATTTGCTGGTTTTAGACATATCAGCAGACCTGGTCTTGTCTGTCTGTTTAGGGGGAGTGGTGTGTTTCGCAGGTGTGGAAGAGTACAAAGGCTGCTTCTTCTGCTGTTTTCCCCCCTCCCCGTGAGTGGAAAAATGTTTTCCCTGTCCTTTTGTGGCTCCGGAGGTTTTCGACGCCTGGCGTCGAGGATCGGGGGTACGGTCCCTGTCCTTCGAGCATGGGGCCTCGCTGATCTTGTCTGCGGGCTCCGACTCCTGGAGCGCGGCCTGGGGGTGGAAGTCGTCTTCGTCCTCCGACTATCGAACTTCTGTTAGCCTAGGGAGCGAGGCACTCTTGGCAAGAGTGGATGATTGTCTGGAGTCATGCGGCGATCTCGATCTAGAGGACACCGAATCGGACCGTTCTGTTTGTGCCTCTTTCCGAGAACTCGACGTCGTCGAGCCTCGGTTGGACTTAGTGTGTTTAGTGTGTGTGGTGTGTGAAGCGCTTGTGTCGCCGGGGGTCTTCCCCATAGCCGCCCTGCCGGACGACCTTCCGACGTCGGGACTTGCGCTCGGCTGTCTTTCGACGCCGTAATGCCCTCGCCGTCCGAAAGTACGGCGTTGTTGCCGTCGCTGAAGGCGCCCTCCGCTGCCATGGCCGCTGCTTGGCGTGGTGGGCCCAACGCTTCGTCGAACGGTCCTTAAGTGTCTTAGGTTCATGCCTGTCGACCCAAGGGTATTTGCGATTGCACTTGGGGCAGAATTGAAAAGGGGTACCCTCCATACTCACCTTGAGGCAGCGGGCTGTTAAGTGTAGGAAATGTATAAGGTGTACCTATATACCGAGAGTGTAGAGTATGTACAACCCCCCACTCTCCCTACTTGCAGGGCCGAGGCCAGAGGCCTTCCAAGGCCCGGGCCGAGGCCAGAGGCCTTCCGAGGCCCAAATCCGTCATGCAGCAGCCGACGGTCGATTTCTTCTACAGCCGGCGTCGAGTGTCGAAGTTCGACGTTGGGATGGAGAAGGATGTAAATAAATTAATATTTTAGCAAAAGTATGGCTAAGGCTAGGGGACTCTGCAAAATGCTTCCGACCAGTATGGCGGAAAAAAACAATCTGAGGATCCCAGACGCGTGAGGGATCTTGGGTACAGTGGACGTCACATTAGGGATAGTATTACTGGCACGCCCTGTGTCGACGCCCATTTTCGAGTTTCGAAAAACAAACTGTAATACTCCGCAGCTTCCACTAGATGTCGGCCTATGCACAGCATGTGATCTAAGCAGATTCCACAAGCCTCAGAAATATATATATATATGAGTGAAAACACTTTGTTAAAGGGACGTTATGGTTAAGTTGCACTAATAAAAACCAATCAAATTCAGTGGAAAAACTTTGTTAAAGGGATATTATGGTTACAAGTAAAATCGAAAACCACAGAAATTCAACATTTATGGTAAGGTTAGCAAGCATAACTTGCGCCAGCACCTTGCACTGCTAAGACTAACACCCAGGACATCACAGGGACATCACAATTGTCATTGTTCACATCACTGATAACATAATAATTTGGGCCACTTGGTTTTGTTCACTTGTTTTTTTTTAAAAGCCCAATTTGGATTCCACGGTCTGCGCGACTGTCTGGATATGTCTGCTTTGTTGTGTCACACTTTTGACTAGTTTGGTGACTCTGCCCCTTTCCTGCAGACAGGAGCACAGATGTGCACCTGATCTCACTGTTCCCCCAGACATTACGCCTGTTCGGACATGTCCGCTCGCATGTTTTGCACTTTTAATTAGTTCGGGGACTTAACCGTCCTGCGTTCACCGGCATGCATGTGCACATGCTGTCACTGTGCCACATGCCTATCCGGACATGTCCGCTCGCACGTGTCGCACTTTTAATTAGTTCAGGGACTCCACCCTGTCCTACTGACACTGGCACACATGCGCACATCATCTCTCGTGCAATAGGTGTGCGCAGGACACCCATTGTGTCTGCTGCTGTCTGGGGACATTATCATGTGACTGCACTAATGCTGCATGTCGGAAGTATCCTCGGACAGTGTCCGTACCCGAGATAGTTTAAAACTGCATTTTGAGCCAATCTAGGGCATTTCAATATGAAACTTTACCCTTGCATAGCTGCTAGACTGTGTCTCATGTTATCTGCCAACTTTTTATAACTTTTTTAGCCCTATGTGTGGCTCGGTAGTCCACGGGCAGTTGTGCCATCCATGGACAGCCCCTCTAAAGGGACCCACCCACTACTGCTCCTCATTGTGTTTCTGGCTGTCCAGGAGTGAGCACCTACTGGATTTGATGTGATTGTTGGAGGCCACAATGGCTTCTACTATGGCCACTGGAGCTGCCCCACAACCACCACCGCCATCTGGAGGGCCTGGAGAGGTGAACAGGCATGGTGATACAGTAGTGGTTCAAGATGAAGTTGAGGGTGAGGTGAAGGAAGTCCCTCTCTGCAGCTCCTGACGTGAGTCTTTGGTGTGGCAGATTTTTACCGCGATCGGGAGTTTACCAAAGCTTGGGCAGACAAGGTTTGATGCACTCAGTGCAAGGTTGTACTCAGTTGTGGAAAACCAGGTCTGTATGTGTACGGGACCACCTCCATGAATCACCATCTCAGGTCCAATCACAAGGCAGCAGTACCTTTCGAAGGGATGAGTATGCTGACAGTCACTACCTCATCCTCATCCTCTGCTAATGCCAACACAAGGGACACTCCTGTGGGGCATAGGATCCCAGCAGAAGCTTCACAGGTCATCCATAACACAGTCAACCCTTACCTTTCGAGGGTGACTGTGCTGTGCATGTACTGTGGCACACCGCTCAGTAAGTGGAGCAGTTTCAGAGTGCTTTCGAAGCCACGGTTAAGGAGCATGAGAAACACTGTCTCCTACCTGATTAGGGCCCACAAAACATCTTCCTCTCTCAACCTGCCCCTTCATCCCTGTGGTTGTTGCCCCTTCCCTCCCCTCCCTTGTATCTCCTACTAAAAAAGGAAAAAAAAATATAAAACACAAAAAAACTAAAAAAAACATCTTTTCAGGGCCACTTTTCACAGTTGACAAATAGAAGCACCCAAAAATAGTTACAGGCCCCCTACACAGCCTGTGCGGTAGTCCGCAAACTTCAAAAAAAGTGTGTGTGTGGTGACATCAAAAATATTTAACTCTTTTGTGTGCGGAAGTGGTGGCTCTGAAAATAACTTCTTTTTGTATTTTTTGTTTTTACAAAGTATTTTTTCAATTTTTGAAAGTAAACTAAGCAACATTCTACTAAACTGAACTTTTCCATGTATTTTTTTTTCAGCTACTGGATAAAGCTTGCTCTATTTACAAAAAGGGCTTCAAAGTATTTTGAATGTTTTGCAGAAAAAGCTGATTACTGGCATCGTTAAGATGTACTCCATCTCTGCAGAAAATATTGGCAATGTCATATTTAATAGTTTCTTTATGGAAAGCTGTCATGCAAAGTCCCCCAAAAATGCACACAAAGCCTTTTTGACATTGCACCTCACTTCCTCCATTTGTGGACCAAATGAACTCAGGGTCATCCACATCTGTCTATGGGCAATGCGAGAAGAAATCAGTCTAGAATTTTTACTTCAATTTTCCAAATGCCTCCTTCATTGTAAACTGCAGTCAAATTTCAGTGACATACCCTAAACTGTTCCCTCCACAATGAACAAAGATAATGTCTGGATGTTCCAGTGTGACCAAATGTACACAGAATGGGAGCATAGCCATCCATTTCATGCAATGCACACCATACCATTGCACATGAACATCATGAAATCCAAGATTTTCAGCCACTCCACTGTGCTCTGCATACACCTCAGCCAATGGATCCACGAGTCCCCCAAAATCCACACACTCTGTCTCCTGAAAGACATAGCCATAGCCATCTGCACTCTTCTCAGCAAAAAGACCTTCTGCAGACTCCCTCCTTGCATACCACACCCATGAAACCTGATTGGTTAATTCCCTGGGCTTCACAGTCCTTCATGCCTGCCATCCTCACAAATTCTCATGCGGTATGTGCCGTCCAAGGTGTAACGTGGCCCATGGACAAATCGTCCTATTGAAGGCGGTGGGGAGAGAAATTGAACGCAAGTACATTATTTATTCTTTAGTGGTGGCACTGAAAAGAACCTTTTTTCAGTTTTGATTTTTTCTTGGTGGGGCTTTTCATATTATTTTTCCTTCAAATACTCTCATACACTCTACATAATCTTCACAAGAACTTTCTGAGTTCATTTTTTATGTTTTCAAGAAAGATTGCATTACCGTAATCAATAATAGTCATGCCATCACTGAACAAATGATGTCCACCATCCAGCAGAATGTTCTCATTTGGGAAGGATGTCATCCCAACACCACACAAAAATGAACATACCCCTTTGCTCACAAGGCACCTTCCTGCGTCTTGTTGAGGACAAAACACATTGGTGCATCTCCATAGCGCCCTAGGAGGTATGTGTGAAAGGATTATCTTTCCACATGGAAGTAGTTTCATTAGTGCTTTCAGTATGTGTTTCAAAGCAATCTGCAAATATATTATACTGATATAGACCAAACGATGTCCTCCACAATGGACTACAATGACATCTGGACATTGGAAATTAGACATGTTTTTGTAATGTGCAAATAAAGTCTCCCAGTTTTGGCCAGGCACACCATACCATGAAACCTCCACTCCCTCCAAACCAAAGTTAGCAGAAATGCCACAAATATATGTGTACCTTTTCAGATTCACCATCCAAAAATCTCCCAGCATCCACACAGTAAGACTTCTCATCTCAACAACCACAGCCATCTTCCCTACACACAGCAATGCAAATAACTGCTACCCTCTCTTCCTATAAACCACAACCAGAAGACCTCATTCGCCAATCCCCACAGTTCCCTCTCCATGCCAGGCATCATTAAAAGACCTGGATGTGGCACTCCCTGTCCATGTTCAACCGCACTGTCTGCAGACCCTGTAACGAAGAGCAGCCCTTCTTCCCTTTCCACTTTAACCTTTCTAGCAGTCCATAATTGGTTGCTTTCAAGCAGTCACACACCCATCTACCAATCACATCCAAAACATCTATATCTAACTCTGTCACCTCAGTTCAACACTTCAGATGTAATGTTGAACTCTCAGAGTACATGTCTCCTGTTACTCTCAAGCACCTGCAGGCATCAAAAACTACTATAAAAATCCTCACAATTTCTATTTGCAGATTAAGCTACATCTGCATCCTTCAACACAAAGTAGAGATATTTTGAAAATGATATTTCCAACTCTTTTACAAATTCCTCCAAACAGGGTTCCTGCCACTTACCCTGCATTACCCTACTCAATAATCATACCATCATCATTTGTCCCACCTCCTGACATCAAGTGGAAGTTACTTACAATGCTGTGTGATTGCAAAGCTTTCTTTTCATGAGCATTTTCATAACAATTTAAAAATACATATTTGCAGTTTCAGAGCACTGTCTGTGTCTTTTTTTGTGAAAGAAAAGAAAACCACATTTAAAACATTTCTATAGCCCGTTTGAGGGACAGATCCGGTGTGAAAGTTCAATATATTAAGAGTACATCCATACTTGCCAATATGGCCCATTATAATCTACCAATTGTTCTTTCTTCTTTCATTCTGTCACTTTTAATACCACTTCTCCCACTAACAAAGTTACACTAAAACTCCTACAATGCAAAGTCAAAACAAAACTGCATGTATGTTACTAAAGCATGACATACATCTACATGGAATGAAAAATAGCAAAATGCAATGCGTTTAGAAATATTTATTTCAGCACCATTTCAAGTGAAACAAATAAATGCATGTATACATTTAAAACAGTACTGTGCATAATAAAAAAAAAAATGAAAGAACATGGAAACGATTTCTCCAACATTTTGAAATAACACTCCGTGTGTGCAATTTTATTAACTTTCACACACATGCATACTTGCTAACTTTCCCCTATCTAATCTGTACATGCTTATTGGCCCCTCGATTTTTCTCTGCATTCTGGGACTTGTAGTCCATCTTTTCTAATGCAAATAGTACATCACAACTCCCACAATACAAACAAAGGTGTCATCATTTAATAAGCAACTACACATTAGGATGCATCACATTAGCAAGTATGCATGTATTGAAACAATAATAAACCTTCACACAAGTTCCACTTAAAAGAGTTCTACAAATATTTTCCATCTCCATTTCTTTTTTTAATAAAAATGTTGCACACAGTGCTGCTACAAATCCACAAAACCATGTTTGAACTTTCATGTACAGCCTCCTAAAAAGGGCAGCTTTTTAAATGCTCAGCATTTTCCATTTTGCATTGTGTAAAAATGGCACACTTTCTTGTTGCAGCCCCATTAGGCATACTTATCATGGGACCACCGGCCCCATTAGCAACGGTGTCACTGCTCCCACTGTGTCCTATGCCACTCCAAAGGAATAGGAACTAAAATCTTCTGACACCTGACTTTCCAGGTCAACGGGACTTGTAATGTCCTGGTGGCACCAGGAAGATATGTGCCAAAAAATGATTAGGAATATGGCGGCAACCCATCTGCAGCACCGGAATGGTTACCACAATACATGTCATGAGGCCCAATATTATTAACTCTTCTTTCCAACAACTCCTCCTACATTCATAAATAAAGTCTTCTTGTACTAAAATTACTTCACCATTACCATACATACCCACAAATGTTCTTCTTTCGCAATTGCAGTGAACAGCAATCTCCTGGAAGACAACAACCTGAAGAACACTAATCTTCCCATTCTCCAAAGTAAATGCAGGAGTAAAGTAATATTCTTTCTGTAACATGTAAAGTAGTGTTTAGCCACACAGTAGCATACATAATTATTTTGAAATCAAAAACATTTATTTCACTCTTATTCATTACACATCAACATGTACACTCTTTGTATTATCAAATAAACTCCATTATTATAATGCCCACCATTATCCTGAAAACACTGTAATGTCCTTACGTATTCATTGATACTACCTCTCTTCTGCACTAATCCAAGCCCTTCACACATCTACACACACACATACTTTTACAACCTTCCCAACCACAACTAGCAGCCCATTGTACAATCACACAGCCATCTATTTATGTCTGCCATCATAGTCACACACTCATTGGAAATGCATGCAAATATATTCCACAACTTCCAATCCCACACTTTCCTTTTTAATTCAACAGACAGAACACAATGCCTACTAAAAAGCAACTCAGTAGAAAACAAAGAAAAAATAGAGCAGATAAAAATAAAAGCTTGCCAAATACTCATCCACTTCAGGCAGAGTATAGCAATATTTATACAAAACTGTTAAAACAGTCACTCGACAAAACTAAACCAGCAACCACTAAAAAACGAGGTCCCCTTTTCCAAAAAAATAAATAAAAAAAGTATAAAGAAGATGAAAACTGTTAATGACCCTACCACTATATCTACCAATGTTAACGTAGACACAGTAAACCGTTCTAAAAAATATTTTTACAAAAAATGTTCCACCGCAGAGCACAATGTCAACATAGATACCTTTTTGAACTTATGTGAAGGTGAATGGATTCACACAAACAGCACAGAATCATATTTCAATGAAGAGGCTTATAAATAAGAACAGAAAAACCAAGTTGCCATACATAGTAATGGACGAGGGTATGAAATGCTAGAAAACACCATTATGGCAGAAGAAACACTTATCGAAAGAATTCCCCCAGCAAACTGTCAATCAACTGTTCCTTTCACCCAACCAATCCATCCAGTCTACAAATGGCCATACAGCTCAATGTATAACGTACGGCAAAAACCCTTGAAATTCTATGACAATTCTTCAATCAGTATGTGAAAGTAAAAGACAAAATTAGAATAACAACTTTACAAACCATGGACTCCTGTCCAGTGCACAACTACACTTCACTGTGAGGACATTCATTGGCCTGCATTTAGGTACCTGCTTGCAAAAGCACCCTCCACCACATCAAAATGTTAGGAACACAAGATTCCACTATAAAGAATCTTCTGGAGAGAGAGTATTATGCAAAAAGCCCTGCTTTACAAATTCAACATTTTAATAACATTCTCCGATATAGAATAGCCAAAGAACTCCTTCAACAAATAGACCACATCCATAGTAAATATTTTGGAAGTGAAGATGACTTAGAAAATTCCATAACTTTAGAGAACATTAGCGAAAACCTTACACAGAGCAATCTTCTAATTAACACATACAAACAAGAAATAGCAACATTTAAAAGTACATCTACTGAAGTACCAAACCAAGTATGTGTGTGTTGTTGCTGAACTTTTCATAAAAAGAGCACAACATTTGTAGATATACTTACAAAATAGAAGACAATGAGGAATCCCAATGGTTCCAATTAGCTGTATATTTCATAATAGAAAATAAATACAAAATAAGTAACCCCTCAATGCTTTGCACATACTGCAATAGCATGCCTGATAATAACCACATGCCACCACGTGCTGTCACTAATAACTTGGAAATATTCACACTTTCAAAACCTCTCCAACAGATTAATTTGTATGTGAACATTATAATCCAAAGAGTACACCCATTTTAAGCTATAATATGCCTTCAACCCAAAACAGCCAAATTGCCTCCTTCTGAATTATTAAAAGGCATTTGTGACAAAGTAGTGTTTTTGCCATTAGGTCTTAACGAAAATGTAGAAACTCTAGGAGTGCAATGGCCAATAGATCAATCTTTGATTATCCTAGTTAATGGTGTAGCAACAAAAGACAAAAAAATGTGGCAACAACTAGTAGACTTAAGCAGAGTTAGAAAAGCCATACATTATCTAAAAGAAAACAATGAGTACTGCAAAAATATAAACATTGAACAGAACTTAAGAGAAACCGCCCAAATAATTCATGATGCATCACCAACTGGCCAATTTGAACTTGTAGATCCTATTACTGCATCCAAAATTTAAGACCAGTATACAATTCACCCACTACACTCCAAAGACACCATAGTCGATGCATTAGAAACATCTCAAATGTGACAAGCCAAAGGATCTCCAATCAGCATATGGGAGAAAACTGTAGAAGCACGTGCCTGTCCTATACTGTTGCCTACAGGAAAAGGGGGAAGATATGATGAAAGATCCACACAAATAACAGCTTCGGAATATCGCTCTTTATGAATGTATTCTGAAGACCCCAGATTCAGAAAAAATGTAGAATACATTTTCCACCTCCTGTTTGAAAGTGAACTAGCAACTCTACGTTACAGAGTTGCACACACATTGAAAACAGGCTGCAATTGTTTAAACATGTCTGCTACCCAACTACTTCAAAAGATAAAGACAAAGATGAAGTTTTGCAGTCAAGTATCACAAAACTCTTGCCAAACATGCGTGATACAAAAGAATACTGGATCCAACATCATGTTGATGTACACTATATGATAAGGAACCTCAGCCCTCCCATATGGTTTGTTAGTTTAAGTTGTGCAGAAAATGCACAGGATGAGTTGCACAACTTATTACGTGTAGCAAACCAAAACAAAGAAGAAATAGGCATAAAAACAACAGGAAAACTGTGTTCTCTTAACCCTGTAATTGTATCAAGATACTTTTGCCACCACTCTATTGCCATGCCGAACATGGTCTATAATGCAAATATGCCTCCCGTTGGAGAAGTGGAACACTTCTTTTGGAGAAAAGAATACCAAACGATAGGAGCACCATACATTCACATGATTTGTTTAAAAAAGATGCTACTAAAATGGGTCATGACAGTGATGACTCTGTTTTGCAGTTGATTCACAAATACATATCCTGCGACAACCCTTCAGAAACCACACATACTGAGCTACGTAGACACATTTTACACTTTCAAAAACATATGTGTGGCAAATACTACACCAAATGCTGCTTTGGTTTCCCTGGATCAGTTTCAGCAAAAGGAAAAGTAAACAGCTTCATGTCTTCTGTTAGACACAGTTTGAAAGGCAAATAGCCCAAACGCACATACAGCATTAAAAGAAACAAAGCTTCAAAGTACATCAATGATTACAATGCAACCATTACCCTCTTGTGGAATGCAAACATAGATATACAATACCTTGCACACAATTTCACTGCTGTTGCAAGATATGTCACAGCCTACCTAACCAAAGGTAAGGAAACAGAGCTAAAAGACCTCTGGGATGACAGATCATCTGATGACAAAACATTGTCACAAAAATTGGACAGCTTTGGCTTAAAAATGTGGTCCAATAGAGAAGGTGGATGCTACAAAGATGCAGAACGTTTAACAGGCACACACTTACTTGGCAAATCCAAGCACATAGTCTGGCTAAGCCTTGGTCCAGCTGCATCCAGAAAAAGAATGCTGAAATCCTACCAAGACAAAAAAGCAATAGCCAAAAGGTATCCCAACAGCCAGGACATTATAACAAACAATGTATGAGACACATACTACCCAAACAGACATACTGGTTTGGAAAACATGTGTCTGTACCACATAGCCCAACATTTCTCCTACAACAATAATGTGAAACAAGATGAGAAATGTGAAAAATACGTGGTCTCAGCTTGTGAAGGAAGCCTCTTCAAACATACCAAACCCAGCCTCATTAATCATATAACATTGCCATTTAAATCTCCTCAACATAGAGAACTTTACTACATGGCCATACTGCAACATTGTAAACCATGCAGAAAAGAAGAGGATTTTTTAGGTAACCATGACATACTTGGAGCTGCAGTATAAAAAATGTCAATTTAAAGCAATACAAAACCATGTTGGACAATGAACTCCAATAAGAGGAAGAGGTTCAAGCACAACTAAATGAAGACACTCCTGAAGGCAGTCAACCTTCTGTTACGAGAAGCCAAGAACCACTTGGAGGGCCACTCATTGTAAATGAAGCAGACATAGGCATGACTGAAGTAGAGAAGACCATGTACCAATATGAACAATCAAAAGAAAATGTGTTAGTGCTGAAATGACAGCTAAATGATGAGTGACTTAACATTTAAATAGAAGTGACTGACAAATTTGAACATTGTTTGAAGCATGAAAGTAAAACTTGTAGCTTTCAAAATTATAAACCTCTACTCTATGTACGTGGTGAAGCTGGTTCTGGAAAAACATTCATAATTAAAATCATCAGCAATTCCTACAAAAGTTAAGAAACAACAACCTTTCAGCTGTTGTAACAGCCCCCACAGGTTTAGCTTCTAACAACATAGGCATATGGCCATGCACCCAAGAATCTAGCCACTGGCCACAACCTCCACACCACAACTTGCCCTAACCTCTCAATTCAGATGACATCTGCAGACATGGAAATGGACCACCAACCCTGTTTTACACCTCTAAAAATATCCCCATATCATCTAGATTCCACTCACCTACCCAGAGCACACCCTCTTGCAGTCACTAAATAACCCCAAATGGTTGTCTGAAGCTGTCCACCCAAGCCCTCTTTCAATCACCCAAATGTCCATGCGGTCCGCCCAAGCCCTCTTTCAGTTACCAAATAACCCTAAATGTGTGTCTGAAGCTGTCCGCTCAAGCCCTCTTTCAGTCACCAAATGACCCCAAATGTGTGTCTTAAACTGTCCAGCCAAGTCTCTATCTGTGGACTACTGTGGTGTCTGCGGACTACTGCGGTATCTGCAAACTACTGCACCACCCGTACGCTCTTCTTCCACCTAAACAAAGAGCCCCATATCATCTTGTTTCCACTCCCCCACCCTTGCCACCCCCTCTTTCCAACACCAAATGACCCAAAATGTGTCTTCCAGACTTTTTCACCACCACGCTGTCCGCTGTCAGTGTGGCTGACGGCAGACCCAACATGGCGAGCGTTTCAGAAAATATGACACACCTCACGCTTTTCACCATCCAATCAGCGGGCACATCTAATCTCCATGGAAATCTCGCCGCCCCTCTAACAGGTAAATGAGTCCACAGACAAACCCAGACATCACACATTTTAACCTACTTTTGGGCCATTTAAAAAAAAAAAAAATACTGGATGGATTTACACCAAATTTACAAAAGCACGCTTTTGGCACCAAAAAGCCACTCCTGCTGCATATGTGTCAAAATCCGCCCAGCGGTTTGGGCTTTAGAGTTGAACACATTTTTTTCCATTACGTCTAGGGAACAAATGAACATTTGGGTCCCCCCTACAACTTTGCCCCCCTTGATGAAACCTGACCAAACTTGCCAGAAGAATTCTGACTGAAACATATACTTTTTTTGCAAAGCATATTTGTACAAATATATATATTGTAGAATCTGTGACTTGGCCCAAATGGAATATTACACTTTCACATTTCAGGTGGAAGGGTTTGTTTCAGGCCTTTTTAAACCCACCATAATTTAGTTGGTGTTTGTCAAACCTGCTCCAACAACAAGACTGTCAGACTATGCTGCCCTGATGATTCCTAATAAGGGTTCATCCAGGTATGTAGATATCTGCAGTCTTGAGAAATGCCTTTCTTGGGTTGATTAAGCTTATAAAGTAGCCATGCCCTGTAAGAAAAGACAATTTGTTGAGCAAACAGACTTGCTTTTGATCTAATGTGTATTGCCATAATGCCTTGCTGATGTGGCTCTGAACTGCCTGTGTACTTCAAATGATGTTTGCTAGGTGGTTTTATGCAATGTGTGACTTAGCTCAAATGGAATACTAGACTTTCATATTTCAGGTGGAATTTTCTTTTTAAAGTCTTTTTAAACCTACAATCATTTATTTTTTTAAAACAATACTTTATTTCTGCACATGGGCCGTAAAAGCAAGCATATAAACAGTACAATACATACATAATTAATGTACGATTAATAATTCAATAGAGGGCATTTAAAAACAGGCATTAAAAACCATAGATGCCTAGGATTCAATAATACCCACTTAAGCCATCCTACTAGAGGAACCAATTTGAAATTCATCCTTCTCCAGGCCTTGGCAATTAGCTTGATGTAGCAAATGCCACTTTCCGATGCAAGGTACTCTGGTACAGTGCTACTCCATCAGTCAACAGACTTACACCATGGTTCATATGCAGTGCTTCAAATCGGGCTGGCAGATAGCAGAATAGCCAGGGCAAACAGACAGGAAATGCTTGAGAGATTTGCATGTGCATCACAAAAAGGGAAGCAGTTGGTCCCTGTTTTAAACACCCAAGTTTGTTTTATGTGTCAATGGGAGAAACTTCAGTCTCATTTTCATATATTGTGAACATCAAACAGTGACTTAATGTTTGTTAAATAAGAAGACCTTTCCTTCAGAAAATGCCAACCTAAGGCCAAAGTCAAGCAACTTGTCAGTCTTCTAGGTTGGGCCCAATACATATATACATCCATTATTATTGACTAACTATTGGGTTGCAACAAGGTTGTTTTCTCCCAAAATTGGTGCAGTTGCAGCTGATAAAGTACTGACTTCATGTGTACAAACCATGGAAACTTAAGCACCACTTTGCAGCCAATTAGGTCCCCTAGAGCCCACTTATAGCTTACCAGCTCACTGCTTGATCATGGCTTAGGCCAGTATAACAAGTACTTGATTGTCGCTTTCATAGCTAGCTTGCTGAATTGGGGCTCTTTTAGACAAAGGTTTTGAGAAAAACTTTTTCAGTGTTGGTTAAGCTTGCAAGGCTTCTGTGTCCCCATAAATCTGTCCATAGTTCACAATATTCACAACTTCGGATTTATACACTTCCAACACATGTACAGTGACTGATATTTATATTTATATTCAGTAAAAAAAACTTTGTTAAAGGGACGTTATGGTTCCAAGTAAAACTGAAAAACCCTTGAAATCTGCCAGTTATGGTAAATTCAGCAACCATAACTCGTGCCATCACCGTACACTGCTAAGACTAACACTCAAGAGCATACCTACACACCAGTAACACCAAAAGTTTGTAAGAAACTAGTAAGTACACTACATTTATTTTATATGTTTATACATTTTCTGTATTAGGTACACTAAAACATTTTTTTTTTAACACAGAAATGTCAAGTACTTTGGAATGGCTGAAAGAACATTTCCCACAAGATGAAATGAGTGAAGACAGTGATACTAATGGTAGACACAGCATTTCTCTATATAAGCCAATTAATAACCATTACTTTATGTGTATTTAACATATATATATATATATATATATATATATATATATATATATATATATATATTTAACAGACCATACAGACATTAGGTATAATATACCAAGAGAGACATTAGAAGATCCTCTGAAACAAATGGAACTAAAAATGGATATGTTAATGAAAAATGTCAATCTTCTAAAACAGCTTGTTGAGGACCACATTAAAAAAAGATTAAATATCACTGTCCCACATGTACCTGTTCCCCCTCTCCATGTCCCAGCCACCTATCCCCAAACCCTCCCCAGCAAGAAAAACGTTATGGTGAGACTTCCAAATCTTCCTCCCCTCCCATATATCATGTCCAAACCCCTAATTCCCCTATATTTGTTTCAGTTTCTGCTTCCCCCTCTCTTTCATAATTTGTATACTGTTGAACAATAATACAATTTTAAGTGTGTTCTTAGTATATGCCTGTGTCTTATTTTTTTTTTTTAAAGGCAGTTACGGTGTCCACGGGCAGCGCGGGTGTCCGTTATGTCCGAAATTAACAAAAATGGGGTAGTCCTAACAACACTATGCCTGTCCGTACTGTCCGTAATTAAAATGGAGGTGTCCTTAGAACACACAAGATGTCCACCTGTCCGTAGTTAACCAAAATGGGGGTGTCTAAGGACAATATACCTGTTTGTACTGTTCGTAATTAAAATGGCAGTGTCCTTAGAACACACAAGATGTCCGCTTGTCTGCAATTAACCCAAATGGGGGTTTCCTAAGGACAATATACCTGTTTGTAATTAAAATGAAGGTGTCCTTAGATCACACAAGATGTCCGCCAGTTCGCAATCGCCCAAAATGGGGGTGTCCTAAGAACAACCCCCCTGTTCATAATGTCCGCAACCAGAATTAATATATCCGTAGAACACATATCCCGTCCACCTATCAGCAAAGTTTTGATGCACATGGATTTTTTTCGGGGAATTCAACACTGTTCCTAGAACACCCGTGCACATGCGCATCACACACTTGGGTCCTACGAACATCGTGCCTGTCTGCAACTGTCCGTCGCAAGTGTGTTGCACTATTAATTAGTTAGGGGACCCAAACACTGTCCGCAGAACACCCGTGCCCATGCGCACAACCGTCCATGCGCTTTTGGTGTCCTGCGGACAGCCGTCCCATTTACGAATGTGTCCATGACGTCATCATGTGACCGCAATCACGGTGAGCGTGTGTCCTTATTTGCAGACACTGTCCGGGCCCCCAAACATTTAAAAACTGCTTTTTTGAGCAATCCAAGGTATTTTACAGTAAAAATTTACCATTGCACATGTCGAAGACAATGTACCTGCTGATCTACATACTTTTTGGAACTTTTTGAGCCCTTTCTTTGTGTTCGATGTGTCCGCGACCAGCGCGGGTGTCCACGAAGCACGCACCTGAACCCCTATAAAAGGCCACACCCAAGAGCTGATCCTCATTCTAGTTTTGGATTTCCAAGATTTACAACAAGATAATTGTGCAGGTTGCTGTTCTTGGTTCCTGGTTGCTGGTTATTAACCTTCCAGATGGCATCCCACATTGATTCTGCTGCTACTGCCTCAGCATCAGCACCCCCACCCCCTCCACCACCACCACATCCCCAAGGGCTTGCAGAGGGGAACAGGCGTGAGGATGCAAAGGAGAGGGATGAAGAGGATGAGGTAGTGGAAGTCCCTACTACTAGCACTCATCATGGGTCTTGGGTGTGGTGGTTATTTACCACTGTTGATGGAAAGGCAAAAGCTGATGCGAGCAAGGTGATCTGCACTCAGTGCCACATGGTGCTGAGTCGTGGCAAGCCTCGTTCGTATAGCTATGGTACTACATCAATGAAGCGACACCTTAAGTCGTTCCACGATGGGGCTATTCGTTAGGTTGCACCTTGCGATAAACGTAGTAGGTTGAATTCCTCTGCAGCCTCTTCCGTTTCCGCTCCTGTCACCGCAAAAGACACTTCTATGGGACAGCGCATCCCTCCAGCTGCCTCACAGGCCATCCATGATGCTGTTGACCCTTAGTTTTCGAAGGTCACAATGTTGTGCATTTACTGCAACGCAGTACTCTGCAGGGGGAAGAACCTTCCGAGTGCTTTCGAGACTACGGTCAAGGAACATGAGAAGGTCTGCGACCTACCTCAATAAAGCCCACTCTATATCTTCCTCTCTCCAGCTGCCCTTTCTTATCCCTGTGGTTGGTGTTGCTTCCTTACCCTCCTTTCCTTGTGTGTCATGTTTAAAAAACAAAAAAAATATAAAAAAACAAAAAAAGGTTCTTTTCAGAGCTGCCGTTCACAGTTTAAAAATAGAAGTGACAAATAAATAGTGCAGGGCCCTGTGCATTTTTAGAAGTCCGCAGACAGTCTGCGGACATTTATTTTTTGGGGGTGCTGCCCTATCAGAACCATTGCACTTTTCTATGGGAGGAAGTGGTGGCTCTGAAAAGATCCTTTTTGTGGTGTTTTTTTGTTTTTCAAAAACTTCAAATGGTCAAAACCTACTGCAAAATGGATTGCTGTAATTCCAAAAAAGCTTGCAATGCATTTTGTACATTTCGCAGAAAAATCTAATTACCGGCATAAGTAAGATGTACTCCATCTCTGCGAAAAATGTGTGTGCTACAAAACATAGGGGCTGATTCATGGAACAAATGTTTGCCGAAAATATTAGTGCAAGCTGGCGCAAGGTGGCACAAGCGTGAAAAAGTAAGCGCACGCGCACACGTGCGATTCAAGGAAGAGCCTGCACGTGTTTTCCACTGGTTGTGCACCAAATCCGTGCGTGGCGCACACACATCACTGCAACAACCTGAACGGCGTGCACGACCCGCACAGGGAAAGCGCACAACGTCGGCACACACACCAAAAAGGGGGTGGAACACGGGGCGTAACACGCGGAATGGGGAACAACGCGTGAAAAAGAAGGCGTAACTGGGGAAGTACTGCAGGGAAATACACGGAACACCCACACGCACGCGAACATTTCGTATTCATGGAATCGAATACGGGAAACAAGCACACGCAAAAGGACGCGCAGAGGCATCAACACGTCTGCCACAGGAAGGCAGGCGTAAGCGACCCTGTGCACAGTATAAAGGTGCGCACAAACAACAAAAACGTATATCCAGCTACGATGAATGCCCCATTTGTTGCAACACTGATCGTGGGACACCGCAGGAGGAGAAGAATAGCAGGGCCCATATTTTTTCCCCCTGGACTAGCCTTTTTGGGATGCCTGATGACCAGGTCTACGGCAGGTGTAGGTTTCCACTTTGCATCATCCTAGACCTTGTCAGGGAGTGGGAAGATGACCTTAGATCCCCCACCCTCTGCAACCAAGCATTGAGCCCCTTGGAGAAGGTGCTCAATGTCCTGCATTTTTTGGGACATTTCAGCAGACTACTGCCATAGTGGGGGGGGTCTCACAGGCCACGCAGTCACGTTGCCTACACCAAGTGTTGGCAATCATGACTGCGCGCCCCTCGGTCCGCAGGCAGATATACATGCCCAGAACACCCGCAGAAAGGCAGGCCGTAGTCCAGGACTTTTACAGGGTGGCACACTTCCCCAAAATGCTTGGTGCCATAGATTGCACCCATGTGGCCCTACGTCCACCTAGGGCCACTGAGCACATCTATCGAAACCGCAAGCACTGGCATTCCATCAACGTGCAGGTGGTATGCAATGCAAAGGGAATCATCACCTCTGTCTATGCAAACTACCCAGGCTCCACCCATGAAAGTTTCATATACAGAATGTCCACCCTGAGCCGGGCCCTGGAATCTGGGCAGCATGGCGACACATGGCTTCAAGGTGAGTACAAATGCCCATGCACATGCATGCATGTCACACACAGACAAATACACAAACCCCAATAATCACAACCATGATCACCTCTCCAGGGGACATTGCCTACCCTCTGAGCAACCACATAATGACGCCAATCCAAAACCCCACCACACCACCCCAGGTAAGATACAATACTGCCCATATTGCAACCAGGGGCATAGTGGAGTGCACATTTGGAGTGCTAAAGTCACGCTTCCACTCCCTTGACCGATCTGGTGGGCAGCTACTCTATGTACCCCCAGTAGTGTGCAGGATAATTGTGGCAGCATGTGTCCTGCAAAATGTTGCTACACGGCAGGGTGTACCCGTGGGCATGGTGGTGCCCGCACATCCCAACCACAGGCACAGGCGCTGCCCATGGGAGGGGATAGGGCATGTGGCGAGGCAACCCGGTCCCAGCTTGTGGCTACATTTTGCACCTAAACTCCCACCCCTGCGGAGTGCACACAGGCCTGGCACATACCAGGTGACAATCGATGATGACAAAGAGACAGTCAATTGTCACAACCTTACCACCCTGAGAATGTTGCCATGGAAGTGCTACATTATGTGCATCCCTAGCTACTAAAACATAAACAATTGTGTGTGACCAAGAGGAACACAGGCAAGGTGTGTATCACACACCCCTGCAAAACAGGCCATCACAATCCCTGGTATGTCATCCAAACCCTCCTAAACCACATCACCCTTGTCTGATACACCATGACATGGCAAGCAATAGCAAAAGCCCAACACATTACCAATAATATACGAAGTGACATGTGATAAATGGAAAGTGGCTTCACACAATGACGCCTGTCATGGAATCTAATAAAATGACTGGCCAACAACCTCCCACACAAAACAAGTCATACCCAAATGCATTGCAACAGTTGTAGCATGAACATAACAATCAATGCCTGTTCACATGCACATTGGGCAAGGCAAAATCCCTACTCCTGAATATGTGTGCTGTGCGCGTCTCCTGCAACACACTGCTCAGCACACAGTATAGTGACCAGTCATTTTGTCTGAGACACACCTTGAGCATCACATGAAAAGGACAAAATAAATAAATAAATAAATAAACAATTGACGCATGTACATGATCCACAAATGGTCATAGATCATGTGCTGCAGGGACACAGTGGTCCCCAGAAGGCAAACTGTGTGCACATGCAGACATGGAAGGGTGGATGTACATGTGGTGGATCATAGTGCGACTGTGTGTGTCAGTAGGGACATGCACTCAATACATGCATGTCCAATCAAGTGACCATCAGTGTCCTCTAAACATCACATGTGAACATTGCCCATGTGCACACCCCAGCATGTCAAACCACACCAATCCCCTCACACCTGAAAGGTAAACACAACACAGGAACAGGCATTGACCAGCAGAACACATCATGTACATAGGACACCACAATAACAATGTCAGGGTGCCCATCACACTATAGGCCAAGACAACTGTCCAACAACCAAACACCCTCCCTCATTCACACATCACCATGACCTACTGAACAACTGTGTCTGGGATATGTAGCCTTCTTCCTTGAAGTCTACCTGGCCACAGGATCACCCTACCCCTTTGTCTCCATCTGTCCAGCACCCTTAGAGGCCACCTTGACTGGCAAAAATACAAAATCGAAGAGAACTCAAAGGAGCCAAACACA
Organism: Ambystoma mexicanum; assembly: GCF_040938575.1. Lineage (NCBI taxonomy): Eukaryota > Metazoa > Chordata > Amphibia > Caudata > Ambystomatidae > Ambystoma > Ambystoma mexicanum. Next base: position 1,381,205,420 of record NC_090935.1, read on the forward strand.
CAAGCCAGGCAAAAAGCCTGTAGGCATCAAAAAAACTTGAAGACTCTCCAGTAGATGACTTGAAGTAGCAGTACATTTCAAAGCACATGTACAAGCACCATGATGGAACAACCAAGTTAGTACACTTAAACAATGCTACAACATGATGTGTACCATGTTTGGTACATAATATACAATGATGCAGCACCATGTGAAGGGTAGTGTCACTGCTCCGGTGTCCAGGAGCAGGAGTGGCACAAACCAACCACCCCCTCCGTGGTCTGGGCGCCTGCAAGGTCAAACTTACACAGGCCTCTGAGACCACGGTGGGGAAGGAGGGTCAGGGATATGTTGTCTGGACAGGCATTGGTATTCAGGATAACCGGAAAGAGGGGCAGGAGAGGGGAGTCGGATTGTCAAGGGAAAGTAGGTAAAAGACAAAAATCTACTATTCACATTAACACATACTCAATCAGAGAAACCCTGTACATCATGCACATTGTACCAAATGACTGAAAAAGGAAGTCAAAGAGAGACTTATCTCTGGGGTGAGTGCTGGCCTCCTGCCTGCGCACTCTCAGGTCCGGTAACAGGAGCAGTTCAATGCTGCATAGATAGTAAGAGTTACTAATCTGTGTGTGTCTACAACACACACACACAACACCATACATGCCCCAAAGCAAGTAACTCCTCCACAAACAAACACTCTTGTCTGCTGCTTTGTACCCATACGTAAGATTCCCCCCATGATGGTTCTGTAACGCTCACCTGATTCCCGTAGAGGCGCCGGTCTTGACTGGGCGTATACCGTATCTTCAAAGGTGATGTGTAACACACGGCTGGCTCTTTGGACTGGACCTCTGTGCACTGTATGTCTGACTTGAAGGGTAAGATGTCTGCAGATAGAAAATATGGGATTAAGGAACTGGGTTATTGAATGTCTCTCTCTTCTTCCCTTTCTCTTCTCCTGTAGAACCCCAAAGGTTAACGCTCTCACCTTAGGTAAGTGAACGCTGTGCTCTCCATCTGCCTCGGGGCAGGGTGCTGTAACCAGTTTCTTCACTGGATAAGGGGAGCAGGCCTCTTGACTTCAGAGGACTGCTGTCCGTCGTTTACTGCACGAACGGTAAGTTTCGAGTAATTCTAATGTCTTTAATGTCTTTAGTAATGATGTCTCTTGTTTTGCAGGGTTCCGGCGATGGCGGATGACGGGCTGAAGTGAGTTGAAGATGGAGCCCGTGTGATGAATAGAAGCGCTTGGAAGCACGTAAGTAAGCGCTTGTTGCCTGCTTCACGATGCGCTCTAACTGTCTTTTTATTTTGCAGGTAAAAGTTCGGAGCGGCTGCAGGGTGCCGGAATACCCACTGGGTTAGATGTGGAAAGGAGAAATGGAATGTGAGTATTAAAGTTCCCTAATGTCTTTAAACGCACCTTGTTTTGTCTTTCAGATGCGGGATGCAGCGCCGAAGGCCTCCGGAGCGTGCGAAGAGTTGGTAAGCTTTTGTCTTTCAGTTGCCGGAATGCAGCGCGAGGCGTTGGTGACAGCCGATGGACCAGGTAAGTGAAGAGCTGTCACTGAAGACCGTAATGCTAACCTGTTCTTTCTTGTCTTTATAGGTGTTGCTAAAGACTGGATTCAGGATGGTAAGCCTTTTTCCTTAGGCCCAGGATCAGATGCAGAAGACACGATGAGCGTTCTGCTGCAGAGGATGCAGAATAACGCAAAGCAAGATTTATCCATCGGGTGTGGTTTAAATAGCCTCCTGTAGTGCTTAGGTGTCTCCTTCCACAGCCACGCCTAAGAAAAGAGTTCCTGCTTTCCAGAAGAGTTCCAGTGTTCTGAATCTAGGGAGTGGCTCCTGCCCCACCCAACAGGAAAAGTAGTTCCAAACAGAAGAGGATCAGAGGCTCAACTGGCAGGCAAGTAAGCAGCATGGTCTGCTGCAGGTAAGTCCACCCAAGCATTATGAGCCCGGCGCTTCCAGCGCTGGGACTGGGCATATTTATGAGCCTGGTGACACTGGCGCCAGGACTGGGTCCAAAAGGTCCCAATTGGGACTGGTTGGCACTCGGAACCTGGGTTATGGATCTGCTTCCAAGGGAGTTGGGAAAACCCTGACCTTTTGGAAGCAGAGATCATGACAGTACCCCCCCTCAAGGCCCCTCCCAAACCGGGCTTCTCCGGGGGTTTTGGCTTGTCAGGAAATGTTCGGTGAAATCTTTTGATTAGGCGAGGAGCGTGGACATATTCAGCAGGTTCCCAGGATCTCTCTTGGGGGCCGTAGCCTTTCCAGTCAATTAGGTAAAATAGTTTAGATTTGGAGATCTTGGAGTCCAGAATGCTTTTGACTTCAAACTCGAGTTCTCCATCAACTAGGATAGGTTTTGGAGATTTAGTTAGTCGGGTTTGAGGTTGCACGGGTTTTAATAGAGAGACGTGGAAGACCGGATGTATCTTCATGTGCGGGGGCAAGTCCAACTTGACCGCTACTGGGTTTACTATGGTAGTGATGGAAAAGGGACCAAGGTATCTTGGGTTGAATGTGCGTGGCCCTTTTAGAGGTAGATATTTGGTGGATAACCAGACTTGATCTCCTACTTGATATTGAGGGGCTTCCTTCCGATGTTGATCTGCTCCTTTCTTGTATTGTTCTTTAGCCCTTTGAAGGTGAGAAACAGCTTCCTTAAAGTCTTGGGTGATTGTAGAATGCAGGTAGTCTACTGCTGGTGTTTCAAGATCTTGGAGGGGATCCAACTCCGAGGTTCGAGGGTGACTGCCGTACAAAAGAAAAAACGGGGTTTTCCCAGTTCCCGAATGGACAGAGTTATTGTAGGCATATTCGGCTATCCAAAGGATGTCTTTCCAGGTTTTCTCAGTTTGTTGCAGCATGCAGCGTAAATACTGTTCCAGAGTTTGATTGGTCCTCTCGGTTTGTCCGTCGGTCTGAGGGTGGTGACTGGTCGATAGTCTCACATCAATTTGAGCCGACCGACAGCAACTTCGCCAAAAATGAGAAATAAATTGACTACCTCGATCCGAAATTAGAACCGAAGGAAAACCGTGCAGTCGGACGATGTTTTCGAGAAATTCTCGGGCCAGAGTTGCTGCTGTTGGCAAGCCTTTGAGCGGAATGAAATGCGCCATCTTGGAGAATAAGTCCACGATTACTAGAATCGTATTGTATCCGGAGCATGGAGGTAGATCGGTGATGAAGTCCATAGAAAGCGTATGCCAAGGGCGAGGTGGGATGTCAATAGGGCGTAAGAGGCCTGCTGGTCTTTCCTTTCGACTCTTGTTTTGGGCGCATACTCCACAGGACATTATAAAGTCTCTGATATCTTTTTTCCAAGACGGCCACCAGAAGTAGCGCTTGATCTTTTCTGAGGTCTTGGCCATACCGGGATGTCCTTCCATTAAAGAATCGTGATAACAAGAGATTACTTTTTTCTGTAAATCTGTGCTGGGTAGGTATAATCGTTCTTGGAAATACAATAAGTTGTCCTTTACTGCAAAGTCCTTTCCCTGCAGATGCCAATTCTGTATGTCTGCTGGAGTTACAAGTTGCCTGGCTTTATCCTTAACTTCCTCTATGGATTCTGTGGCGATTACACCCAGAATTCTTTGTTCGGGAATGATTGGTACAGGTTTAGGGTTGATCAAGTGTTCTTCCACTCCCATCCGAGAAAGGGCATCAGCTTTACCGTTCTTTGTACCAGGTCGATAGGTAATTATGAAGTCAAACTCGGCAAAGAATAATGCCCAACGGAGTTGTCTAGAGGATTGGGCTTTTGCGGTTTTCAAATATTGCAGGTTTCGGTGATCCGTAATCACAGTAACGGTGTGTCGGGCCCCCAGCAGATAATGCCGCCAAGCCTTAAAGGCAGACTTGATAGCCAGAAGTTCCTTGTCAGTAATCGTGTAATTGATTTCAGGAGGCGAGAATTTGCGGGACCAAAATGCCACGGGATGCAACTGATTGGTTAGCGGGTCCTTTTGTGATAGAACTGCCCCCATGGCAAGGCTTGAAGCATCAGTTTCCACGATGTAGGGGAGTTCGGGGCGAGGGTGTTTTAAGATTGGTGCAGAGATAAATTTAGTCTTCAAATCCTGGAAAGCTTGTTCCGCCTCGGTAGACCATTCAAAACGTTTGTTTTTCTTTAACAAGGCAGTGATGGGCTGGACTATTCGAGAGAATTCGGGGATAAACCTGCGGTAAAAGTTAGCGAAGCCTAACATGCTTTGCACACCTTTTACGGAGGATGGTGATGGCCATTTGAGAACTGCATCGACCTTCTTTGAATCCATACGCACTCCGCCAGGTGATAATATGAATCCCAAGAATTCAACTTCAGTCACGTTGAAAACACATTTTTCCAACTTAGCGAAAAGTTTGTGTTGACGCAATCTTTCGAGGACCATTTTCACGTGTTTCCGATGTTCAGATTCCGATGAAGAATAAACGAGGATATCGTCAATGTAAACAACAACACACACATCTATGAGCTCTCTGAGGACATCGTTCATAAAATATTGAAAGGCGGCCGGGGCATTGCAAAGTCCGAAGGGCATGACCTGATATTCAAATAGCCCATACTTGGTGCGGAAGGCCGTCTTCCATTCATCGCCCTCTTTTACTCGTACCAAGTGGTAAGCTCCTCTAAGATCCAGCTTTGTATATATGCATGCTTTTCTGACTTGGTCCAGGAGTTCCGGGATCAAAGGTAACGGATATCTATTCTTAACGGTGATCTGGTTCAGGGAGCGATAATCTATACAAGTTCTAAGGTCTCCTTCCTTTTTTGGAATGAAGAACAAAGCTGAAGAAGCAGGGGACTTGGAAGGACGAATAAACCCATTTGCCAGGTATTGATCCAGGTATTGTCGAAGGTGAAGGTTCTCAGGCTCGGTGAGGGCATAAATTCTACTACAAGGAGGAGTAGATCCAGGTATCAGGTCTATCTGGCAGTCATAAGACCTATGAGGAGGTAGAGAGTTAGCCTGATCCTTCCGGAAAACATCTTGGTATTCTAGGTATTCGGGAGGTAACTGGGGAGTCTCTGAAGAAATTGCTGCCAGTGCAACACCAGGTGGAGGGTGACAAGTAGAGACACATTCTGGAAACTGGACCGTTCTTGCTCGCCAATCGATCAGAGGATTGTGTTTCTCTAACCAAGGTATTCCTAGAATAATCTGAAACTGAGGGGCCTTGATCACATCGAACACGATCTTCTCATGGTGTCCATCTTGACTTACTAGCGTCACCTCTTGAGTGGTATGCGTTACTGGCCCAGAGGCTATCTCCGTACCATCCACCGTAGTAATGACGTCCTTTACAGCCTTGGGACAAAGAGTTAGATTCATCCTCAAAACCATTTCATGATCCACATAATTGCCGATGGCACCGCTGTCGACGTAAGCTTCAATTGCATGTAATCGATCCGGATTATCAGGGCTAATGAGGACCATAGGTATCACGAAATGCGAGGTCACGGAACTGGTTTTCACGCTCGGCAAGAGGACCTCTATTCTTGTCGGGCGAGGTCGTTTCCCTGCTCAGAGTTTGTAACTTTGGTAACTGCAGCTCCTACTGCCTTCTTGGCAGGTTTCACCGGACAGTCTCGAAGAAAGTGCCCTGAGTTTCCGCAATAGAGGCATAATTGCAACTGTTTTCTCCTTTCCCGCTCCTTTTGTGTTAGAGGACCTTTCAGACCCCCTATTTGCATGGGTTCCCCGGAGTCTACTCCTTTGGAAGGAGTTGGCGGTTTGGAAAATACTCGAGCATCAAACTTGGAACGATCGGCCTTCCTGTTCTGCAGTCTGTGATCTATTTGAACGACTAAGTCTATATAGTCCGAACAATCTTGTGGGGGATTCACTACTTGGGCTAACACATCCTTGAGCTCTCCACGTAGACCTCTATAAAACAGCGTAATCCTTTTGTCCTCAGGCCATTTAGTTTCCACTATCAGTCTGTTGAAAGACGCAATATAAGCCAAAAGGTCTTGGTTACCTTGTCGCAACGAAAGAAGCTCATTGTCCAAGGCCTGCCCCTGTGAATGTCTTGCAAACAGTTTTTCCATACTGAGCTGAAAAGCTTGAAAATCATGGAGGACCGGATCATCTTGATTTACTAGAGGGATCGACCAGTCTGCCGCATTGCCACTAAGGTACGAAAGCACGAAAGCTACTTTAGCTTGATCAGTTGGAAAGGCTGCTGGCCGGCATAAGAAATGCAACCGGCACTGATTGATAAATACTGCAAACCTCTTTGTGTCACCAGAAAATCGTTCGGGCGGAGCCAGAGGTACATTCCCAGGTAGGTTGATCTGCACTGGATTCATAGAGGTTGTAGAAGGAAGATTTCCCCCAGATGCGGGTAACGGGGTCTGTCCGGCTTGTGACTGTAGCAATTGTCTAGCGAGATCATCTGTTCGCTCCTTGGAAATGATCAGTTCCCTTCTTAGAGCGTTCGTTTCCTGACGGGCTGCATGCACTTCTGCCCTTAGTTCCCCAAGTAACTGGGCTAGCTGGTCGGTATCCGAGGTTTCCATAGCGCCTGGACGGGAGTTTTGTGGTAGGCTTTGCGTTCTGTAACGCTCACCTGATTCCCGTAGAGGCTCTGGTCTTGACTGGGCGTATACCGTATCTTCAAAGGTGATGTGTAACACACGGCTGGCTCTTTGGGCTGGACCTCTGTGCACTGTATGTCTGACTTGAAGGGTAAGATGTCTGCAGATAGAAAATATGGGATTAAGGAACTGGGTTATTGAATGTCTCTCTCTTCTTCCCTTTCTCTTCTCCTGTAGAACCCCAAGGGTTAACGCTCTCACCTTAGGTAAGTGAACGCTGTGCTCTCCATCTGCCTCGGGGCAGGGTGCTGTAACCAGTTTCTTCACTGGATAAGGGGAGCAGGCCTCTTGACTTCAGAGGACTGCTGTCCGTCGTTTACTGCACGAACGGTAAGTTTCGAGTAATTCTAATGTCTTTAAAGTCTTTAGTAATGATGTCTCTTGTTTTGCAGGGTTCCAGCGATGGCGGATGACGGGCTGAAGTGAGTTGAAGATGGAGCCCGTGTGATGAATAGAAGCGCTTGGAAGCACGTAAGTAAGCGCTTGTTGCCTGCTTCACGATGCGCTCTAACTGTCTTTTTATTTTGCAGGTAAAAGTTCGGAGCGGCTGCAGGGTGCCGGAATACCCACTGGGTTAGATGTGGAAAGGAGTAATGGCACGTGAGTATTAAAGTTCCCTAATGTCTTTAAACGCACCTTGTTTTGTCTTTCAGATGCGGGATGCAGCGCCGAAGGCCTCCGGAGCGTGCAAAGAGTTGGTAAGCTTTTGTCTTTCAGATGCCGGAATGCAGCGCGAGGCGTTGGTGACAGCCGATGGACCAGGTAAGTGAAGAGCTGTCACTGAAGACCGTAATGCTAACCTGTTCTTTCTTGTCTTTATAGGTGTTGCTAAAGACTGGATTCAGGATGGTAAGCCTTTTTCCTTAGGCCCAGGATCAGATGCAGAAGACACGATGAGCGTTCTGCTGCAGAGGATGCAGAATAACGCAAAGCAAGATTTATCCATCGGGTGTGGTTTAAATAGCCTCCTGTAGTGCTTAGGTATCTCCTTCCACAGCCACGCCTAAGAAAAGAGTTCCTGCTTTCCAGAAGAGTTCCAGTGTTCTGAATCTAGGGAGTGGCTCCTGCCCCACCCAACAGGAAAAGTAGTTCCAAACAGAAGAGGATCAGAGGCTCAACTGGCAGGCAAGTAAGCAGCATGGTCTGCTGCAGGTAAGTCCACCCAAGCATTATGAGCCCGGCGCTTCCAGCCCTGGGACTGGGCATATTTATGAGCCTGGTGACACTGGCGCCAGGACTGGGTCCAAAAGGTCCCAATTGGGACTGGTTGGCACTCGGAACCTGGGTTATGGATCTGCTTCCAAGGGAGTTGGGAAAACCCTGACCTTTTGGAAGCAGAGATCATGACAGGTTCATACACTGTCAATGCAGTAAGTAAGGCGCACGTGGGCGCGTGGCAAATGGAAGACCAATGTGTCAAGATTCACACATCATGCAATGGTCCCTGGGTAAGCAGCTACATGCATATAGCGAGGTACGACTTCAGTACAAGTAGTGTTCTGCATCCCCCAAATAAAAGAGGTAGTGCATGTGTCAATTTGGACATGCAAATGATATGCACTGCACACAAGCCTGTCCCTCTCTGGGTGTCCCTGTGCGCAGCTCTTTTTTTCTGGCTTTGAACGCTACTGGGTTTATACATCTGCTTCTATGGAGCATGGTGGACTGGAGGATAGGTGCGACAGCCCCTGCATGTGCTCCTGACAACTTGGAAAGCAACTTGCCATGTGTCCACCAACTCATCTTATCTGTACTGTGCGCTTCAACACCAATAACTGTCCAAGCTCACCGTCAGTGGCGCTACTTGGCATGCATGTGCAACAGACCTGGTGGAAGGTTGGCTGTGGTGTGTGCCCCTTGTGCTGCTCACCTTGCCTTGAGTTCCTGGAAACACGTCTGAATCTGTTGGATGTATGAGCACAAGCCCTGTGGCACTGCTTGCGCACACATGCGCATGTCTGCAACACCGAACGTGGCCAGCTTCCAGATGTACACTGGCCCATGTCTGCCGGCAAAGGTGGCCTGGAGGCTCATTCTCATGCAGAAAGGGTACAAAACATGGAATTAATGCTGGAAAGTCCCCTGTGTGTGTCTCTTTATGCTGGTTGTAACTGGACCATGTCAGAGACTTACATCAGATTTCATCCCACCATCAGTGTGACTTTGACAGGCAAAGGGTGGCGGACACTCTCTACAGCATGAAGTGCATCAAGCATATGTACAGTAAAGAAAATAAACATACAACACAATGTATAGCAATTAATGGACACCTGATTCATGAAACCACCCATTTCTAATGCTGAAATGCCGTCGATAAGACCCCTACAATCCCCACTAGGGGTGTTAACACAAGTAGCACAGCAGCAGACAGGCCACAGATATGACAGTCCAAAGCCCTTGTGAAATAGACTGTAACACCGAACCATCCTTGCAAGCCCATGGATAAGGGAAGCAGGAGTGGCCTATGTGAGTCAGGACCCCAAGCTGCAAACACATGCACGAGACAAGCTTGAAGGGCCCAGCTGGAACAGACAGTGGATGCTTTCAAAAGCCACAAAGCACCACACGTCACATGAAAGCACAATAGACAAGCAATTTTAAACTATATTAACTAATTAAATTAACTATAAAAAACCTACATTACCTAATTAAACTAACTATCAAATTGAATGTTAACTAACTAAACTAAAATAAAAAATAAAAAATGGCCACATACGACCCGGGGGAGGGGGGGCACCAAGGAGGGGGGAGGTACAGGGTGCAGCTCAACACCCACATGCGATGATGTTGAGGAAAAAAAAAACCTCCATGGGCTCAACGCCTGCACAGCCCGACCTGTGTGGGAGATACCTCGTCGTCTGAGTCTGGCTCATCCTGAAAAGGAGGCCGTGGCACAGGAGCCTGACTACGCCTAGCCGCAGCTTGCCCCTCGTCAGCAGCAAGTCTGCTGGATGGGTGAGCCTTGTTCTGTGCGGCGATGACACATAGGTCTGCATGAAGAACCTCTCGCAATACGCGTGCTTCCTCTTGCAAGGTAACATGTGTAACACAGAGTTCTTCCTGCAAGGCCTGGCTGGACAACTGATGCACCTCCCGGCAAGCACGTAGCTCAGCCGAGATGGTACGCTCAAGCTGCTCAGACCTCTCCTCTGACCGCGCCCTCTGGGACATCAAGAGGACACCCAGAGTGGATCTGAGGGACTCATACTCAGCCTCAGGGCCTCCATGTGTGCCTCTCCTTGAGCAGCAATTGCTTGATGCAAAGACAACATTTCAGCCTGGCGTGCCCTGTCTGAGGCCGCCATGCCCAGCCTGAGCGAGCGGGCCGTGGACTGTGCCGCCCGCTGCTGGAGAAGCACCTGCCTAGCAAGGGGGAGCATGGATTGGGCCACACTATACATGCTCGGCCACCTCGTTGCTGGGCTTGACACCTGCGGGACCCAAGGACCGGCCGTCCTCGTTGGGTTGGCACCGCCCACGGCTGCACGACTACATGCCCCCATCGACGTGATGGCCCAGGCCCATCAGCGACTGGTGTTGAGGGTGACCCTGCGTCCCGATCCACCACAGGCGGAGGTCCCACCACTTTCTGACCACTCAGTGCAGGTGTCGCGGACAGAGGAGTGTCCACATCAGAATCACTCACCCATGACGTATGGAGTTGATGCACATCCAACTCAACATGGACGTCAGAGTGGTCATCTGGCTGGACTCATTGCCAGCCAAAGACAAGATGGTCTGTATGTGTGTTCTCGTGGTCTACCACCCCACGACCCCCACTTGTGCCAGGTTGCTGTAGTGATAACAACCCTGTGCCTGGCATGACAACACCATCCTCTGGCTCCATTGCATCATCATCTGAAAAGTAGAGAGAAAAAAAGATTATTACACATGTTACAAGCACACAACACACACACATATAGACATCACACAGACAGCCAACACATGAAGCAGACATGTCACACACAAAAGAGAACATGCCATGCATGCCAGGTCAACTTGACATTGTTTCAGTGATTAGGCATGTAGAAGGGTGTTATACGGCTCAGAAGTGGGTAGATGCAGTGCAGAACATGCGTACATTACTCACTATCTACATGTACAAGTACTTCATGATGTGTATCTGAAAACGTGAAGGCAGTGCAAGGTCAAGTTCAGGCATCAAGTGCAATGTGCATGCAATGGGTTGCATGGCTACAAGCACACCACCCCTCCCCCTAAGTGGAAATGCAGGGATGCCTTGCATGGTATGAAAAGGATGACTAGAGACCTGTGTATTGGCAGACAGTGTTGACTAGCATCAGTTGCATCAGCTGAGTCAACTGACAACACAGCAGATGATGATGGGACAGTAAGCAGGACACATGATGAACCCTCAGTAGTATAGCCATGTGTGCAGAAGACACTACACCAGTTGGACAGAGCCAGTGTGCCAGAAACAGGGTGAGGCCTGTGAGCCACACAGACTGCCACACCCTAAACGTTTGTGGGACGCAGGTCTGAGCCACAGTGGGCATGGGAAGGCTGATGAAATGCCATGAAATGTAGGTCACCCTGGACACGTACTACAATGATCATCCACTCAAGGACACATAGGGGCATGCATGGAATGCACATGGAGCATGAATGGGCAATCATGTCCTTGCGGAGCATCTGCCATCTGCACAGTCCAGGTGAGACACCCTGCATCAAGGACAAAGGATGTACCCCACTGCATGTGTCTGTCAGGTTGGCTGGTGGAAGTTAGCATGTACACAGGAGGCATGAACAGGCCATTGCATTACGGCAACATTATGCACACCAGTGCAAATGGGAAATTGGGGTGCAGGGGGGGTGGAGGGGCAAGGGAGCATGCCTACATGGAGTACCCGCATGCAGGCAGAGGACACATGTACGTCAGTCATGCTATGACATAGTCCCAGTGCAGAGAGGAAGGACACCCCAGGCTACATGCAGAAGGGCCAGTGAGCTGGTACATGGACTGGAGGGGCATCGAGGTGACCAGCATGTGAGTAGGGTGCAAGTGTGGTGATGAGGACAGTCCCCGTCTGCTCCACATGTCCACCATCCTGCAGAGCAGCCATGCATCAGTGAAGCATTGCATTACTTGCACATCTGAACCATGTACACATGACATGTAGTGGCAGTCATGCACAACACATCACAGAAGTAAAACACACATGGCCTTGACAAACACGCATCAACACTCACTGGACTGGGCATCAAAGTCCTGCATCTCTTCCACTCCTTCGACCAATTCAGGTGGTATGAACTCCGCAACGAGTGACTCGTGTGGAGTGAGGTCTTCCTCCTCAGGTGCCGGCCCACTGCCAGTCGCCAGAGTCATGTTGTAATTTGAGGCACGCTTTGCCTTAGCGTTGCGTTTGAGGTCATTCCAACGCTTTTTGCACTCTTGCGCTGTGCGCACCTCATGGCCAAATGCACTCACATGTTCCGCAACTTGCTTCCAGTGGGTATCACGATGGGCTGCCGTAGTTTGAAAATTAGGCCCCACTAGCATGTCACGGTTGTGGTCCCGCACGTAGTCCACGAGGAAGTTCAGTTCCTGGGCACAGAAAGGCTTCTTCCTTGACGTGCAGGAGGTTGTGGCTTGTGTGTGGTCCCAGCCTGTGCTGCAGGTGCAACCTTCCTCCTCTTGGATGCTAGACAGGACCCTGGCTGGCAAATGCCGCCCTGATCAGTATGGACAGTGGCGCTGGTGGAATGTGCCAAGGGAGTGGCAGGTGTAACATGGAGTGAAGCCCTGACTTGCTTCAGTGGCTGCTGGGGGCCCTGTAATGGACCCTGCGCAGCAACATCTGCTGTGCAAGGGTCATTGACTGGGACTTTCCTGGTTGGTAGACTCACAACTTGTTGGCTGCATCTGCCCCTGCACTTGCCAACAACCGGCTGGTCGGGGTAGCAGATGACATTACTGCCCCAGGGACATGTGTCTCGGTCACGGCAGCGCTGCGTGCACCTAGGGTGTTCCTACTGACCTGCTGGAAATCTTCCATGGACTCCTTAAGTGCCAATGCAGGCAGCGCTGGCAGACCCTGAGCCTGGGTGGTGGTGTCCACAACTGCACCTGCAGCTACCACTACCCTTGGGCCCATGGCAGTTCATGAAACGGACTGCCGGGTCACATGGGCGTCAGTGCCAGATGCAGAAGCTGCATCTCCCGGAACCACATGGGGTGGTGGCATGACTGCACCAACACATGGCACAACATCATGCCGAAGTGGCGCACCCCTGCCTCTTCCCCTTCTGCGGCCACCCTGGACACCCTGGAGTCCCCCTACTCCCTGGTCACCCCAGCCACGTCCCTGACCACGCCCACCACGAGGAGTACACCCAGCTGAGGCACCCCTCACCTTTGGTGGCCTCCCAACCATGGAAAGATGGAGTAGTGCCGACACAGATGGAGAGGTTCCAATGGGAGGTGTACACGACTATTGTCCTGGGCAATTGCGGTGAAGGGGGTGGGATACAAGATGTTAAAAGCACCCCTGCACCTGCAAGGCTGTATGTGACCCTGATGATGAAGTGACGGGTCACGCAATGTTCAGGCACCCCAAAACTGCAGTAAAACCGTGCACGCAACCCCGGTAACCCACGTGTGTGGAATTAACCTCCCGCAGCACGCAGTGGCACCCAGGGACATGAAAAACATGTATGAGTGGGACACACAGGCTACTTTGACCTCGAAAACGGGTACGTGATACACAGGGGCACCCACAGTGGGAAAAATAGCGTGCGCGACTCACCGTCAGACTAGCGTGATAATGAAAAACACGCGTAGCCAATACCCCCGCCAAAAGAAGAGATATGTCCTTGATCCGCTGTGAAGTTGTGATGGCACGTGAAACAACATGAAGTAGCAACACACGACAGTCTCCACGAAAGGCAAGTACAGCAAACTGCTGGCCCCGCTCACCTTTAACCTGTGCTGAGGGAAACGCCCATACGCGTTACGATACAGAAGCGCGTACGCGCTTAGGGCCTTTCCTCGGTTTACACGCGAATGTGTTTATTTTTTTCAAGTGCTGAATCACTATGCACCCATCATGAGTGAAAACACCCGCGCGCATCACGTCACTTACACGCTCTCGGATTACACGCATTAACACGCGGATGTGGGGAAACACCTGTGCGCGTAACGTCACAGACGCGCTTATGCACTAAGGGCCTTTCCTCGAATACACGCTGACGTGCACTTTTTTCACGTGCCTAATCACTCCGTATCAAGCTGGCCACGCGACAACACACGGAAGACCATGCTCCTGCCCAAAAGTCCATTTTCCTGCCCCCCAGACCTCTGAGCACGCTCCCACCTGCCATCTGCTGCTGCCTGTCTGCCGCCCATGTGCCCTGCTATTTGGTGCCTGCACGTCAGCCATCTGCAGGGGTCCAGTTGCTGTGTCCACCCCTGCTGGAACAGAAGACTCCCGACTGGGATACCATCGCTCCACAGCCCAGCCCCAGGACCCAGTTGCCCACACTCACCTGCCTCAGGAGTCACCATGTAGCGCAAACACCATCCGAGACCACTGGCGACCCCCAGCCAGAGAGGCAGAGGGCTACCAGCTTCACCGATAAGGAAGTTGGTACCCTGGTGGAGCAAGTTCTGGGGCATTATGATGCCCTCTTCTCACCATCGTGCGCCAACAAGGAAGGACGGGAAAGGATCTGGGAGGACATAGTGGTTGCCATCAACGCGGAGGAGGTGGCAACCCGCGACATCAAACACGTCCGGAAGCGCTGGGAGGACTTCAGGTCCAGGATCCTCAACAAGACCCGGCGCCTCTTGAAGGCAGAGGATGCAGAGGGGTTCCGGGCCAGCCTGACCAACATCCAGATGAGGGTCCTGGAACGCATAAGCCCAGCGCTCCACGTCCAGATCCTTCAGAGGCAGACCCATCTGTAGTTGAACGGTAAGTGGCCATTCATTGCTGTGTGAAACAGGGCATGTTGCAGTGTGCTGGTAGTCAGCTAATTGCCTGTATGTGTGACATAGGCCATGTATGTGTGTGTGTGTGCAGGGACATCATGGTGCTGCATGTGAACCACATGGATAGTGGCTGTCTTCCAATGCAACATGGGGAGCAGCATGCAGAATGCACACATGAATGCATGCCTGTCTCTGTTCTTGGACATGGATGGGGTGTGAGAGATGGGTGCTGCTGTCATGGACATGTATGTGTGTCTGAGTAGCGTTTGTGTGACTTTGAAATGCCATGGATGCATGACACATGTCTGTGACGATGTCTTGATTCACTTATGCAGTCTAGTCATCCTTGTATCCACTGTGTCTGTGGTGTACGAGCCCTGACACATGATGTGTGTGCATGGGATCAGTATGAGCCATGATGCATGTGAGTTTGAAGCCAAAATGTATGTCAATAGAGGCCCTTGTACATGGATGCTGATGTTGATTGGATGCGACAAGCCTGTTTCTGCATGTGTGTTGCCTGCATTGACCCATGTGTTGTGGAGGGACAGGATGGAAGTGACGTTTGACAGTGCCACTCATGTTCTATTGCTTCCTGTCTAGGGGACTATTGTACAGTACCCTGATGCTTGTATTGTATGTCTCCCTCTACGCAGCGTCGAGTGAAGAAGAGGGCGGAGATGGCGCTGTGGAGAAAAGCGGCGGGGATCCCTCCACTGGGCGGCGACGCAAGGCCCAGCCACCCTCCCAGGAATTGCCATCATCCCGGAGCGAGGGGACTGGTGCCGCATCTGCCAAAACTGCTGCAGCGGAAGGGCCGGGTGAGACCCCACAGGGGCTTGCAATGGCGAAAGATGGTGCGGAGCCATCCAAGTTGGTGGTCTACACAGAGGAGGAGGAGGCCGCTACTGAGCTGCACATGGGGCCTAGTGGGGGTAGTACCACTGGTGCAAGTTGTGCAGTCCAGGGCCAGGAACAGGAGGCAACACAGGTCTCCGCAGATGGGCCTGTGAATGTCACTGTCCCTGACCCTCTGACTGCACCACCATGCACCAGCAGGGATGCCCCGTCCCAGGCCCGTTAGCAGGTAGTGGGGGAGGACCACATCATCTGGCACTCCACTACCTGCGGACGAGGAGACCCCTGACCGTATGGCTTCCGTCCTGATTGGTGTCGCGTTGCACACGCGTGTCATTCGTGATGACGTGCGTGCTTCCCTGGGGGACCACGCACGCCATCACAAAGAGCTGCGTGACAACGTGGCACAGTTGGGAGGGGCCCTGGTCGTAGGGTTCCTACATGTGTCGAGCACTCTGGTGGCCCTCTCCTCCTCTGTGGAGACTATGCGCCAGTCTTTCTCCCTGCCGTCTTCCGGCACAGATTCCACCAGGGCCCCCTGTGGACATGGCCCAACCAACGCAGCCAGCATGGTGGAGCTCCCATCCCTGCCACAGTCGGGAGTCGGAGGTCCAGCATGTGTGGACAACCCACCAACTGGAGACCAGCAGATGGAGGATGTGCCAGCATCATCGGGCAGGGCACATGGACAGCAGCAGCAGGCTCAAGGTGGGAGCGATGATGGCCCGGGGCCATCAACATCAGAGGGGCAGGCATCGGCCGGAGGGCAGGAGGACCCTGGAATGGGAGTGTCTTCCATGTGGCAGTGGTTGGGCCAGCGGATAGATGCGGAGCGGTGGCGGGAGGAAGAGGCGCGGCTCACCATGGTCAGGGCGGAGTTCTCCATGTGCCCGGCGTTGAGGCGGGCTGAGTGCCTCGAGGCAACTCGCAGGGAGTTGGAACAAGCCATGACTGCATCCCTGTGAGACCTCGGGCCAGGGCAGAGGCCCACCTCCGGGACATAGACATGGAGTTCGATGATGCCCTGGCCCGGGACATCACAGAATGAGCCGTAGGACTTGCCCGCCACCATTGTATATAGTTAGTTAGTGTTAGGTTTCCTTTCTGTTTTCATTTATTTTTGGACGCTTGGACAATGCCCCACGTTTTTGTATATAGTTCTTCATTAGGTCGTTTTTTTTATAGGTTTCATTTAAAAGATTGGGCACATGGACCCTGGATTTGTACTTTGTAAATAGTTTGACAATGGATTTGGCTTCTTATTTCTTTTTTTCCATGGATCAATGGTTTTTTCTTGTTTTTGCACTTTGGATTTGTTTTGCCGGACTGACACTTTGGACACGTGCTTTTGGATTGATTTGGATTTTGCTTTCATGCATTTTTGGTTTATATTTTGGACATGCAGCTTTTCATTATTTATTTCCATTTTTTTGTGTTTCATTTAATTCCCTTGCTTTTGTGTTCAATACATTTTTATTTCTTACTTCAATGTCTGGTATTCTCTCTTTGGTTTAATGCATGTCACGATGTGAGTTTTCTCAATCACATGGACCCATTGTATGGGTGTGATGGAAATGTGTTGTTGTGCATACTTTCCATTTGTGATGTGTCATGTCATGGGGATTTCATTGTGGGCTGGATGTAATACCTGGTTGTGTGGGGAGGGGGGAGAGGGCACACCTGGGAGGACACACACTGCCAATTCATATTGGGGCACACCAAAAATACACGTTACCCTCCCGTGACAGCGAAAACGTGTGTTAAACTCTCCGGCAGCCCACAAAAGTCACGTACCCCCCTCGCACAAGGCCCATCGCGTGTGATTCTCCATGCGCACCACCAAAATACACGTGCCCCACTCCTTAAGGCCTGTGGCATGTGATTCTCCATGCGCACCCCTGAAATACATGTACCCCGCTCGCACAAGGCCTATTGCGTGTGATACTCCCCGCAGCACCCCTCAGAATACACGTACCCTGCTCCCCAAGGCCTATCGCGTGTGATTCTCCAGGCGCAACCCCGAAATACACGTACTCCGCTCGCACAAGGCCTATCGCATGTGATTCTCCACACGCACCCCCGAAATACACGCACCAGATCGCACAAGCCCTATCGCGTGTGATACTCCCCATGCACCCCTCAGAATACATGTACCCCGCTCCCCAAGGTCTATCGCGTGTGATTCTCCATGCGGACCCCCAAAAAGCACATACCCCGCTTGCACAAGGCCTATCGCGTGTGATTCTCCACGCGCACCCCCGAAATACACGCACCCGCTCGCACAAGCCCTATCGCGTGTGATACTCCCCGCGCACCCCTCAGAATACACCTACCCCGCTTCCCAAGGCCTATCGCGTGTGATTCTCCACACGCACCCCAAAATACATGTACCCCGCTCCCCAAGGCCTATCGCGTGTGATTTTCCCGCGCACCCCAAAATACAGGTACCCCGCTCGCACAAGGCCTATCCCGTGTGATTCTCCACGCGCACCCCAGAAAAACACGTACCTCGCTTGCACTAGGCCTATCGCGTGTGCTTCTCCATGCGCACCCCTGAAATACACGTACACTGCTCGCACGAGGCGTATCGCGTGTGATACTCCCTGCGCACCCCTCAGAATACATGTACACCGCTCAGCTAAGGCCTATCGCGAGTGATTCTCCACGTGCACCCCGAAATACACGTACTCTGCTCGCACAAGGCCTATCGCATCTGATTCTCCACACACACCCCTGAAATACACGCACCCGATCGCACAAGCCCTATCGCATGTGATACTCCACGCGCACCCCAGCAAAACACGTACCTCCCTTGCACTAGGCCTATCGCGTGTGATACACCGCGCGCACCCCCGAAATACACGTACACTGCTCGCACAAGGCGTATCGCGTGTGATACTCCCTGCACACCCCTCAGAATAAACGTACACCACTCAGCTAAGGCCTATCGTGTGTGATAATTTACGCGCAGCCCCGAAATACACATGCCCCGCTCCCCAAGGCCTATCGTGTGTGATTCTCCACACGCACCCCCGAAATACACGTACCACGCTCCCCAAGGCGGATCGTGTGTGATTCTCCACGCACACCCCCGAAATACAAATACCCCGCTCCCCAAAGCCTATTGCGTGTGATTCTCCACACGCACCCCCGAAATACACGTACCCTGCTCGCACAAGGCCTATCGCGTGGGATACTCCTGCGCACCCCTCAGAATACACGTACCCCACTCCCGAAGGCCTATCGCGTGTGATTCTCCACGCGCACCCCCGAAATACCCGTACCCCGCTCGCACAAGGCCTATCATGTGTGATACTCCACGTGCACCCCCGAAATACACGTACCCCACTCGCACAAGGTGTACCGCGTGTGATTCTCCATGCGCACCCCCGAAATACACATACCGCGCTCGCACAAGGCCTATCATGTGCGATTCTCCACGCGCACCCCCGAAATACCCGTACCCCACTCGCACAAGGCCTATCATGTGTGATTCTCCACGCACTCCCCCAAAATACATGTACCCCGCTCGCACAAAGCGTATCGCGTGTGATACTCCCCGCGCTCCCCTCAGAATACACGTATCCCACTCGGCCAAGGCCTATCGTGTGTGATAATTTAGCCGCACCCGGAAATACACATACCCCGCTCGTACAAGGCCGATCATGTGTGATTCTTCCGGCGCACCCCTGGAATACACGTACCCCACTCCCCAAGGGCTATCACGTGTGATTCTCCACACGCACCCCCAAAATACACGTACCCCACTCGCACAAGGCCTATCGCGTGTGATTCTCCACCTGCACCCCCGAAATACACGTACCCTGCTCGCACAAGGCCGATCGCGTGTGATTCTCCACGTGTACCCCTGGAATACACGTACCCCGCTCACCAAGGCCTATCTCGTGTGAATCTCCCCGCGCACCCCCCAAATGCACTGTCCCAGCCCTGTGAACTGGTGCAGGGTTAGCGCAGCCCTTTGCGCTGCATTGGGGATTTCAATGCCTTATCCTTGCGCAAGGGCTGTTCTTGGGGGCGTAACTGGCGCTGCGAGATGTTCTCTGCGCCAGCGCTCAAAATGGCTTGGATAGTCCATGAATACGCGGTGCGCAAGAATGCTGTTTAGTGCACACGGCTGGCACACGCTGGCGCACGCTAGCTCTCTGCGCTGCTCGCGTGCGCTGCCTCTACACTGAAATCTATGTATTACCCTGATAATGTTTTCATTCTGAAACGAGGACATACCAACATCTCTCAAAAAGGCACAAACAGCCTTGTTAACATTGCGCCTTGCTTTCTCCATTTGTGGACCAAATGTAAAAGAACACAACCACATTTGTCTCTGCGCAATACGGGAAAAAATTACTCTGGAGTTTGGATACATGTCCATGACTTTCCCAAATCCTCTTTCATTGCAACTTGCATAGAGATTCCAGACACATGTCCTAAACTGTTCCCTCCACAATGAATAATAATAATGTCTGGATGACGCTGTGTAACCAAAGAAGCACAGAGAGGTACCAAATCCACCCAGTTCATTCCATGCACTCCATGCCAGTGCACTTCCACATGTGAGAATCCAAGATGTGCAGCCACTCCACAGCGATCTGTATGCACCTCCAACCAATTTATCCACACATCTCCCAAAATCCAAACAATCTGCTTTCTGAAACACAGAGCCATAGCTATCTGCTCTTCTCTGAGGAAAAAGACAAACTGACAAACTCTCTCCTTACACAACACACCCAGTAAAACTTATTAACCAATCACGTGCTCTGCACAGTCTCATTTGCATGCCTCTCAACCCCAAAATCCCTGTATGTAATACGCATTGCCCGCGGACAACCGCAGTGTCCACGGACAAATCGAAAAATCTGAACATGGGGAATGAAAATTTAAATAGTGTGCCCCATTTCCCCTTTGAGGTCGGCTCTGAAAAGAGTCTTTTTTGTGTTTTTTGCAGATGCTTCAGAAACACCTTTATTTTTTGTATTTTTTTTGTTTTATTTTCTTATTTTACGCCAAAAATCTTCACATTATCTTCTCCAAAGCAACCCTTATGTTCCAAAACAGCATCGCATTTCCCATAAAAGATAAAGAAATGCCATCTTCTTTCAAATAAACAACATTACCAGAATCAATGTTCTCATTATTATAAAAGAACATGCCAGCTCTAAGCATTAAAGCAAACATGCCTCGGTTGATTGCACACATAGCAATATTTTGCTGAGGACAAAAAACAAAACTGTTGTCCCATTTTTACTAAACCAGAAAAAATAACCTTGGCATTTGGAAGTATTTTCATTACCGTATGGCTTCCGTCCTGATTGGTGTCGCGTTGCACACGCGTGTCATTCGTGATGACATGCGTGCTTCCTGGGGGGACCACGCACGCCATCACAAAGAGCTGCGTGGCAATGTGGCACAGTTGGGAGGGGCCTGGTTGGAGGGTTCCTACATGCGTCGAGCACTCTGGTGGCCCTCTCCTCCTCTGTGGAGACTATGCGCCAGTCGTTCTCCATGCCGTCTTCCGGCACAGATTCCACCAGGGCCCCCTGTGGACATGGCCCAACCAACGCAGCCAGCATGGTGGAGCTCCCATCCCTTCCACAGTCGGGAGTCGGAGGTCCAGCATGTGTGGACAACCCACCAACTGGAGACCAGCAGATGGAGGATGTGCCAGCATCATCGGGCAGGGCACATGGACAGCAGCAGCAGGCTCAAGGTGGGAGCGATGATGGCCCGGGGCCATCAACATCAGAGGGGCAGGCATCGGCCGGAGGGCAGGAGGACCCTGGAATGGGAGTGTCTTCCATGTGGCAGTGGTTGGGCCAGCGGATAGATGCGGAGCGGTGGCGGGAGGAAGAGGCGCGGCTCACCATGGTCAGGGCGGAGTTCTCCATGTGCCCGGCGTTGAGGCGGGCTGAGTGCCTCGAGGCAACTCGCAGGGAGTTGGAACAAGCCATGACTGCATCCCTGTGAGACCTCGGGCCAGGGCAGAGGCCCACCTCTGGGACATAGACATGGAGTTCGATGATGCCCTGGCCCGGGACATCACAGAATGAGCCGTAGGACTTGCCCGCCACCATTGTATATAGTTAGTTAGTGTTAGGTTTCCTTTCTGTTTTTATTTATTTTGGGACGCTTGGACAATGCCCCACGTTTTTGTATGTAGTTCTTCATTAGGTCATTTTTTTTTATAGGTTTCATTTAAGATTGGGCATATGGACCCTGGATTTGTACTTTGTAAATAGTTTGACAATGGATTTGGCTTCTTATTTCTTTTTTTCCATGGATCAATGGTTTTTTCTTGTTTTTGCACTTTGGATTTGTTTTGCCGGACTGACACTTTGGACACGTGCTTTTGGATTGATTTGGATTTTGCTTTCATGCATTTTTGGTTTATATTTTGGACATGCAGCTTTTCTTTATTTATTTCCATTTTTTTATGTTTCATTTAATTCCCTTGCTTTTGTGTTCAATACATTTTTATTTCTTACTTCAATGTCTGGTATTCTCTCTTTGCTTTCATGCATGTCACGATGTGAGTTTTCTCAATCACATGGATCCATTGTGTGGGTGTGATGGAAATGTGTTGGTGTGCATACTTTCCATTTGTGATGTGTCATGTCATGGGGATTTCATTGTGGGCTGGATGTAATACCTGGTTGTGTGGGGAGGGGGGAGAGGGCACACCTGGGAGGACACACACTGCCAATTCACATTGGGACTCACCAGGAATACATGTAACCCTCCCGTGACAGCAAAAACGTGTGTTAAACTCCCCGGCAGCCCACGAAATTCTCGTACCCCGTTCGCACAAGGCCTATCGCATGTGATTCTCCATGCGCACCCCCAAAATCCACGTACCCCGCTCCCCAAGGCCTATAGCGTGTGATTCTCCACCCGCACCCCTGAAATACATGTACCCCGCTCGCACAAGGACTATCGCGTGTGATACTCCCCGTGCACCCCTCAGTATACACGTACCTTGCTCCCCAAGGCCTATCGCGTGTGATCCTCCACGCGCACCCCCGAAATACACGTACTCCGCTCGCACAAGGCCTATCGCATGTGATTCTCCACACGCACCCCCGAAATACACGCACCCGATCGCACAAGCCCTATCGTGTGTGATACTCCCCACACACCCCTCAGAATACATGTACCCCGCTCCCCAAGGCCTATCGTGTGTGATTCTCCATGCGGACCCCCGAAATGCATGTACCCCGCTCGCACAAGGCCTATCGCGTATGATACTCCCCACGCACCCCTCAAAATACATGTACCCCGCTCCCCAATGCCTATCGCGTGTGATTCTCCATGCGCACCCCAAAATACATGTACACCGCTCCCCAAGGCCTACCGCGTGTGATTCTCCACGCGCACCCCGAAATACACGTACCCCGCTCGCACAAGCCCTATTGCGTGTGATTCTCCACGCGCACCCCAGAAAAACACGTACCTCGCTTGCACTAGACCTATCGCGTGTGATTCTCCATGCGCACCCCCGAAATACACGTACACTGCTCGCCCAAGGCCTATCCCATGTGATTCTCCACGCGCACCCCACGTTATACAGGTACTCCGCGTGCACAAGGCCTATTGCATGTGATTCTCCACACGCACCGCCGAAATACACGCACCCGATCGCACAAGCCCTATCGTGTGTGATACTCCCCACACACCCCTCAGAATACATGTACCCCACTCCCCAAGGCCTACCGCGTGTGATTCTCCACATGCACCCCGAAATACACGTACCCCGCTCGCACAAGCCCTATTGCGTGTGATTCTCCACGCGCACCCCAGAAAAACACGTACCTCGCTTGCACTAGGCCTATCGCGTGTGATTCTCCATGCGCACCCCCGAAATACACGTACACTGCTCGCCCAAGGCGTATCCCGTGTGATACTCCCCGTGCACCCCTCAGAATACACGTACACCCCTCAGCTAAGGCCTATCACATGTGATTCTGCATGCGCACCCCCGTTATACAGGTACTCCGCTCGCACAAGGCCTATCGCATGTGATTCTCCACACGCACCGCCAAAATATGCGCACCCGATCGCACAAGCCCTATCGCGTGTGATTCTCCACGCGCACCCCAGAAAAACACGTACCTCGCTTGCACTAGGCCTATCGCGTGTGATTCTCCATGCGCACCCCCGAAATACACGTACACTGCTCGCCCAAGGCGTATCCCGTGTGATACTCCCCGTGCACCCCTCAGAATACACGTACACCACTCAGCTAAGGCCTATCGCATGTGATTCTCCACACGCACCCCCGTTATACAGGTACTCCGCTCGCACAAGGCCTATCGCATGTGATTCTCCACACGCACCGCCGAAATACACGCACCCGATCGCACAAGCCCTATCGTGTGTGATACTCCCCACACACCCCTCAGAATACATGTACCCCGCTCCCCAAGGCCTATCGCATGTGATTCTCCACGCAGACCCCCGAAATGCACGTACCCCGCTCGCACAAGGCCTATCGCGTGTGATTCTCCATGCGCACCCCCGAAATACACGCACCCGCTCGCACAAGCCCTATCGCATGTGATACTCCCAGCGCACCCCTCAGAATACACGTACCCCGCTCCCCAAGGCGTATCGCGTGTGATTCTCCATGCGCACCCCGAAATACACATACCCCGCTCGCACAAGGCCTATCGCGTGTGATTCTCCACGCGCACCTCAGAAAAACATGTACCTCGCTTGCACTAGGCTTATCGCGTTTGATTCTCCACGCGCACCCCCGAAATACACGTACACTGCTCGCACAAGGCGTATCGCGTGTGATACTCCCCACACACCGCTCAGAATACACGTACACCGCTCAGCTAAGACCTATTGTGTGTGATAATTTACGCGCACCCCCGAAATACACGTACCCCGCTCCCCAAGGCCTATCGCATGTGATTCTCCACACGCACCCCCGAAATACACGTACCCCGCTCCCCAAGGCCTAGCGCGTGTGATTCTCCACGCGCACCCCCGAAATACACATACCCCGCTCCCCAAGGCCTATTGCGTGTGATTCTCCACACGCACCCCCGAAATACACGTACCCCGCTCGCACAAGGCCTATCGCGTGCGATACTCCCGCGCACCCCTCAGAATACACGTACCCTACTCCCCAAGGCCTATCGCGTGTGATTCTCCACGCACACCCCTGATATACCCGTACCCCGCTCGCACAAGGCGTACCGTGTGTGATTCTCCATGCGCACCCCTGAAATACACGTACCCCGCTCGCACAAGGCCTATCGTGTGTGATTCTCCACGCGCACCCCCGAAATACCCGTACCCCACTCGCACAAGGCCTATCATGTGTGATTCTCAACGCACTCCCCCAAAATACACATACCCCGCTCGCACAAGGCATATCGCGTGTGATACTCCCCGCGCTCCCCTCAGAATACAGGTATCCCACTCGGCCAAGGCCTATCATGTGTTATAATTTACGCGCACCCCCGAAATACACATACCCCGCTCGCACAAGGCAGATTGCGTGTTTTTCTCCCCGCGGACACCTGAAATACACGTACCCCACTCCCCAAGGGCTATCGCGTGTGATTCTCCATGCGCACCCCACAATACATGTACCATACTCGCACAAGGCATATCGCGTGTGATTCTCCACCTGCACCCCCGAAATACACGTACCGCGCTCGCACAAGGCCGATCGCGTGTGATTCTCCATGTGATTCCTGGAATACACTTACCCCGCGCCGCAAGGCCTATCTCGTGTGAATCTCCCCACGCACCCCCCAAATGCACTGTCCCAGCCCTGTGAACTGGTGCAGGGTTACCGTGGCCCTTTGCGCTGCATTGGGGATTTCAATGCCTTATCCTTGCGCAAGGGCTGTTCTTGGGGGCGTAACTGGCGCTGCGGGATGTTCTCTGTGCCAGCGCTCAAAATGGCTTGGATAGTCCATGAATACGCGGTGCGCCAGAATGCTGTTTAGCACACACGGCTGGCACACGCTGGCGCACGCTAGCTCTCTGCGCTGCCTCTGCACTGAAATCTATGAATTACCCTGATAATGTTTTCATTCTGAAAAGAGGACATACCAACATCTCTCAAAAAAGGCACAAACAGCCTTGTTAACATTGCGCCTTGCTTTCTCCATTTGTGGACCAAATGAAAAAGAACACAACCACATTTGTCTCTGCGCATTTTTCTCTACTCTGGAGTTTGGATACATGTCCATGACTTTCCCAAATCCTTCTTTCATTGCAACTTGCATAGAGATTCCAGACACATGTCCTAAACTGTTCCCTCCACAATGAATAATAATAATGTCTGGATGACGCTGTGTAACCAAAGAAGCACAGAGAGACAAACTGGCAAACTCTCTCCTTACACAACACACCCAGTAAACCTTATTAACCAATCACGTGCTCTGCACAGTCTCATTTGCATGCCTCTCAACCCCAAAATCCCTGTATGTAATACGCATTGTCCGCGGACAACCGCAGTGTCCACGGACAAATCGAAAAATATGAACGTGGGGAATGAAAATTTAAATAGTGTGCCCCATTTACCCTTTGAGGTCGGCTCTGAAAAGAGCCTTTTTTAGTGTTTTTTGCAGATGCTTCAGAAACACCTTTATTTTTTGTATTTTTTTTGTTTTATTTTATTATTTTCCACCACAAACCTTCACATTATCTTCTCCAAAGCAACCCTTATGTTCCAAAACAGCATCGCATTTCCCATAAAAGATAAAGAAATGCCATCTTCTTTAAAATAAACAACATTACCAGAATCAATGTTCTTATTATTACAAAAGAACATACCAGCTCTAAGCATGAAAGCAAACATGCCTCGGTTGATTGCACACCTAGCAATATTTTGCTGAGGACAAAAAACAAAACTGTTGTCCCATTTTGCCCTAAGTACTAAACCAGAAAAAATAACCTTGGCATTTGGAAGTATTTTCATTACTGCCAGAACTAAGTTTTCCAAATCTGCCAACAAAGTAGGGGCACTGACATAGCCCAAATGCAAAGCACCAGAGTGGAAAACAACTACATGTGGACTGTTCACCCTGCCCATATCTCCACAAACTTGTACAATTCCCTGCACATTGAAACCAGGCATAATGTTCCACACCACCTCCACTCCTTTAACATCAAAATTGTATGCCACATTCCTGCATTCAGCATACTGCTCCAAACCATGCAAAAACATATCTCCAACCACCAACCCCCTGACCTTCTCCACCTCTGCCATCTTCACTCCACAAAGCCTCTTTCAACACAAACCACAACCTCAACATCTGATTGGCTGATCCCTACAGTCCCTTTTCCATGCTGGATTTGCTGAGAAACCCTGGATGGGCACGTACTGTCCGCGGACAATCGCGGTGACCGTGGAGCGTGTAACACTGGGGCAGCCTTAATACCCTTTCCACCTCACTATCTGCATCATTTCCTCATTGGCTACTGTTAAGCAGTCACACAATCATCCACCAATCACATCCAAGAACTCTACATCTAACTCTATCATCAAAGATCAGCACTTTAGATGTACTATTGATCACTCGCAGTACAATTCGGCTGTGAAAGCAAAGGACCTACAGCAACAACTACTATAAAACTTTTCAAGATTTCTACTTTCATATTCATGCACATCCACATGCATGAACACAGACTATAGGTATGAATATTTTCTACACAGTACATGTACAGCTCTTCTAGGGATATAATACATCCCAGGAGCATAGTTCACCTGCAACGTGCACGCCTTGCAAGCAAGATGACACAAAGCAACACAGGTTTGATCCCCGGGTCCGTGCTTAGAAACCTCTGGGTGTTTAAGCGTGTTATAAATATGCAACTAAGACAAAATAATTACGCAACTAAAAAACAAACAATTCCTGTAACAGCGCCTCAATACCCACGGGCTGTGTGAGTGCTTTAAAAATGTAAAATAATATCAATAAAAATATAAACAGAGTAACTGCCACTTACCCTGTATAAACTGTAAAATGAACTTACTGTCATTTCTCCCATCTGCTATGATGAAGTGTCCATTGCAAACCTTTCAGCTCTCCAAATTTTTGTTTACACACACACCTATCTAAAAAAAAAAAATTGATTCATATTACAAGATGGGGGAAATAACAATATAATTATGAAAAAGAATGTCCAGTGTGTTATAAAATTACACACAGCCAGGATGAGTACATGCATTCAAGCACACACACAGACAATATCATTGGAAAGGCTGCCAGCTCAAACAACACTACTGCCTCTCTATGAAATCCTTCTACTTTCTTTCCCACACCTTCACAAATGCATACATTACATGCTTTTCTGTACAATCTCTGCCATTTACCTTGTAAAAATAGCAAAAGATACATAGGATTATTTCTTCGATCTCTTAACATTCATTAACATAACATTAAAAAAACAACTGTGCTCTATAATTTTACTAATATATTCATTTGAAAAACATATTCAACTAACAGATTCTAAATAAAATATACAAGATGCACATAGGCAAAGGAAAGTGCAAGTACATACTGTGCTCAGTTGTAAGAAAACACTACTACTACAAAAACAAACAAAAAACAATGTCATAATTAAAAATAGTCCTCTAAACACACATATTCACTAACTTCTTTCTTTTATAATTGCAGTGAAGACCACTCTCCTGAAAAGCAGTAGCGTCTGAAGTACGAACAAGGACTTAGAAGAAACCTACTCTTTCCATACAAAAAAGTAAGTACAATACTAACATGATGTTCTAACTGTTACTCAAACACACTAGCATTTTAGTATTGTAGAAGAAACAAGTGTATTAACCCTTTACCATTAGATGTAGTATTAGTGCTTCACCTTACCAGTTGCTTACTTTATATTGTCATCTGAAGCCCAGTATAGTAACACACAAATACAAGAATAGCCTTCCCAACTTGATGGAGCTGCCCATTACACAATCACACACCTCCACAATCATCCTTACCATCATACTCAAACACTCATGCACAAAGCACACATACACTGCACAACAGCCCAACCCGCGCATTCTTTTTTTCTCCAACAGACCCCAAAGAATACCTACCAAAAAGCAACTCTGTAGAAAGCAACGCAGGAGTAGAGCAAATCAAAATAAAAGTGTCCAAAATAAGCATCCATCCATAGAAAAATGTGTACAAAAAGTTCAAACAAAACAGCTAATACAGTCATTAAGCGAAACAAAACAAGCTTCCAATACAGAAACTTTCCCTCTTCTATCAAAATGTAAAACGAAACAGAAAGTGATTAACAAAACTTCAGCTACCACTACTGCTAACGCTGCACCTATAAATCTTGATGTAGTGGCAAGTAACCATATCAAAAAAATATATATTTTACAAAATATATTCCACCACAGAGTCCTTCAGAACCTTATAAAAACAGGATAGAAATCATGCACAACCCTTAAATACCTACCATAGAAAATGAATCCTAGAAGCTCTCATAGACAGTGAAATACTTCTCAAAAGAAAGTTATTTATTTTAATTTTAAACAGAATGAAACCACTAACAAAACTAACTACTAAACCACAAAAAAAGACTTCTCAATAAATGGAATATCACCAAAAATAGCTTCTTAAACATCTGTGGAGGTGAATGGAGGCACAAAACGAGCACAGAACCGTATTTTAATGAAGAAGCATATACATAAAAACAAACAAACCCAATTGCTATACATAGCAGTGGATGAGGGTATGAAAAATGTAATAACACCATTATGGAACAAGAAACTCTGCTCACACAAATATCCCCAGAAAACTCAGCATCACCGCTCCATTCTACTGAACCAAAACGTCCAGTCTACAAATGGCCGTGCACATCAATGTGTAACATTGCCAAAACATCTTTTAAATCTTTACGCCAGTTTGTCAATAAGTATGTAAAAAGCAAAGACAAAATCAAAATGAAACTACCACAAAATATGGATACCTGTCCAGTGCACAAATACACGGGACTACAAGGAAATTCATTTGCCTGCATTTCAGGACCTATTTGGAAAAGCACCTTCCATCATATCAAAATGACATCAACACATCATTCAACTATAAGAAATCTGGTCCATAAACTCTACAATGCTAAAAGTCTTGCTTTAGAACTAGCCAATTTAAATAATAATCTTATACATGGTACAGCCAAACAACTACTCGAAGAAATAGAGCATATCCAGAGAAAATATTTTGGAAGTGAAAGCCACTTACAAAATGCAAAAATGTGCAACAAACTAGCAACTACTGTACAAATAGCAACCTTCGATTAAACACATACAAAAAATAAATACTAACATTTAAAAATACCTCAGCTGAAGTACCAAACCATGTATGTGTGTTGCCGCAGGAATTTTTATAAAAGTAGCACAAAAACTGTAGACATAACGTACAAAATAGAAGACAATGAAGATTCCAAATGGTTCCAATTAGCTCTCTACCTTATAGCAGAAAACAAATATGACATTACTGACCCCTTAATACTTTGCAATTACTGCACTGCAAAACTTCACAACAACCAAACCCCTTCACATGCTATCACAAAGAACCTGGAATTATTCCCACTACCAAAACCCCTGCAACAACTAAATTTATATGACAGCATCATAATTCAAACAGTGCACCCATTTCAAGCAATAATACGCCTTCAACCAGAAACAGCAACATTACCTCCCTCTGAATTAGTGAAAGGCATTTGTGGCAAAGTATTTATTTACCATTAGATCTCAAAGAAAAAGTACACACTCTAGGAGTGCAACCGCCAATAGATCAATCTTTAATTGTCTCAATAAATGGCATACCTACAAGGACAAAAAAATGTGGCAACAACTCGTGGACTTACATAAAGTTAGGCAAGCCCTGCAGTATCTAAAAAACAACAATGAATACTACAAAGTAATTAATATTGAAGAAAACCTGAGAGAAACCATTGAAATAATTCAAGAGTCAACAGAAACTGGTCTATTTCAATTATAAATCCTGCTACAAAATCCAATATTTTAGACTATTATACAATTCATCCCTTACACTCTAAAGACACTATAGATTTTGCACTGGAAAAGTTTTTTTTTTTATTGTTTTGGTTTCTTACAAACCTTTACAATCTCACAGGAGAAAACGTACAGTTATACAGTTTTTGCAGAGAATCATCAATTATTAAATGAATTCAACATTGAGTTTAGACATAAAATAGAATTCAAAAGCTTAAAATTCCAAACTTTGTACACATCGATAAAAACTTACAAAAACAAAGTTAGGATCAAGTCACCTTTCTTAACAGAAAATGAATTATCCCAATTAACTCAAATCACAGACATTTCTCAAGAAACTTGTCACTGCTATTTTTAGACTTAAACAGTTATCATGGAGCATTCTGTGCCAAATAAAGTCTCTTTGTACTTCAAAGATAGAGACTGCAAACTTAGAGAAGTACCTAATCCCCTGTGATTTTAAGGCAGGACACACCAGTAGAATATGCTGTAAGGTTTCCACAGTCTCAACTATTTTGCAATGTCTACACCAGGGGACAACCTCATTGGTCCGATTTCTAATACATAAAATTTGTCTGGTAGGTAAGACATTAACAGGCCGATTCATGGAATGAATGTGCACTGAAAAAACGGTGCACGAGTGTGAAAACGTGCGATTCGCAGTGAAATAGCGAAAATCGCAGTGCAAGTGCGATTATCGCATAGAAAATTATCGCACATCTATTCATGGAAGTCCGTGCACGCGCAAAATGTGGTATGTGCGCTGAAAAAGTGCACGCGCACGCTGGCGCACGCTGGCGCACGCTGGCGCACAGGTCATTGAACGCCGTGCGATAAGGCCACAGTGAATACGCACATAGCGCGGTGCACATAACAAAAGTAGGCGTAACACGGGGCGTTACACGCAGAATGGGGAACAACTCGTGAAAATGTGGGCGTCACAGGGGAAGTACAGGAGGCAAGTGCGCAGAACGCCCACACGCTCGCCTACAACACGTATTCATGGAATCGAATAGGGAAAAACAGCGCACGTCCAAAGACGCGCACAGGCCCATACATGTCCGCCACACGAAAGCAGGCGGTAGCGTCCCTGCGCAGGAAAAAAATGTGCGCCAAATTGTGCGCTAACATAAAGCACCTATATACAGCTCTGATGAATGTCCCATACTGGGCCCTCTTGGACAAATGACGTGCAAAGGGGTACACGACAAACACGGACACCTGCTGTGTGAATAATAGCGTGTGCGTGTATTTCGGGGGTGCGCGAGAAGTCCTACACGCGATTGTGCTCGGTGCGTGTATTTCAGGGGTGCGCGAGAAGTTGCACATGCGATCGGGCCTGTGGGAGCGTGTGCGTGTATTTCAGAGGTGCGCGAGAAGTTTCACACGCGATTGGCCTGGGCGCGTGTATTTCAGAGGTGCGCGAGAAGTTTCACACGCGATTGGCCTGTGCGTGTGTATTTCAGGGGTGCGCGAGAAGTTCCACACGCGATAGGGCCTGGGGGAGCGTGTGCGTGTATTTCAGAGGTGCGCGAGACTTTTCACACGCGATTGGCCTGGGCGTGTGTATTTCAGAGGTGCGCGAGAAGTTCCACACGCGATCGGGCCTGGGGGAGCGTGTGCGTGTATTTCAGAGGTGCGTGAGAAGTTTCACACGCGATTGGCCTTGGCGCGTGTATTTCAAAGGTGCGCGAGAAGTTTCACACGCGATTGGCCTGTGCGCGTGTATTTCAGGGGTGCGCGAGAAGTTCCACACGGGATCGGGCCTGGGGGAGCGTGTGCGTGTATTTCAGAGGTGCGCGAGAAGTATCACACGCGATTGGCCTGGGCGCCTGTATTTCAGAGGTGCGCGAGAAGTTTCACACGCGATTGGCCTGTGCGCGTGTATTTCAGGGGTGCGCGAGAAGTTCCACACGCGATCGGGCCTGGGGAGCGTGTGCGTGTATTTCAGAGGTGCGCGAGAAGTTTCACACGCGATTGGCCTGGGCGTGTGTATTTCAGAGGTACGCAAGAAGTTCCACACACGATCGGGCCTGGGGGAGCGTGTGCGTGTATTTCAGAGGTGCGTGAGAAGTTTCACACGCGATTGGCCTGGGCGCGTGTATTTCATAGGTGCGCGAGAAGTTCCACACGCGATTGGCCTGTGTACGCGATTCCATTGGACCAAAGGCCCTAACAGCGCAGGCGCATCTGTGTCGTGACACGCACGGGCGTTTCCCTGTACCCGGGGGAATGTTACAAGACCAAAAACTGCACGTCCGAGTGTCAGCTCGCGTAATTGGAGGATAGGGCCTCAGTGCATATACGCGGAAGTGACGTTGGACGTGTGGTGCGGTTTAAAAGGTATGTGTAGTACGTCATTTCCTTGTACGTGCTTCTCGTGGAGAGCAAGAGGGTGAAATCTGTACTTCTTGTCGGTTCACACGCGATTTACTTCACAGCGTTTCTAGTTCGTACTCCCTGTTACCTCTGTCAGTATTTTTCTGATTTTCTCTTCGACCTGTTTCCTCAAACAGCATTGACTTCTCCTTTTGTCCTGTCATATAAGAGAGTGTAAAAATCTTCTTTTGGCGGGGGTGTTGCCAACGCGCACACGTGCCTATTTTTTTACGCTCTTTTCCCAGGCAGACGGTGAGTCGCGCAAGTATTTACCAACTGTGCTAGCCCCGTGTGTAGCGTACCCCTTCAGAGGTCATTGTAGGCTGCGTGTGACACGCATACGTTCATTTTTGTGTTTCTGGGTGCCACAGCGTAGTACAGGTTCCTTTTCCCACGCACGTGGTCTACGAGGGGTCGCATGCACGTCATTTTCTGTTTTAGGGGTGCCTGTGCGTTGCATGACCCGTCATCTTTCCCCAGGGGTTCCATACAGCCTTGCTAGAGCACTTGGGTACGAATTCCATCTAGTACCTTACCCCTTTGACCCCCAATTGCCCAGGACAATTGTCTACTGCAACTCCCATACGCACAACTCCATCAGTGCCATGGCTGGGAGGCGAGCAAGCGGTAAGGGTGGCAAAGGTGGCCGAGCCTCAAGAGGTGGGCGTGGTGGGCGCGGTAGGGGACATGGCCAGGATTTGCAGACTACCCCTAACCCCCCACGTGTGGAGGACCAGTCAGGGACACACATCCCCCCCCATGGTTGAGGGAAACGTGGCTGACACCATCCCTGCTCAGCCCTTGTTGGACCGGCCCATTGTGGCACCTGACCTAGCACAGGGTGACTTCCAGGTCGCCAAGTCTAGGCCACGGGCGGCGGCGCAAGCCATTGTCACCAGGCCACGTGGTAGAGGGGCAGCCATGTCATCTGCTGCCCTGAGTAGGCAGGGTGGGGAGGCTGCAGGGGCATCTGCAGCTCCGTCCACCCCAGCTCTGACTCTCCGAGCCAGGACAGTGTTGGTCCCGGTACATCAGACTGAGGTTCCCCCTGCCATCATCACACTTCAGCTAATTCCTGCAGAAAGTCATGTGGTCAGTGTGCCATCGCACACTACTACTACACAGTCCACCGGTGCTCCTGCCTCTAGTGTCCAGAGCGGCGTAGGGCACTCCGGATCCCCACCACCCACAAAAAGAAAGAGGAAGAGTGCTCGTCCAGTACAGGCTGATGAACCCGACACGGCTACACGATCCGGCACGCCAAGGAAGCCTAGCTTCAATGATGCCGAACTGGATGCACTTGTGCAGAATGTGTTCCAACATGACGCCGTAATGTTGGTCACTTCAGGGTGTAGGATCACACCTGCTCGACGTCAGGCACACTGGCAGTCCATCGCGGACAGCATAAGTGCCCTTGGGTTTGTGAGGCGCACAGCTGTTGAGTGCTACAAGCGCTGGAACGATCTTAAGCGCAGGGCAAAGAAAAAGCTGGCCTCAAGTCATGCCGCAACTCTGGTGACTGGAGATGGGTCT
Organism: Ambystoma mexicanum; assembly: GCF_040938575.1. NCBI lineage: Eukaryota > Metazoa > Chordata > Amphibia > Caudata > Ambystomatidae > Ambystoma > Ambystoma mexicanum. Next base: position 1,381,239,764 of record NC_090935.1, read on the forward strand.
CCACAAGAGGACATTGAACTCACTCTACATGAGCATGTTGCTGGGACCTACGTCACAGAGGAGCAGATCCAAGGTGTGGGAGAACTTCCAGATTACGAGGCATTGTCCGGTGAGTGCACATGAATGTGTGTGTGAACCATGTGTATGTTGTTTGTGGGAGGGGTTCTGGTTGAGTGCCAGGTCAGGGTGTGTGTCCCTGAGTGTTTTGGGCCACCCATGTGCTTCATCCAATGCATTTGGCGCACCGGGATTTGGGTATTACAGTATCCCTTCTGCCCACAGTAGGCATTTTGCACTACATCGCGCCAGTTGCCCTTGAAGTGGCATCTTGTCACAACATTGTTCCGTATCTAGCTGTGTTCATTCAGGCTGATTGTTGAAATTCACCCGGTTCTACTGCGCATCATTCTGCCCTATTGTCATATATATGACATGCCTATGGTACATGCCATCTGTGTGATGGCATGTGTCATGTATGTGTATTGGACATGCCACTCCCAGGCCAATGTGTGATGGCTCTGCTAGCCAGCATGCAGCTAATGTGTTGCTCTTCCATCTTGGTGTCATCAGTGTCTGACATTTTCCTCCCCTTCCAACTCATGGACAGTGCATGCATCGGAGGGTTATAGTCATGTGGGATATGTGTAAATCAAGTACTGGCACTGTAGCTTGTCTGGCCTAATTGTGTGCCATGGTGCTAATGCCTGTTTCCATTTTTTGTCTTTCATGTTTTTGCAGAGGATGACGCACTTGATGCTGTTGAGGGTGAGGAGATGGTGCAGGCCCAGGAGGGATCTGAAGCACGACCAGGCACCAGTGGGGGACGTGGTTTGGTGGTGGGGAGAACCCTCTCTTGCTGCAGGCCATACTGTCCAGGGGTGTCCCTGGCTGCACCTCCCCAAAACTCTTTTCAGGTGTTGATTTGGATGAGACCTATGTGGATTTGCAGGTATGTGTACATGGAAGGGATACTGTTCTGTCCGACCCACCTGCACCAGGGGTAGAGCCCACTATGGGGATGTCAGTGTTGGTAGGTGCGCCTGTGGTGGTTACGGATGCAGGGCCACACTCCACAACATCTGATCCTGTTCCTGGGCCAGCAGATCAGAGGGGAAATGCAGTCCTGCAGCCTCGGGCAGTGCCGACACAGCAAGGCGCAGTTCACCTTGCCCCAGACAGGTGTGGTGCCTGCCAACGCGGTGGCCGTCCGCCACCGGGCAATACCGCATGGGAGCAATCCATATACGGTATGGCCAACCAACAGGCAGCATCATCAGAAATGATTGCTCAAGCCATGGAGAGGGTGGCCACGTCCATTGTCACCCCAGAAAGGCAGATGGAGCTACTACAGCAGGCAACAGACTCCATTTGCCAATCAGTCAGGGAGGACATGTTGGGGTCCAACAGGGACAGACAGGCGGCCCTGGACAATCTGAGGGAATCAATTTCTCTAGATGCCCAGGGACAGAGGGAAGCCCTGAGGGGAGAGGTCCGGCACCTTAGGCAGACTCTTGTGGACCTTGAGGCTTCCACTGTCACCAGGACGGAACAGCTGCTGGAGCGCGTCACCCGTACGCTCTCAGCAGAGATGCAGGCAACTCGGGCGGAGGCCCGGACAACTCGAGCGGAGGTCCGGGCAACATGTCGGGTGTTGCATGGGGATCTCCGCACCATATCCCTCCAGAACGAGGCCTTCCACACCCGCATGCTTGCTGCCATGGAGGACCAAACTAGGGCTTTGCGTGGGCTGCCTCCCATAGCACCACCACCTCCTGTGGCAGCAGAAGCAGAGGTTGAGGAGAGCGAATCCAGCAGTGAATCTCCCACGATTTAGTAGCCGTGCAGGCCATGAGCCCATGGAGGTGTTTTTTTTTCCCAACATTCACACAGGTGGCTGTTGGTGGGCACCCTGTCCTCGGACCTCCTGGGTGGCCTCCCCTACCCCCCCTGGCCCACACATGGCCATTTTTGTTTTTTGATTTTTGATTTTTTGTTGCAGTGTGTTGCCTTGTGTGGTTCCCGTGGGCATCCACTGTATTCCGGCTGGGTACATGCAGGCTTGTCCTGAGTTTGGGTTAGATGATTGGGTTTGTGAGACACACACCCCTCCTGCTTCCCATTTCCATGGGCTTGCAAATGGTGTGCCCAAGTGACAGTGACTTACACAGTGACGTTGGACTCCCACGACATGTGTGGCCAGTCTGTAGTGAATGCTGTGTATACATTCCTAGTGCATATTGTTGTTGTATTGTGCACTGCATGGTGTATTGATGTGTGCTTGTGCATCCATGTCTCTCTCCTAATTTGCAGGTTCATTCCTCATGACTTCACAAGGCCGTCCACTTTGGAGATGGAGTTCATGTTGTGAGCAGTGGACTTCCAGATGTGCGTGGCAACAACACTGTACAGTTGGAGGTGGTGGATGTGCTGGCATTCTTATGTTGTAAGACTACGTATCCTTTACCTTGGTACTGTCATGTTTATGCTATGTCGATTGTATTGTGGTAAGTATTTGGTCATGTGTGTTGTTATTTCTACATGTATGTGGGTATATTGTGTGTGACCAGTTTCCATTAGGGACACTGTACTTTGTGACACATGTCATGTTTGGGGGATGACTTTGTTTGCTCTCACATGGCATGTCATGCCATGGTGTGTTGGGTGGCGGTCCTGGGGAGGGGTTGGGTGACATGGCCCTGTTGTCATGTTGTATCTTGCAAGGGGGTCATGATTTTAGCAGCATAGAAGTGTGTCTTTTGAACACAGCATTGGTGGTGTTTGTGTAGGTAGGGAAGCACACAATGGAACACTTCCAGATGTACAATCTCAGGCTGGTATGGTTGTGACAGTTGACTGTCCATTGACACATCATAATTGTCGGTTACAATCATCATTGATTGTCAGCTGGTATGTGCCAGGGCTGTGTGCACTCCACAGGGGTGTGATTTTATGTGAAGTAATTAGCCACGAGCTGCGTACGGGCTGCCTCACCCAGTGCCCTTTCCCCTCCCATGCGCAGCGGGCATACATGTGGTTGGGGATGTGGGGGCACCACCATGTCCACGGCCAGGCCTCGGCGTGTTGCAACGTTGTGCAGGACACATGCTGCCACTATGATCCTGCACACTACTGGGGGAGCGATTAACAGCTGCCCGCCAGAACGGTCAAGGGAGCGGAAGCGTGACTTGAGCACTCCGAATGTGCTCTCCACGATGCCCCGGGTTGCAATGTGGGCTGTATTGTATCTTACCTGGGGTGGCGTGGTGGGGTTCCGAATTGGCGTCATCATGTGGGTGCTGAGAGGGTAGGCAGTGTCCCCTGGGGAGGTGGTGATGGGTATCATTAGTGGGGTTGTGACATTACTCAGTATTTGACATGCATGCATGCGCAGTGGCATTTATACTCACCGAGCAGCCATGTATCGCCATGCCGCCCAGCTTCTATGTCCCGGTTTAGGGTAGACATTCTGTAGATGAAACTGTTGTGGGTGGAGCCTGGATAGTTGGCGTATACTGAGGTGATGGTTCCCTTGGCATCACATACTACCTGGACGTTGATGGAATGCCAGTGCTTGCGGTTTCGATAGATGTGCTCAGTTGCCCTGGGGGGACGTAAAGCCACATGGGTGCAATCAATGGCACCTAGCACTTTGGGGAATTGTGCCACCCTGTAGAAATCCTGGGCGACAGCCTGCCTTTCTGCAGGTGTTCTGGGCAGGTATATGTGCCTGCGGACTGATGGGCGTGCAGTGATGATGGCCAAGACCTGGTGTAGGCAGCGTGACTGCGTGGCCTGTGACAACCCCCCCACTATGGCACTTGTCCGCTGAAATGATCCAGTGGCCAAGAAGTGCAGTACATTAAGGACCTTCTCCAGGGGGCTGAGTGCTTGGGAGCACAGGGTGGTTGATGTGAGGTCATCCTCCCACTCACTGACCAGGTCGAGTATTATGTGAGGTGGAAACCTGTACCTCCCATACACATGGTCATCAGGCATCCCAAAAAGGCTGGTTCTGGGTGTAAAAATTCTGGCCCTGACTATCCTCCTCCTCCTCCTGCGGTATCCCACGGCCACTGCTGCTAGGAACGGTATCTTCATCCTGGAGTCTGAGCTCATTTGTTGTTTGCGTGCACTTTTATGCTGTGCGGGTCGACGTACGCCTACTTCCTGCTGGCGTACGTGTTTCCGGATTGGCCACATTCGATTCCATGAATACATGTTGTAGGCGAGCGTGTAAAACTTCTCGCGCACCCCTGGAATACACGTACCTAGCCCAATCGCGTCTGAAACTTCACGCACCCCTGAAATAAACGCACACGCTCCCCCAGGCCCGATCGCGTGTGAAACTTCTCGCCCACCCCTGAAATACACCTACCCAGCCCAATCGCATGTAAAACTTCTTGCGCACCCCTGAAATACCCACACCAGGGCAATCGCGTGTGAAACTTCTCGCGCACCCCTGAAATACACGTACCCAGCCCAATCGCGTGTGAAACTTCTCGCGCACCCCTGAAATACACGTACCCACCCCAATCGCGTGTGAAACTTCTCACGCACCCCTGAAATACACGCACACGCTCCCCCAGGCCCGATCGTGTGTGAAACTTCTCGCGCACCCCTGAAATACACGTACCCAGCCCAATCGTGTGTAAAACTTCTCGCGCACCCCTGAAATACCCGCACGCAGCCCAATCGTGTGTGAAACTTCCCGCGCACCTCTGAAATACCCGCACCCAGCCCAATCGCGTGTAAAACTTCTTGCGCACCCCTGAAATACACGTACCCAGCCCAATCGCGTTTGAAACTTCTCCCGCACCCCTGAAATACATGTACCCAGCCCAATCGCGTGTGAATCTTCTCACGCACCCCTGAAATACACACACACGCTCTCCCAGGCCCGATCGCGTGTGAAACTTCTTGCGCAAGCGTGTTCCCAGAACCCGTAATACACATTCCCCGCTTTGCGTTTGCTGTTTGCCAATCCGGTGAACTGGTCCAGGGTTGGCGCAGCCCTTGGGGATGGTTTTGCGATCTTGATGGCTTTTCCTTGCGCGAAGGCGTTCTTGGGGGCGTAACTGGCGCTGCTGCAGGCTCGCTGCACCACTCTGCGCCACGTCTGCTTTTGGAGGTGAGAATCCATGAATACGCTGTGCGCGGAAATTGATTTTATCGCACGCGGCTGGCGCAGACATTCGCACGGGCACGCTGTGCGCCAGCCGCGTGCGACACTTTTGTGAGGAATTACATGAATCGGCCTATAAAGCGGAAGCGCATGAAACCATTGCATAACCTCTTGCTAGGGTATTTACACAGGTAGCCTTCCATCTTTGCCTGCCATTTTCAGATGGAGCAGGCTGAATTATACAGTTTAGAGTCTTCAATGATTGATTTCGTAGATTGCCAATCTGAACCCATTAAACTAAATTTAACTTTGCCAGGTTTGTTACATAGTGAGCTCATAGCTAGACCTAATTCCATCAAACAAGTCTCACTTTCTGTCTTTAAGGCAGCCATAAAAGGATTCGGAGAATCAAGGTACACACAATTATACAACGTTTCTTCCTTGCTGGTTTTGCATTTTTTCCAAAGACATAGGGCCTCATCACGACTTGGGCGGTAACGGTAACGCTATTAGCGCGGGCGGTATTAGCCCTACTGCCGAACTCCCCGGCGCTAATAGCGCCGGATCACGAGTTGGCGGTAATGTCAATCCCCATTCCCCATTGAGCCCATTCCAGAATGCCCCGTTCCCCATTGGGCTCAATGGGGAAATTTCGCACTAATACCGCTGGCGGATTTCCCGCCGGCAGTAATAGCGCGAATTTTCAGCGGATTTCCCCCCAGCTCAGAGCTGGGGAGAAACCCGCCGAAGTCCTGCTTTGGCGGACCCTTAAATCCGGCAGTAATAGCTCTACCACCGGATTTAAGGGTTACCGCCAAAGTCGTGATGAGGCCCATAATCTTTTCCCGACTACATAGGAGGAGAGGGAATGCAAACCAAGTTCATATCTGATTAAGGCTAAGGGTATACATTTCGGCAAGAACCATAGCACTGCTCTCAAGATTCTCCCTTCAGTAATTATCAGATGGGTATGTAAATCCTTAGTGAATAATTCTATACCATAGGTTAAGCGTGGTATTACCTTTTTTATATAAAAGTCTCTCAGCGGCACCATAGTGAATTTGACCAAATGTATTATCTATTGCCCTCAATTGCCTAATGGCAATGTCTGCTTTTAGATTTAGCTGTGTTTTTATCAGGGCAAGAGAGTCCTGACCAGAAAAATAGAAACCTAGGTACTTAAATGAAGGTAGCGCCTTAATTCTCTTTCCTTCACATAACCAAGTAAAGGCATTCTCCTTTTTATTCTTATTGCCAAATCTAACAATAACAGTTTTTGCTGGGTTAGTTTTCAACTTAATACCCTCGACAAATGATTCAAAAGCTCGTAGTAGCCTCTGTAAACCAATTTTTGTTTTGTCCAGTAAAAGAAAATCATCAGCATAAGCCAATCAATAAATGCACACATTATTAAGCTTGGGGGAAATCAAACCTTTACCACTGAGGGCATTCTGGGCTCCACACACATACAAATTAAAAACCATCGGGGCCAGCATACAACCCTGTCTTAAACCATTCAGAATTATAATAGGTCTGGAAAGTACACCGTCGTTGTCAAGCGGACCATTAAACTGGTGTCAGTATATAAAGCAATGATAATCTGGAGTAATGGAGCAGGTATTTTGAGATCCTGTAGCTTCCGCCAGAGGAGTTGTCTATCAACAAGGTCAAAAGCTGAACTAAGATCCATCGATGCCACAAACAAAGATCTAGTCCCCTTTACCATAGAGTTGGCTATCCACGATTTTAGCACTAGCCCACCACAGTCTGTTCCAATGTATTTTTTGAAGCCAATTTGTTTGTTGTCAAGAATGGATTTTTCAGTAATCCATTCTTGAAGTTCCTTTAGGACCAACGAACAAAAAATGTTGGACTCGGGGTCCGCAATTGCAATTGGCCTATAACTAGATGGGGACATACGTGCTCCCTTCTTCAAGACAGGAATAACGATGGACACTTTCCATGATAGAGGTATAAGCTTGGTCTCCAAAATGTTGCTATACAGTATACATAAGATTTTACCCCAAATCACAGGGTCCCTTTTTAAGAGTTTATTAGATAGATTATTCGGACCCATGGCTCCAGAGTTTTTGGATTTCCTAATCATATCAGTAATATCATAACTCGAAAACTTCAAGGACCAAGACTGGGGTTCAGACATGGGCAGTTGTTGGTTGCCTTTGTTCAATGCATAAAGGTTTGTAAAGTATCCATGCCAAACATCCTCATTGATTACATTTACTGCCATATCTTGTTGAGGTTTTTCAATTGCATTTATCAGGAACCAGAAATTTGAACAGCAGTGCCCTCGCAGTGCTTTCAACATAAACTCACCATCTTGCTGCATGCGTACTGCTCTATATTGGATATGCCAATTCTTATAGGCTTGCTTGATTTTGTTTTTCCTCTTATAGAAGTCAGAGGATGACAGTACTTCCTTTTTTAATTCTCTCAGTTCTTTTCTATAAACAAGTTTCCGTGTATGGATCACCATATCCATAGGATGTTTACGTTTAGATTTTACTTTGGACCCTGGTGTAAAACGGGGGGCCAGATTATCAATGGTGTCCTTAATATATGTAGAAAAGTTCGAAGGAGAATAGCATAGATCGCGATGAAACTCAGTCATTAACCGATAGTCGCTTATCATGGTTGAAATAAACTTCACGTTTTTTAGTATGGCACCATTTAATTCTGTTTCCCTGCTGATTTATCATCACACCATGAGTATATTTTTCTTTAATTGGGGTAGGGAATTTCAAGGCCATTTTACAGGTAAGAAAAGAGTGGTCACTAGAGCTAGAATCAATCACCTCCAAATCAATACCAATAGATACAAAAATATAGTCTAAAGTGGATTCCAAGCCTCTGGCTTTCCAAGTATGTTGGTGCCCTCGAAGGAGCTCCCAACCCATTGATTCCGCAAAATGTAGCCACAATCTGCCTCTCAATACTCCCGAACCACCAACCCTCACAGACTGTTCAGCATTGGCCAGCATTTCATCCCCCACTAACATATCACATAGACAGTTTGCATTAAGATCCCCCGCCATAATGATTTGACCTCCCTGGTTTGTCTCATGCCAGGATTCAATTATAGATCCCAAACGGCCAGTTCCTTACCTAGTTGTAAATCGGACATCTCACTGGGGTTCCAATAGATATTAATAAATAAAATATAGAGGGACTCGTTGTTTTCTATATCCATTTTAAACGCTTTTTTTTGCCAAAGAGTTGTTTTGTTTGATGGCCATTAGTAATCCACCTTTAGAGTGGCCTTTGTTGGAACCCCATGCACACAAATTGACCACAGTAAACCCTTCCCAGCATAACAGTTCCCTAGACCAGGTTTCCTGAAGAAAAACAAAGTCAAATTGTGACAGAAAATTCATGCATTCTTCGTTGTTCAAAAGATTCACATTTCCCCGGGAGTTCCAACTCACAAATTTGAAGAAAGAGGAGGAGACTAGAGGGTATTGCCAAGCTTCCTGAGTGAGTCAATAGACTCCCTCAGAGTCAAGGCGAGCCACCTCCATTCCTGCTTGTTCAGATTTGATTCCTCATCAGGAGGATTAGTGGATTGACTAGGTTAAACTTGCACCTGTTCAGACATCATAGTTTTCTTTTGAGCAATAGTTTGTGACTTATATTCATAGATATCAAAACCCAGTTTTTGAAAAGATTCTGATTCCTTTAACAGAACCGATCTAATCAGAGCAGAGGGTATAGCAAGTCTCACGTAATCTTATCTGATCCTATGAATGAAATCAACCAGGGTAATGTCGGCCGACGTGATCAGACTAAGTTCAGGCATGGTAGAAAGTAATGAAAGTATGTACGATCGGTTCAGTGAAATGGGTACTTGCTCTTGGAAAAGTGCTGTCAATATCAGACACGGGATTTCAGGCGAAACATGTTGTTTCAGATCAGATCCCATATTGTCAAAAGGTGAGAACCCATTAGTGTATACATTTTCCTGTAGTATAACCTTTTTGTCACCTCTTCCCATTCCATGATCAATTCTACCGGTACCATCCTGCACAGAGCCATGGGTAGAGACAAACTTCTCACCAGTTTGCATGCTAGATTGTTTCTTACCCAGAGTAGAACAACTTGTTGGAGTCTGATCCTCACCCAACACCTTCAGAATAATACGTCTAAGTTCTAGCTGTTTTTCCTCTTCAGAACAACCAAGAGAGACTACATTATTGTCAAGGATACAATTGGCATTCAGATTTTCATTCAGTTTAATTTTACTGTTTGCTGTTCCGGCACAGCTGTCAGCATCCAACTCCAAGCCATTCGAACCCTTGTCAACAGATGTTAGTGTCTTTTTTGGATCAGAGAGACTCATAGTATGCTTATCATAGTAGGGTTCTCGTGGCAGGCAGGAGGTTGACATTCCTTCTGAATGCAGTGGATGGGTGAACTCCCGTGCAATGATGGATGCACACGCGTCATGGAGATTTGTTCCCCAAACGCCCTTTATGGTAGTATTGTCTTTAGTTGCTTCAAGTGAATGAGGACCTTTGAAGATTTGGTACATCACGTCCGATTTCTTTTTTAGCTCTTCACTTAAAGTGTTAGCCCCCTCTGAAAAGGAGTCCCTCAAAGAAATTCCCTCGTCACGTGTGAGACCCTTAACGTTGGTAGTTGACAGTTCACGTGTGTCTAGATTAGGAGGGACCGTAGTAGGGTTCAAGTAGAGCCCCCTCTATGGGCTCTAACTTTTGAGGATCCAATTTTCTCAAAAGTTTTTGAGACATTTTATTTCTGGCTGCATTGTTATTGTTGTTTTTTTTTTTATTTTGCTTTGCCAGTTTCTTACTTTGACGTTTAGAGATTTTTACCTCGTAGACTTCGTTATCCTGGATCTGGGAGGGACAATTTATTTCCTTTACCTTGTCTGTATTATGGGCCTGTAAATTATTAGTAGGACTTTTTGGAGGCATCCCCTCCCCCACAGTCGGTGTGGATGGGATAGTGATTATGACATCAGACAAAACCAGTTTTTCCTGGAGAGTGTTCAAACTGTCCCTTATTAGCTTAAGAACCTGCGCCATGATGCAGGGGGTTTCCTTATTTAACGCCACCGAAATGGACTCCGATAGGTAGAGGGGTATTTTAGATAGTTCTAATGATAAGGTTTTCAAAACCTGTGTCTGTTTTCTCAGTTCTGTTAGAAGTAGTCTATTAAATATACTTAGAGTGGTAACAAGATCCGAACCCAGACCCCCGTCCCCCACCTGATTATCAAGTTTCACTTCAGGGACAGAGGCCTGCCCGAAAGCAGTTGATGGACTGATTGGCAGTTCCAAAAATTTGTCATAACAGAAACTGATATCTTTCTGTCCATTAGAAGTCACAGAGACAGCTTCGCCCACACAACCATTTTCCCTCCCCACAGTGAGCTCTAACAGTTCATCGTCAACGAAAAGAGGTTGCGAGGAGTCAATAGTATCCTCAATAGTTTTGCAGTATGGTGAACAGTCCTGAGCACATTGCAGCAGGGCTTCTTCCTCATCACTAATTGCAGGGAGAGGAAGAGCAGCAGCCCGCGCCAAACTAGCGTGACACGTGCTAACAGCGTTGAAAAAATCTGCTCTTATATCTTTCATTGGCAATCCTGGTTTCTTTTTCCCCATCTTTAAACACACTTACTTGAAAACCACCACAGAGACCTAAATCAATCCCTAAGTGTGTCAAATTATTTTTACCCTATAGTGGCCAGCAGTAGAATATAGAGTATAGCCAGTCGAGAGAAAATCTTGCGGAGAAATAATACCAGACATGCACAGTTACAGATAAAGAAGTCAAAGCACTCTTCCCACTGCGCACAGCGAACAGCAAACAGTGCTTTCTCGTGCTTCCCGGTGCGCGCGCGAGTGCTCTGCACCACGGGATTTAATGGTCAAAAAAAAAAAGTGCCCGAGGCACAGAGTGGGAGGAGCCACGGGCGCACACTCCAGGCAGCGTGGTGTAGCTGCTAAAGACGTCCTCCAGGCCGTGTAGTGAAGCAGTCCTCACGAGCCACAGATGTCGGGTCCGGCCAGCAAACAGTGCTTTCTCGTGCTTCCCGGTGTGCGCGCGAGTGCGCTGCACCACGTGATTTAATAGGCAAAAAAAAAAACAAAGTCCCCGAGGCACAGAGTGGGTGAAGTCACGCACGCACCCTCCAGGCAGCGTGGTGTAGCTGCTAAAGACGTCCTCCAGGCCGTGTAGTGAAGCAGTCCTCACGAGCCACAGATGTCGGGTCCGGCCAGCAAACAGTGCTTTCTCGTGCTTCCCGGTGCCAAATGCAACAACCCAAATCAGCATATGGGAAAAAAGTATAGAAGCACAGGCCTTTCCTCTACTCTCCATTTTCCTACTGGAAAAGGAGGAAGGTACGATGATAGACCCACACACAGAACAGCATCAGAATATCGCTGTTTACGAATGTATTCTGACAACCCCAGATTCCGACAAAACGTGGAATACATATTCTACCTTCTCTTTGAAAGTCAACTAACAACTCTATGCTACGGAGTTGCACACACATTAAAATCAGGTACCCATTTTCAAAATATGTCAGCTACACAATTATTACAAAAAGTGCAAGAAAAAGATGAGGTATTACAGTCAAGTATTACAAATCTTTTAGCAAACATGCATGGTACAAAAGAATGCTGGTTCCGACGTCACAGAGATGTACGCTGTATGATAAGAAACCTTTCCCCACCTGCTTTCCTAAACAAAAACAAAACAAACATAGATATAAAAACACCAGGAGAACTCTGCTCTCTAGATCCTGTAAATGTATCAAGATATTCCATCATCGCTTCATTTCTATGCTGCACTTTATTTGTAATAAGACTCTTCCTCCTCTCGGAGAAGTTCAACACTTCTTTTGGAGAAAATAATATCAAACCAGAGGAGCACCACACATCCACATGCTATTATGGATTAATGATTCTCCTAAATTTGGTCAGGACAGTGATGCCACTGTTTTGCAGTTCATTGAAAAATATGTCACTTGTGAAATCCCTTCACAAACAACACATAGTGACCTTCATGCACAAATTTAACAATTTCAAAGACACAAATGTGGGAAATATTGTTGTCGCAAATATAAAAAAAGGGAAATACTACACCAAATGCTGCTTTCCCAAGACCAGTTTCAGCAACAGGTCAAGTAAACAACTGTTACACTCACCTGGTATCCACGGGGGAGCCACACAATACTGGATGGAGGTCTAAGCACTATCCTGGACCCCTCTCTGCTTGGTTATGTGCCAGACGTTGGGTAGCGCCTATAACAGGAGAATGGAGGGTTAGGATACTGGTTCTGTGATGGGTGGATTCCCACCTCCCTCTGGTCCAAATACCCTCCCTTTTGGTCATTTCTCACCTTAGGTTTTTGTGCATTGAACTCTCCGTCCTGAGTCTCTGTGCAGGGGCGTGTGGTTGGTGCGGGCGTTCCGTGGACCTGGTTGCTTCACTGGTCCGTGTGCCCTTATGTCGGGTCCAGACCGGCTGTGACTCCGACTCTGCTTGCTGTCTTCCAGGTGAGTTATAATGTCTTTTCCGTCTTTATTCTGTCTCTTTCTTTCCCTCCGTTTTCTCTGTCTTCTCGGCGTCTTGCTCCACTACGCTGTTCCCTAACAATGGGCCTCATTACGAGTCCGGCGGTAACCGCGGCGGTAAAACCGCCTGGTTACCGCCGGACTCGTATTACCATTCCGCCTCCATGATTCCTAGAATTACCGGGGCATTACAACCCCGGTTTTCCGGGAATCACGGAGGCGGAATGGTGTTAATCCCCATTCCCATTGAGTCCTATGGGACTTAATGGGAATGGGGATCATGGAAACACCGGCAGCATCTCGTAATGCTGCCGGTGTTTCCTCGTCCGCCTGCAGGCGGGCGGTGTTAAACCCGCCAGGTCAGACCTGGCGGGAACATCACCTCCCGCCTGCAGGAGTTGTGATCGCCCGGCATGGAAACAACGGTAGCAGCGGGTTTACCGCCACCGTTGTTTCCATACCGGGCGATTTGTAATGAGGCCCAATGTCTCTTTTTGTTTTCACAGGGATGGTTGCGATCTCGGAGTTGCCACACCGATGGCGAAGACCACAGTGAGTTAGTGATGCACGGATGGCTGCGCTGTTTATTGGTGTTAATTGCTAACCTGTGTTCTCTTCTCTTCTTTGTACAGGTTGCGGTGATGTTCTGGAGTGATGAGCGATCGAAGGGTTGCTTGCCCAGGTAAGTGCTTTATTAATGCTGACCTTGTACCTTCTCCCTTGCAGGTTGCGGTGAATCCCGGAGATGGGCGAGGTAAGAGAAGCGCACGGCGCTGCCAGGACTCACTGCTTGTCCAGGTAAGAAATGTTATTAATGCTGTCCTTGTTTCTTTACCTTTGCAGGTTGCTGCGAACTTCGGAGATGGGCGAGGTAAGCGAAGTACAGGATGGACTGAAGACGGGTTACTTCACAGGTAAGTGTTCTTGCTTGCTAATGCTGTTCTTGTTCTTCCAGGTTACTAATGGAATCCGGATCAAGAGCTTCAGGATCAGGTTGCCGGAGAGGCAGATGAGCAGGAGCTGGACACGGTGAGGGTTACGCTGCAGGAGTGCAGAATAACGTGAAATGTTTGGGTGTGGTTTAAATAGCCCAGGTAATGGTTCCAGGCCAAGTAGTTCCAGGCCCAGCCACACCCAAAACACTAGACCACATGGCTTGGTTCTAAAGAACTCAGCTGTGTAATAGGCCTCCATGTTGGATTAAGGTCCAAAACTGTTATTGCTTTATTCCTGATAATGAGCCTGGCACCAAAGGTGCCAGGACTGACTCCATGTATGTTTCTGATGGAGCTTTAAGGCCCTTGGGGCCAGTGTGAAGGGCTTTAGCCCCACTGCTGCCATGGGGCTGTTATACCTGATGGGGTCAGGGGCATGGATCGTGACAATAACTTCATGTCGTCAGTCAGACATAGGGGGTCATTCCGAGTTTGGAGGCAGCCATGGTGCTATTAGCCTCCTATTAGGGTCCGGGTCCAGGTTCTCTGAATGGGGACTTACCGGGTCATTCCAACCTTGGAGGACACAGTAAGTCCCCATTCAGAAAACCATTCCCCATTCCCATTTAAGCCCCCATAGGACTCAGTGGGAATGGGGAAGGAGCAAATAACGGGCCCGTTATTTGCTCCCTGCTCCTTAAAAAGTCCCGCTAGGAATGGCTGGTTAGACCAGCCGTTCTTGGTGGGACCCGCTAAGGGACCTCGGAATGTGGTGGTAGGGGGTTAACGGCTCCGGAATCCTTATCGGTGCCGTTAACCCCCTACCGCCATACTCAGAATGAGGCCCATAGTGTCAAAGGTAAATCACCTAAGAACACATATTACATAAAAAGAACAGAAGAATCAAAATACATCAATGATTACAATGCAATAATTGCCCTCCTATGGAATGCAAACATAGATGTGCAGTACATTGCAGACAATTTCACTGAAGTTGCATGATATGTCACAGCCTACTTAACCAAAGCAGAGAAAACAGAGCTTCAGGACCTCTGGGATGACATATCATCTGACAAAACACTATCATAGAAATTGTACAGTTTAGGCATAACAATGCTCTCTCATAGAGAATGTGGCTGCTATGAAGCTGCAGACCGTTTAACCGGTACTGCCTTGTACAGAAAATCTGACAATATAGTATAGCTAAGTCTTTGTCCTGCTAAATCTAGAAAAATAGTTCTCAAATCATATGAGGACATAGAAAAAATAGCCAAAAATGACCCCAACAGCCAAGACATTTTGAAAAACAATTCACTAGACACATGCTACCCAAACAAGATTACCACTTTAGAAACCATCTGTCTCTACCACATAGCCCAAAACATCACATACAAAAATAATATTAAACCAGATGAAAAGAAAGGTAGATACAGAGTTGTAAATTGTGAAGGCAGCTTAATGAAACTTACCAAACGCAGCTTAATTAATCATATCAAATTGTCATTAAAAACTCCTCACCATAAAGAAATGTATTACATGTCCCTGCTACACCTTTTTAAACCATGGAGAAAAGAAGAAGAGTTACTGGATACGTATGACTCCTATGAAGATGCTTTTAAGCAAATGAAAGCACTATAACAGACGTAAACTTTACACAGTAACAAACAATGTTGCACAATGAACAGCAACACAAAGAAGAACTCCAGGCCCAACTACAAGTGCACACTCCCGACAGTAGTCAACCTTCTGTAAAAGGAAGCCAAGAACCACTTGGACAGCCACTAATAGCAAATGAGGCAGAATTAGCCAAGATAGAAGTAGAAAACACCATGTGTCAGTATGAACAAGCTACAGAAGATTTCGCTGTACTGAGATCACAACTGAACAATGAGCAGCGCAGCATTTTCCAAGAAATAACAAAACAAATTGAACATAGTGTGCAACATGAAAATAAAAACTGTACCTGCCAAGACTACATACCTATACTGCTATATGTGAGTGGTGGAGCTGGTTCAGGCAAAACATTCTTCTTTTTTATCACTTTATTTAACATTTTGAACAACGAAATTCAATACAACCATCTCCATATCACAACATTGTGTCCAAACTGCAAAACTCATAATAACAGTAGAACTAAGATAGACTAACACATAACAATATGGACATCCATAACACATGTAAAATAACATTTTTCAACTCTATAAAAGCTCCATGACACACAACCAAAAAGACAAAACAACAGAAAAACGCACAACTAAACAGTCCCCCACCACCCTACACTCAAGGGATAGGCCATCAAACACTGGAATCTGTACAGTCAACCAAATAGGTCATTAAAAGGTCCCCAAAGCTGAGAATAACGCCCTTCCCTTCCTTGTCCAAATAGCATAACTTCATCATAGTTCGACAAGACTTGCATGTCCAAAAGCCACTCCTCCACACCAGGTTCCTTTCTAGATTGCCAAACTCGCAAGATCTGTTTCATTGCCAAAACCAACAATCTATTACTCCAATCTGTACTATCCCTGCCAAGACTACAAACCTATACTACTATATGTGAGTGGTCAAGCTGGTTCAGGCAAAACATTCTTAATCAAAATCATCAGCAAGTTCCTTCAACAATTGACAAACAACAGTTAGCTGTTGTAACTGCCCCCACAGGTTTAGCTGCCTAAAACATAGGTGGTGTCCCTTTACACTGATTAATAGTCCTTCCAGTAGAACATCAAAACAAATTAGACTGTTACAAAATTTCCACAGAAGCTGCAATGGAACTACGCAGAGTTTTCAAACAAATGTAAATGCTGCTAATAGATGAGGTGAGCATGGTCTCCAACCTAATGTTGGCTTTGATTCACCTATGATAACAAGAGGTCCTCAAAACAGACTACAAAGAGCTCTTTGGAGGAAAACACATTATTGTTTTTGGAGATCTTCTTCAATTGACATCAGTGAAAGCTGAACCTATTTTTAAAACCTTAGGGCACAAACTGTGCCGTAAAACTCTTGGCAGCATAGGAAATGGCAACCTTTGGCAACATTTCCAATACAGAGAATTAACAGAAAACATGCGCCAGTCTGCAGACCTCACAGATGCCAACATTTTAAAACGTACAGGCACTGTATGACCATAACTCATGTGCTAATGATATCATGGAACAATTAGCACACACAAATGTCAATTGTATGTCCTCGATGCCAACTCTTACAAGCTGTTCAAAATTCAATGAAACAATTTTGAAAAAAGAAATGCAACCAATAATTGGAATTTACTCCACAGATAAACTAGATGTGCATGGTATGACACTACCCATGTGTCAACAAGCCACAACAAGACTAAATACCTTAGAAAACTAACTACAACACAGCTGGTTTGGAGAAAATATTAAAATTATCTTTAAACTCTAGAGTAATGCTTAAACGTAACCTTGACGTGGAGCACAGACTAGTTAATGGAGCACTTGGTACAGTTGTTGGCTTTCAAACATACCCACGTTACAACAACATTCAATTTGTCAATATTCTCTTTGACAAACTATCAGAAGTTAAAAGGATAGGACGCTCAACAGCCCGCTTCATTCTTTACAAAGACATGTATGTACGCAGAGAACAATTTTCACTAACTCCAGCATATGCAGTTACCATTCACAAATCACAAGGTCTTACCCTAGATAAAACATTAATAGATATTCATAACACAGTCTTTAAAGAAGGCATGAGCTATGTTGCACTATCACGCTTACGTACACTTTACGGGCTATTTCTAATCAACTTTGATGCAAGTAAAGTAAATGCAGATATTCCTTGCATTCTAGAATACAATAGGCTGCATTCACTCTGGACCCCCCCTCCCCCATCTAAAAAGCTATCCTGTTCCATAAAAAGCAAAACGTTGTAAAAGAAAAGTACTTCAAACTAAAACATTACAGGATATCACTGCAATTCCTCCAAAGGAAAAAAAGAAACTAATACATCATCAAGTACCACAACCAAAGAAGAATCTACTGGTCAAAGTAACTCAACTACTTCTTCAAAAAAGCAACACACACTCCGAACAAATGACTTTGACACAGAACTGTCAGGTCCATTCACATTTTCTAATATAACTGCTGTAAATTGCTACACAAATGTAGCAATACATATTCTATTCCAATTGCCACCAATTATTGGGAACATTTACTTACACAGTACAGACAAATTGTGTTTGCAAATGTTAGTCCTTCATAGAAATGCAACCAACAATCCTGACAACACTTACAGTGTTCATGGAATAATACAAGAATTTGACCACTGTGGTGGAATGGTCAAATTCAATATGAACTCACAAGAAGATCCACACGAATTTCTAATGTACTTACTACAAGTACTGGAAAACAAAAACATACCTATATATGAAATCTTACATATTTCACGCACTCTATACATGCACTCTCTGCAGCCATGTGGCACAAGAGCAAGTCCCTAATGAACGCTTTGTGTATGTTTCCATACCTAACTGTGACTCCGTTCCATTTCAGCAACTTGTACAAAATGCAAACCATGGAAGATTATGTACAACCTGCAATTCAGATAATCGCTCCACCTTACAAATACAGACACATAGTAAATACGTAAAAATAATGCTTTTATGTTACAATGCAGATGGTACCAAAAACAACTGTAAGCTGACTGGATTCACACATGGCCAAGTATCACTTGGTAAGAAAACCTTCACAACAATAGGCATAATCTACGATGCAGGAGCCACAACCAATGCAGGTCACTACACTGCATAGATAAACAAGAATTGTGGATGGTTCGAATGTAATGATAGTACCATTACTCTAAAGCAGAGATTACCAGCAATTCTTGTAAATGCTTACTTAATATTCTTAAAACCAAATTGTAATATGTAATCTGTGTATGAAGATAAGCAAAACTTCAACTTCAAAACTGTGCACAATTAGAATACGCCAACATGTATCTAACTGCCCCAAGATTCTGCAACAAGCAAACAGATAAATAAATACCACTAAAATGTAACAAGATATACACAGTTACAATACGCCAACTGGTCTCTAACTGCCCCAAGATTCTTCAACAAGCAAACAGATACATAAATACCACTAATATCAAACAAGAAATACACAGTTAGATTACGCCAACAGGCATCTAACTGCCCTAAAAAATCTGCAACAACCCAGCAGATAGATGAATAGCATAAAAGTAGAAACAAACAATTAGAATACCACAACAGGTATCTAATTGCCCCCAAAAATCTGCAACAAGCCAACAGATAGAAGATTAGCAAGAAACAAGAAATAGGCAGTAAAACAATGAAAGAAATATATTGTACTACAACATAGAAGGTGTTTTTTTAAATCGAGCATGGATTTTTTTTCATACAAATAAACTGAACAAATTGCGCAGTACACTGGTTTGAAAAATAGTACTCGTAAAGTACTAAATATGAGGGTAAAAAAAATACAGAAATGTCTATTATGCAATGCAATAACTCATTATGAACTCCCTACCCTAACATATGATCTTTTCTTTTATCACAGAGATCAAAAATGTATGTCTTGTCCAGTTACCCATGTCATGAAGAAACTGCATACAACCACAAAAATCTCAACCAGTAAGTATAAATTAAACACATCAGGGGCACCTGCCACATAAACAAATACAGTATTTGACTCATCTCTTACTCCCCACTCCCCACTCTCCCCAAGCACCCCTGCACACCAACACACTCCCCAAAATTGCATTTTGCCTCTGTTAACCGCCGCGCTGTGATCTAAGATGGCGGGTGCATCGAAACAATGTGACGCACCTCACGCCTCACTCCAGCCAATCGGCGGACACATTGCATGTCCGCGGACATGACGCAAGTCGATTAGCCAATCAGTGTCCTGTCCGCGGAGCGAACAGGGAAGTGTGTCTACGGAGTCGACATAGATATCACAATTTTTTTGCCTTACAATTTTGCTCATTTCAAAAAAACTATTGGATGGATTTACAGCAAATTAACAAAAGCACACTTTTGGGACTAAGCCGCCGCTCCTGCCGCAAATTTGGTGGAAATCCGTCCAGCGGTTTGAGCTATAGGCATGCACAAAGATTTTTCCCATTACGGCTATAGGAAAAAAAGACATTTTTGGACCCCCCCTATAACTTTGTCACCCTGGACCAACCCTCAGCAAAATGTGCAAAGGAACGTCCAGGAGGAGCGAAGTTATAAGCCGCCCAAAAAGTGCTCTTCCTATGAGATTAGCAATTTAACTTCCTATGCCATTAGCAACATAACCATAACTACACAGCCGCTACTGCAGGCTGTGTAATATTTATATATGTATATAGTGCCAAAGCCCGCAGGCATCAAGGCGCACATCAACACAAGGACCTCGTGAAACAGGACAACAGAAATTCATAGGAGTGGGATAACCAACCAAGGTAGGGTCTAGGACAGTCAAAGTAGCAGAGGAGGGAAGGTAAATTATTCAAACAATAACCTTTTTAGTCATTTTCAAAAAGGGAGGTAGTGTTCCTCCAATCACAACTCAATGGGGAGAGTGTTCCATGCTTGGTCTGTAAGGACTGGAAACGAGCGTCCGTAACCTTCATGAAGGCGAGGAAGATTCTAGGAGCATCGAGCAAGATTTTTTCTTTTAAGGTGTTTAAGATCATTATGTTAGCCGCAGTGCTGGCATTTTTTTGGAAACCCGTTTGGAGAGGGTCCCTGGCTGGAGAAGTTATTGCCCATGCTTGGACTGTAAGGACTGGAAACGAGCGTTCGTAACCTTTAATATTTTGGCACATCCAGGAGCCCACAAGAACTGGAACAGAGTGGCCTAGAAGGAGCATATAGTTTCATATGCTCTTTAAGATAGACGGGCATGTTTCCATTTATACATTTGTGAGACAAAGAGAGAGCCTTGAATCTTACTCTAGCTGATACAGCTAACCAGTGAAGCTCTTTCTTGCGGCCCAGACACGTTCTGTTTTGGGAAGGTCGCAGACAATACAAGCTGCCTTGTTTTGCAGCACTTGGAGTCTATCCAGGCAGCCTTTGTTTGCTCCAATTAGAAGAGCATTGTAATAATCTAGATGCAGCATTATAATAGCCCAACCCAATGTTTTCTTGTTTTTTTTGGTGACAAAATGATTTTAGTTTGCCTTGGTACTCTGAAATGGTGGTGTGAGTTGTCAATTACCCCATCAACTTGTGATTCTGAACTAATAGATGCTTCCAGTTGTATCCCTAAGGTCTTGACCTTGTTCAAAATGCCTATGGCATCCATGTTTTTATGGTGTCATTATGTGCTTGAGTCTGGCACAGTCAGTTGTAGCAGTCACTCAACTCCGTCATCTGCGTAATTGGTGAAATTGATTCCCATAGATGTTAAAAGATCCCACAAGGGTCTGATATATAAATTAAACAAAGTCGGGGACTAAAAAGCTCCATGCTGGACTCCACAGCATATTAGATTGGATGCCGAGCTACTATCAACCTAACATAACTTTGAAGACCTGTTATTCAGGAAAGAGTGGATACAACGTATAACTTTCCGGGAACAGTTGCCGGTGTGACCAGATTATCCAACAGGCATCCAATAGGTACGACTGCATTGTTGCCAAATTTATTTGCAAAATTAATAACAGCTGTACTGCATTTGGCGAGTGTAACATTAACGTTCTTGATATGCCTAGACCACTATCCATTATTACAAAATAATCTAAGAAAGTGACATCATCTATTGGGGTACTTCCTCCTTTAATCATTTGTTTAGTGTTTCTTCCAACATCTCATGTACGTTGATGTATCTGGATTAATGGTCAGGCTTTTCCAGTCTCAAAATTTGCTGAATTGCTGTACAATTCTGCTGAGGCCTCTGGGTGTGCAAGAGAAAAGAACTGCATTGTATTGTATGCGTATATATTAAGCGCAAAAAAGACCTGGTGGCATCAAGGCGCTTGCATCATCCGCAAATAAGAGAATGTTGATTTTCTGCTCACCCAATTTTTGGGAATTAGTATACCCCACAGACAGGCTACTCACCACATGGTTGAAGTAAATAGAGAAAAGTGTGGGGGCGAGAACATATCCATGTCTGACTCCTTTTTTTACAGGGAATCGGTTAGTAGTTTCTCTCCTATCCCACACCCCACTACAGCAGTATTGCTAGTGTAAAGCAAGAGAATAGGCCTTGAGAGATTTGGGGATATTCTTACTCGTGAGGGTTTTCCAAAACTCTGAGAGAGGGACGCCTTCAAAGGTCATTTTAAGGTCAACAAATAGGAGGAATAGCATACCAGAGGTCAAAAGGACATATGTATCAATCACTGTACTTAGCCTTAAGGCTTTAGTGCTAACACCACTTTTGAAACCTGATTGGAGATCACTGATACAGTTTGCCTCAATATCCCATTGCTCTACTGTATTCAGAATCAGTTTACCAGATAGTTTCCCTTAGGAAACTAGCAGAGATATAGGGTGTTAGTTGCCTGTGGGATTGCTCCCCCCATCTTGCATATGTGGATGATCTCTGCTTGAGTCCAGCTGCCCGGTACTTTGCCTAACTTGCAAATCAGATTTGTTATGGTTTGGAGGTATGCAATCCATACTTTAGGCTCCAGTTTATTATACATCATCTGGTATGAAATCCGAGCCAGGGTCTTTGCCTGCACATTGTGACATCTTCTACCACCTTGGAAGTTAATTCCAGGCAGGCACCTGTAAACATGTAGGTGCACCGTTTTGAAATATAAAAGAAAATAGAGGCTCTATGAATATTATTCAATATTATTGAAGTGAATAGTTCTGCCAATTATTGAATTGGGTATTGTTTCTACCACACTCTAGAAAAACTCCAAGACTGCCAAATATGCAGCAGGGTGAATTGGTAGCACAACATATGAAGTCATTGATCCATTGTTAATTTTATTGTATTAGACTAACTTTCCATTACTTTAAAGCACAGCCCATACTAATTTTGCTCGATTTATTTAATTGAAATGCAAAAGAAATCTCTGATTTAATTTATTGTGCATGTTTAATGGATCTAAATAACAACCAAAGTAAACTAAATTGAGCTGTGATCAGGGACGTATTTCACCAAAATGCCAGGGGTAGTGGAAGTGACATCACCAGACCCTTAACCTCTGATGACATTGCAGGAAGTTACATCATTTGATCCCACCTCAACTGATATCATGGGAAGTGATTGCACACAACCTTTCATCCAGTGAAAAAACAGGAAGTTGCATCACGT
Source organism: Ambystoma mexicanum (assembly GCF_040938575.1). Lineage (NCBI taxonomy): Eukaryota > Metazoa > Chordata > Amphibia > Caudata > Ambystomatidae > Ambystoma > Ambystoma mexicanum. The sequence goes on from NC_090935.1 coordinate 1,381,262,637, forward strand.
AGCACTGTCCCTCAGTAAACTAAGAAAAATATGTTTTGATATACATTTCAAAACAAGAATGGATCACCATTTCTAGCGTTAATATCGGTGTGTATAAGCACATATTACCAAATTACTGTGATTGAAAAAGATGTCCAACACAACAATTGGACTACTGTACATCACTCGGACTAGACTGTACACTGACATACCATCTTGAAGAGGCCTAACCCCCAAAGTGGACACATCCAGCGTCTGCCAAGTGTCTGCCCACAGACTGGAAACAGCAACTGACCAACGCAAGTCCAACCAGAAGACAATCAGAGGCTGTACCACTTAATTCTTATACAATTGGACAGTATGCACAAGGATGTTCTTGTCAATAGTGCACTTTAAACCATTGAACAGCAAACTACTCCCATAAATCACCCAGAGCCTGAATATCCCTAACCCATCTTCACCAAGGGAACCCCACCATCCACTGTGAGTCACTAAGTGCCCTCCATCAACAGTTTTACATGTCTGGCACCCACTCCGCCTTCCAACACCTTACACCTCAGATGCTTTGCTACAACACCTTCATGTTTACACAGTGCTACCATCCAGCAACTTAAGTCTCCAGCATTCTCCAGCACCATATACCTCAAGCAAACTAGCAATTTAAGTCTCCAGTATGCTTTTCAACACCCCAATGGTCTGAGTCTCAATTACCCCATCAAACAGTTTATATCTGCATTCGATGCGTTCAACTCTGTCTCAAACACTCTCGCCACCATCTGCAAGTCACTTGCACAACATTTTAAGTCTCCAGTACCAGCCACCATAATATTGAGCCTCAAGCATACACCTCAAACCCAGAGCTGTGCCAGTGGTTATGAACGTTTTGAAACCTTCCAGCCATGACCTTTCTGTTTTGCTTATTTGGTAAGTAACCCACCATTTTCTTTGTTAGTTGGATGATAGAGGGGAGGGATGTGTTGCAGTTTAAAAAAAATAAAATAAAATGTAAACAGCAGCAGCTCCATGACATCACTTCTAGAAATGGCCCATTTTCTTTGGTCCTTTATATCTTGCTAATTGCCAGCCTCCTCACAAATCTAAGCTCTGCAAAAGGAACTGAACCCATTTTTTGAAAATGTTTTGTAAGGAACTTGGGGTTGGTCACCCCGAGCTACATGGGAGAACTCAGACGTGGACTCCCTGCTCACTGTGCTCAGAGAGGCACAGCTCCACCTCACTGATGAGGCCCAACAAAGCTGAAACACGTGTATGGGGTTGCTGTTGGTACTCTTGTTCAGAAAGGAATTGCCATAGCATTTCGGTGCTGGACTGCCCATGTGGGCGGGACAATGGATATTTCCCATCTGTGAAAGGTACAGTGAACAAAAAGTGATGGCTGCAAACTCTCAAAGTGGGAAAAAACCACAGAACAGGTTATCATGCCATGTTCTTTCTGGAGAGGGGCGCCTGCTACCTTTTCTGAAAAATGTTTGCAAGGAACTTGGGGTTGGTCACCCTGAGTAACCTGTGGGAACCTAGGCGTGGACTCCCTGCTCACTGTGCTCAGAGAGGCACAGCTCCACCTCACTGATGAGGCCCAACAAGTCTGAAACACGTGTATGGGGTTGTTGTTGGTACTCTTGTTCAGAAGGGAATTGCCATAGCATTTCGGTGCTGGACTGCTCATGTGAGTGGGACAAAGACTGATATGCAAATGGATATTTCCCATCCGTGAAAGTTGCAGTGAGCAAAAAGCGAAGGCTGCGAACTCTCAAAGTGGGAAAAACCACATAACAGGTTATCATGCCATGTTCTTTCTGGAGAGGGTCGCCTGCTACCTTTTTTTGGAACTGAACCCATGTTCCACTGCATCCTCTTGTTCCCAAAGCAAGTGATTTGCCCCTGATCTATCCTTCCAAATATATATTGGTGTTTGCTTGAAGAAGCAACAGATGGTTTACTTCAAGGGTGGAGGGCAACTTCATGTAAATAATTAATGTATTATCTCACCTTGCATCTATCTACAGTGTGCATGTGATGCAGTTCTGGCACATCTGTGTCAGGTCACATAGTGCCCAGGCAGAATTGGTGGCATAAGGCATGGGGCACATCCCTCTCATCACAGGCCCAGTGGCACATTGGATGTGCAAAGCAGACAACAAGAAAAACGGATTAGATTTGTGTTCATGCTGTGCTGTCACCGAGTACTGCAGGCTCCTCTTACCCATTCCCAGCTAGTCTTCTTTATTGCTCTTTTTAAATGACGGTTTGCTTTTTTTCTTGATTTTCTTGTGTTGGTCATTGAGAGATTTCCAGCTCATCTTATTCCCTCCAGCAGAATGCAAATATTAGTCTTTCTAAGCCCTTTTTGGACGTTAATAGTCTTTGTTTTTTCCATCTCTCTTTCTCCTTCTGTGTTATATCCACTCCACTAACATCGGCTATTTCTATTATCATGCTACCGTTCTGGTTGGTTACCAGAAGCTCTAGGCAAGGCAATTTGTCTTCAACAGGTCGTCCTAATTCCAAATCATTGTCTGCCTCCCAGGTCATTCCGGGACATAGTTGTCTCTAATCTGTCCAAAGTATCTTCATTTCATTGCAGCATGGTTCCATGTAAACAGATATCCTAGTGTATCTTGTTACAAAATCATATTTTTAGAGCGAATTAGATAATATTTATCATATAACCTGAACCTTCAGCACTCACTATTGTTGAACTAGCGTTTTCACTGCCAGTTCTCTCTGCAAAGCAGGAGCAGAGCCAGCCTCAAAGGTTGGGGGGCGGGGGTGGAGGGGGTGGAGGTTGGTGACAGTTTTGAAATCTGGTAGTGGGCTTGGTCATTCACCTCCTGGCACTATTGAACAGCCCTTCCCCTATCCGCCGCTCTCAAGAAGCTGAATAGCTTTTTTCTCTACTTTGGGGCCATCAGATGCATCTTTTATCCTCATTCAGATGCTATTTGGTTTCAAAAGGAGATGCTAATCATTGGGGACAAGAACCATCCAAAAGTTAAGCCCAGCAGTTAAGCCTTTGGCTTCTTCATAGAGGGTTTATTGATATTGACTGAGCAGGCTGTTGTCCTCTGCATCTGTAGTGTTGCTGTTGTTGCTGCTTCAATCACATTAATGATTGTTTAAACTAAGTGCTTGTAATGAAAAAAAGAAGTGCAGGTACTTACTGATCTAGGTTCAAATTAGGAGGGCCCGGTTCAACCCTGGCTGTATTCTAAAATTGCTCTCATGTCCTACTGGAGCTCCCTACTCCATTTCTATTATTTGCTCATGTGCCCCTGTCTGTTGTATAGTCCCTCTTTGCGCCCCCTCTCTCTTAGCTTCCCCCTCTTTTGAATAGTTTGCTGTGCCTTTGTTTACATACCCATCTGTTGTATAGATTGTTTGAACCTCTGCACTTCCCTCAGTATGCACCCCCATTCCCACTCTCTCCCCCTTCCAGTCATGAGTCACTTCTCTTTCACTCTATGTGTAAGTTCATGTTTTTTTTCCAATCCTGGGCCTTGCGAGAATGGCACAATGAAACAACTCAGTCAGGTACATGAAACAATGAGCAGAAATGTGTGTAACGTGGCTTCCAACCTGCTCCTCTGAATGAGATGCTCTGCAGATATTCAGTCAAAAAAGTTTATTTCGGATAATAAAATCCATAAAACACAAGTACATCATTACAGACATCCATAAAACATCAAAGTTCATAAAAGTCCACCCTATAATCACATAAAAATACCTTATCATACAAATATAGCTACCATAACATGTCCTTCATGGTATTGCTTTAATAGCTATTCCCGCTACCCAGTAACCTTAAAGTCCCGTACAATAGCAACCTGTTCCAACTATGGTCCACCAACCAATGACAAAACCTCAGTCTCCCTGGAGTAGCATCAAGCCCTTTCTGAAGTACATTGCTCTCTTCAAAAAAGAGAGCAGTGCCCAAGCAATGAGAACAGAGTCGGCACTCAAAAGAAAAATAAGAGGCACTTTATAATGGCGGATCTCTGCCTTCTTAAGAGCAGGAATCAGAGTTGCTCTCAGAATCCTGGTGTACCCTGTACAAAACAACAACACATGTGCCACATTCAATCAGAGAACATGTTTTAAGCATTGTTTACATGATGGCTGAACATGACCCTATACCTGCAATACCTGTGATGAAGTCTACTTAGCACAGATCCACTTTGCCCTCAAACATTGACTTTCCTGAAAATATCCCCATAGTAAACATGTCCCTTTCAGAAAATGTCCTCGTTCTGAAAAACCCCATTTTTGAAATCCCACCATACCTGAAATGTCCAATATTTATTTTTATTTTTTTTTGTATTTAATCAATTTAGATTTTTACAAAACAACTTTCTTTGTTGTCTAAAAGGAAGAAGTGTCATTTTCTGTGCAGATGAAGATTTCCCGAACAAGTGTTTGTCGAAAGTTCTCTTTTATGGATTTTGCAAAGTTTTCTCCAAAGCGATGGTTATTAGTTTGGTAGCCGCTATTAGCCATCTCGTTTGAGCTCCCGTGATAAGACGATTCCACCAGATGTTGTTGTCGACGACGTATGATGATTTGTACACAGGGCCGAGGAAGGCCTCACTTTCATGGTGAATGGACCGACAAACCATCAAAAGGTGTTTGATAGATTCCGTGGCTTGCGGGTCTCTACAAAGTCTACAGGATTTTTCCTTGGATGCGGCCCAAATTGCCAGGACTTCTTGAGTAGGGAGGAGATTTAAACGGGCTTTCAGCAGAGTTCTCATGAGGCGTTTGTTTGGATATTTATTGCAATACTCCATCGGTTGCTTCAGTTTGTTGTAGACTGGCGGCAGATGGGTTAATTGTTTGTTCGAGACAGCGTTGTCATTAGTTTTTATCCAATCAAGCCATTCCATTTTCGTTTTTATTCTCATGGGATTGTGGATTAGTTCCTCTTCTGAGCAGGCTATTTCTTGCAGTGTGCGCCTTTGCTTATCAGCCCAGTTGTTAAGGGATTTGTTGCTCCCCTTAGATATTTCTTCGGAGATCATCCGAGGCTATCTTGGTTCCGGATTTTCCTGTAGAGCTGGATCGTGCTCTGAGCGACAACTGCCTCCATGGAGAGCAGCCCAAGTTCACATCTTATGGGTGCCACAGCTGTCGATTGTGGTAAGCCTAATGTTGCTCTACAGATGAAACCTTCTAGTTTAGGCCATAGAGTCATTGGAATTGAGAGGTTGGCATCCATGCCATATATCAGTGTTGGAATTATTTTTGACTTATAGAATTGGATTGCCGGAAGGAGACTGTATTTGCCGTATTTTCTATCAATTGCACGTAGTTGGGCTGTAAGGTTTTTTGTTTTAGACCACAAAGTTTTCTGCATACTTAGAGATTTTTTCGAACTGTCAATGTCAACTCCAAGATATTTGAATGATGGAACAATTTAAATTTTTGATTGGTTCAAAAACCACTTCAAGGATTATTTTTTTTTTCGCCCCTGCTTTTGCAGAATCAGTATTTTTATTTTAGAGTTGTTGATCTCCAGATTGTTCTCCTTGGTGTACATGGCCAGGTTGTCCAGTTGGCGTTGAAGACCCACTTGGGTATGGTCCAAAATGATGAGTTTGTCTGCGTACAGGAGTCTGGTAACCATTGTATTTCCAATCTTCGGGGGGAACAATCTAATCTGTTCTTGTGAGGTTTGGATATCACCAAGGAAGGAGATAAAAAGAGCTGGAGCCAGAGGACAGCCTTGTTTGACTCCTCGATTGGACGGTATGGGATTGGAGAGTAAGCCCTGATTATTTAGTCTGACTGATATATGAGTGTCTGTATGCAGGGCGATAATAGAGTCGAGGATCTGATTTGGACAATTCCAGTTCTTAAGTTTGACCCACCGTTTCGATCTATCTACTCTATCGAAAGCCTGGGATAAATCCATGAAGGCGAGGAAGATTCTAGGAGCATCGAGCAAGATTTTTTCTTTTAAGGTGTTTAAGATCATTATGTTAGCCGCAGTGCTGGCATTTTTTTGGAAACCTGTTTGGAGAGGGTCCCTGGCTGGAGAAGTTATTGCCCAGTTCCGGAAGTGGGTCAGGAGAGAGGTAGCAAAGACTTTACCGATGACATCCAGTAAGGCGAAAGGGCGGTAGTTGGAAGGGTCTTCTCTCGTGCCTTTTTTAAAGATCGGGACGATAATGGCTTGGTTCCAGGAGCTCGGGATTATCTTTCGTTCCTTGCAATGTTTGAATATCAGGCTCAAGACTGCTGACCAGGCCTCTGGATGTTGTTTCAAGTCAGTATTTGCTAGCCCGTCAGGTCCAGGTGCACGTGAGAGTTTCAGTTTCATGATGATTGCTCTTATGTCATTTGTATCAGATAGGTCGACCCACTGGGATTTGATTGCGACTTTGTCCTCTCTGTGTCCGTGGGAGGCTGATCAAACAATTTAGAGAAGTGGTTAAACCAGCATTCTTCAGAAACTGCGTTTATCATCTGCGAGCTAGGGTGAGATTTGATGTCACTGATCAATTTCCAAAATTCACAAGTTTTTTGTTAGCTATGGTCTTAATCATGTATTCAGCGTCTGCTTGGTAGAGTGCTGATCTGTTGTTTCTTAGCCAGTGTCCAATATTGCTCAACTTGAAATGCTCATCTATTCTGATGGTTTTTGACATGCGTTTGCCCAAGCTTTTGTTTGTTCAAACCCAAACCATCCTGTTGCTTGACATATTGCCTGAAAATCAATGAACTTTGCTTGGTTATTTGGTAGTGAAACTCAATCCATGTTGGACATTTTGGAATGTCATCAATCTGAATTGACCACCTCCTAATCCCAATTTAAAACTGTTATAAACAGCCTGAGCATATTTAATCTGCTAGTTCCCTCGCACAAGCATGTTCTCACTCTAGTTGCTCATGCGTGGAATTAGACCAGCTTTCTGTTAATGTGATTGTCACAATGCTGTGTCCATTTGTTTTACATGCCAGAGGGTACTGTAAAATCCTGGCCCCATATTCTGTTTTCTGGCGCCAATGGCTCTGCAAATGCAATAACTCCTGTATGCAAGTGCATGGGACATGCTCTGGGCCTTTAATTTGCAAGGAAGAGTATCCATGTTTTGGATTGCATGCAAGCAATGATAGGTTTGGTCCTGACTGAAGCCGAAACAAACCATTTGCAAAGGAAAGACGTCACAATGCACTACTTGGACTGCATTTGCAGAGGCACCAGAGCTTAGGGGAGTAACACATGGCCCTGGCAGTACTGCTGTCTACTCCTCTCATCCCTCCTTTATCAAGATGTGGAACAAATCTGCCGTTTAGAGCCCCTGTCGGATGATCCAGAATCATAGCGGCTGGTGCTGTCCAATGCAATCCCAAAGAGACTGCCTATCCAATGGAGGCACGTATTCTTACATTTGCATGCAATAGATCTCAAAGCTCCCGTCTAGTGGATATGTTTCACCAAAGAGTGGCAACTCATTGCATATACATTCTTACTGCATAACCAGCTTTGTATACCTGGCAGGGGGTTAAGAAAATTGCACATTTATTTATTTATGTATGCATTCATTTTACATTTATACAGTGCACAAACCCCACAGGCATCCAGATACTGTTTACTTAGGGTGAGGGGAAGTGAGGAGGGAGGAAATGGTAAGGGGGAAGAAACATGGAATGGAGTGAAGCAAAAGGGTAAAAGTGTTACAGAAGATAACAAAAAAATAGATTCAAGAACGGTGGCAGAAGTGCCATGCCCTGAGGATCATAGTCAGTGGAACAAGCTGGTTTTCAATTGTTTTCTGAAAGGCCAGTATCGAGGCTCAGCATGCAGGTATGGGGGATTGTTCCACAGGTGGATGGCTGTGACCTGGAAGGGCATTCACTGGGAAGCTAGATCCCCAGCTGTACTGTGTTTGAAGTCTGGGGTGGTCAGTTTGTGGCAGTAAAGTGATTTTGTAGGTCTAGAATAATTTAATTCTAGCATAGACACAGGCTGTTCTGTGCAAGGAATGAGGCATATCCTGCTGATAGTCGAGAAGAAGGAGGAGGGCTAGGTTGCCAAAGTCGCAGATATTGTCCACTTGGTTTTTAAAGACAAGGAGTTTGGATTTGTGCCGTGGCCAGGTCTGAAATCTGACTGGTGAGGGTTGAGGATGTTGTGTCTTTCCAGGTAGACTTGTATTTGAACGTAGGTAGCACAATTGAGAATGTTTAAAAGAAAAGGGACACTGGTAGTTAGTGGGAATGGTAGGTTCAAGGGAGACTTTTGTGGTATTTTAGGATGTCCACTCTCATAGGTTATAAGTCAACTCTGTGTGAGAAGCACCGGCGTCCCATCCAGGCATTACGGATATCACTCCACTCTCCCAACGGCTCCTTCAGAACCCTCGTACCCCATTCAAGCACTCAACATTCCACAGAAATCACCACGAGGAAAAGCATACATTATAACACTTCTCCCCCCGTAAAAACCACAAAAATATATTCCTTATCAAATGGTTACCAAATAACACCCACTTAAAAACGCCACTTAATTAGTCCTCCTTCCACTTGCTAAACCTCCAACTAGCAACTAAACCTCCAACTAAAACTCCAACACTCCTCCCCCTGTTAGGAAATACCCAATAGAAAGCAACACCTCAACCCTAAATTGATGATACTACATAACCACCGCAACCACCGCACCTGCCCAAAACGTGTGGCCACCACGGAATGGACAAGTACGCCCCCACGACCTGCCACGCAAATAACCAACACCCTAAGAACAGAGCTACTCCATAAAAATAGAGTTACTCCACACAAGGCAACCCTACCAGACTAAACCAAAACACTACCTATCAACAACGGAAATAGCCACAAATGAGGCCAGTACAGCTACAAAGGAATATCTACTTGACTGAACCAATTACCCACTAGCAAACTCACAATTACCCCCCTACAAACTCATAATAACTAGGCATCTACCAACGGGGACAAAAATAATAAAACGAACATTCACTGGTCCTGAGCTGCTCCTCAGAACTGGACCTGCCACGTCCACTATCCAGTCAAAAGACAACTTCAACTATCAACCAGAACCCACTGTGCACTAACATCCTTATGCCCCGAGCTGCCCCGCGGAGCCTCGAGCCTGCCATGCCCAAGCACAAACCAGCCCTGACCAGGGCAACAACAAGCAAATCAACCCTATTAGATACCCAGTTCAACCACCTAGGGACACTAAAATAAAACACACGGTCCCTACATTGAAACAACCCTTCCAAATAGTGGTCATAACCACCACACTGCACGTGACCCCTAGTCACAGCCACCACAACAATACATTACCCCAGGTCACAGCCTGCTCAACTACACATAGGCCCTCATTACGACCCTGGCGGAAAGCGACTGACCGGAGCGCCACAGCGTAAATAGCGTTTCCGCCATTGCACGAAGGAGCAAAGTGCGGCCCATTCCGACCCATCGGGCACGAGCACCACGGCATGGCGGAAGTGCAAAGTCCGCGATGGCGGAAATGACCCCAAAACGGCCCACACCGCCGCCGTACGGCGCCCTAGGTGCAATACCGCCACCCCACTTAGCGGTCACCGCAGTGTGCGCCTACCGGAAAGTACGGTGGCCGGAAATATACGGAAACGGAAGTTAAAACATGGGGCCGGAACGGGAAACATCCCGGCGTACACCTATAAATACACTAAAACCACACAACCACTAAAATCACTACCCTGAAACACACCCCAACCCGTCAACCACCCTAGCGAAACCAAGAAAAATGGGATAAGTAGCGAAGAAAGCGTGCGACCGCAAGCGGCAGGTCCACTTCTCCCGTGAGGAACTCACCGTGCTAACAGAGACCCTCCAGGAGAATGCTGCCGTCGTCTTCTGCACGCAAATGACCAGGACGGCACTTGCAAACAAGAAGGCCATATGGGCTCTGGTGGCACAGCGGGTAAGTGCGGTGGGGACCGCACCCCGCACCCCACAGCAATGCCGCAAGCGATGGGACGACCTGCGGATACGCGTCCGCAGCATACTCTCTGCCAACCGCAACATTGCCACAGCCACCGGGGGAGGTCCTGAATCACCCATCAAGTTGACCCCCTGGGAAGAAATCTGTGCCTCCACCATCGGAATGGAGAGCATAGAGGGAGTCGGAGGGATGGAGAAAGGAGTGCAGACATCCGAAGATTCAGGTAGGTGAGCCAGATAAAACAATGCCAAATCCACACAGTCCATCCATGTGAAGTACCATGCGTCCACATAGTGCAACAGAAACACATGTCCAGGAGAACGCCCACACACATCGGCCTGATAGCGCACGTTAAAACCCACAATAAATACATAAATAATTAAAAACCCCAAATACACGCACTACACGTGCAGCAGGCACACCCTAACTGCAGGCTGCCAAACAACTGCACCCTCACTCCACACACAAATCAAAGCACCTCCAAGGCCCCGACCCAAATCACCCTCAGGTACCACCCCAATGCATGTGATACAATGCCATTCCAATTCCCACAGACCCATCAATAACCTTCGCCCTCCTTTACTCCACCACAGGGTCCGATCCAAACGACGAGCTACAGGACACCCCTACCAGCACACCTGCAAAGAGGGCCAAGACCAACGGCCAGAGACCCTCCACCTCAGCTGCACGCATCAAGACACGGCAGCAGCACAAATCAGGTGGCAGCACAGAGGAGGGAACATCAACAGGCACCCCAGCAGCCAGCATGCCCACAACACCACCACCACAGGTCCCCCCAATGGATGCCACAGAAGGCACTGCCTCTGGTGGCAGCAGCACCATAGGTGACACCCCATTGATGGCAGCATGCTCGGACACAGAAAACGGGGATTCCGAAGTCAGATCCATCCATGACCTGTCCCAATCCCCCTGTCTGTCCCATCCCGTACAACATGAGGATACCACGCAGGGGCACCCACAAGACGACGACTGGCCATCCCCCACAAGCCCTGTGGCAAGCCAACATGAGGACAACAGCCCCTCTGTGACACCCCCGCAAATGGCCATGGCCCAGCAGAGGCAACAGTCCCTCGACCAGTTGATCGAACAACAGCAGCAACTGGCCACGCTCCTCAAGGACCATGCTGATGAATGTGGGGGCACTAAGGCAGACATAGAAACATCAACTGAGACACTTAGGGCACAAATCGAGGGTAGCACCGAGAGCCTGAGAGTCCAAATGGAGAGTAGCACCGAGAGCCTGAGAGTCCAAATGGAGAGTAGCACCGAGAGCCTGAGAGTCCAAATGGAGAGTAGCACCGAGAGCCTCAGGGGGGAACTGCATGCGACGGCCAAGGACGTATGTGGCGAACTTGCCGCAGTGCGCCGTGTGCTCACTGAGCTCTCGCAAACCCTTAGGGACATGCATGGACGTGAGCAGGCAGACACATCATCCGTTGCAAGTTCCGTCCAGGGCAGCCCCCAACGTAGATCTGGGAGGAACCTGCGCTCCACAGGCAGGGGTGCCCCTGATACCCGCAGAGGGGGCATGCAATAGCGACAGCCCACTGACAATGAGCATCTTTGGACACTGGTGTTCGGGGGGGAGGTAGGAGGGTGGAGGGGGTGTGTTGGGCTCACTTGGGTGGCGGGTCGATAGGGTGTTCAACATGACATCACATATGCCATTAAAAGTGCACGATCAACCAATGAGATGTGTGGACATTGATCTTTGTGTACTAGGCCATCATAGGCGTACAGTCCATGTTGTGCATGTCCCAGACACACGCAGTGCCAAGAGTCCCGTGTCCATGTATCAGCCACCAGGCGTGAGTGCTAGAAGCATGCATCAATGAGATGCTGACGAATGTCACGGGCCTCCGGTGCCTCGCAGACTCCATGAGGTGCTGCCACATCCCCACCCTCATCATGACCATCTTCAGGTGCTTGCAGTTCTGCGTCAGGGGGCATGGGCACATTTCTACGTACGCACATGTTGTGGAGCATGACACATGCCATCACCATCTTTGCAACCTTCTCATGGCGGTACAGGAGTGCCCCGCCAGACCTGCTGAGGCAGCGGAAACGGCCCTTCAGTAGGCCGAATGCCTGTTCTATGACTACACGGGTACGTGAGTGGGCATGGTTGTAGTCCTCCTCATGCTGGTCCCGTGGGTTCCGGACTGGTGTGAGGAGCCATCTCTTCAGTGGATATCCAGCATCACCTGTATGTGGACGAGAAACGTATGATGTGGAATGCCATTGATACGTACGCACACCCCCCCCCCCTTCCTGCCAGGTCATTGCCAATTCACATACCCCACATCATCATGCATGTAATGAGACTCACCCAGTAGCCAGGATCTGTTCCCTGCGTGTCGCTCCATGTAGCGTGGTATTGTAGAGTTCCTCAAGACCATAGAATCATGGGTTGATCCAGGGAATCGGGCACAACAATGTGTAATGATCCTGTTGGAGTCACACACCATTTGTACATTCAGGGAATGAAATTGTTTTCGGTTGCGGTACTGGGCCTCCATGGCATGTGGGACGACCAATTCAACATGGGTGCAGTCGATGGCACCAATGCAACCCGGTATGCCGGCAAGTGCATGGAATCCCACTTTCGTGTTGGTAATTTCCTGCTCCGAGCGTGGTAGAGAGATGTAGTCGTCTGCGTGCTGCAGGAGGGCATCGAGCACTTGCAATAGTGTCCGTGAGAACAGTGGCTGAGAAATGCCATGCAACTGTCCGACTGTGTGCTGGTAGGTGCCTGTGGCCAGGAAGTGGAGTACAGACACCACCTTCAGTAGGGGTGGGATGGCGGTTGGGCTATCTATCATGCTGACAAGGTCAGCCTGTGTCATGTCCACAATGGCGGCTATGGTGTCCCGGTCCAGACGGTAGAGGGTGTGGATCTGCTCATCAGTGAGGTTGAACGGATGGGCTCGGAGGCGTGGTATTGCGGGCTGCCTGCGTGGTGGTAGTGGCTGTGCTGGTGGGCCTTGCTGGCCCTGCCTTGGCCTCCTCCTCCTCCTGCGTCTCCTCCGTGCGGCTGGTTGTAGTTGGTGTTCGTCTTCTTCTTGGAGTTGGAGTACTTGCAGTGCTATCAGGTCCCCCAGGGCCAACATCGCGAGTCCTGCCGGTAGCATTTCGGTGTGGTTGTGGGAGGAGACTGGCTGTGCAATTTATGTGTTTTCAGGCTGTATGGCCTCCACCTGTGGTGATTCATTCCACCTGTGCAAACTGCTCTCCCCTTTGGCCGAGCACGTCACGCGCACAACGCTGCAATTCGGGGAATGGTATCTTGCTATTGCTATCATGTATTTGTACCCGATGGCCGTGTAAGATTGGATTGATATGTTCATTCTGTGCAGTCGCGAACAGACTTGTGAAGGGTCAGTGGAACGTAGTACTCGAGTAACGGTGGGCCCTCATGCATCACTGTACCGAGTTGCAACGACGGGCGGGGCGTCCCATTCGTGGGTGAAGGCAGTTGCCATTTTCACACACAGCCGCACTCGATGGAATAATTAGTGATTTCAAACGGCCACAGATGCCTTTCCGACGTGGTGTTGCAAATGAGGAATTCGAAGGGCGGCGCTTTCGGTTTCCAGCTAGCGGCGAGGAGATGCCCACAGGTCTGACTGCAAATGTAACGTTCTATTGTTCAATGTCCTTGAGACAGGGCCCATGGCGAGGGAGCAATGATTGATATGAATAGTTTGGGATGCGCAATAGCTACGTGGGCGATGAGGCCGGCCGTTCCCAAATACATGTTACTTCACAACACTGGAATTACGGGCTGGGGCACTGTGGATTTTGCAGGCTGCATGACGCACAGACTCAATGGATGTTTCTAATGTTATGTGAGTAATTAATTATTCAGGCGTTTTGATCCCGGGATGAGGGAATGATGAATGGATGCATGGGCAGGTGATTTGATACAGAGTTTGCCATGTACAGGGCTTCTTGGGATCTATCCGCCTCCCCTACGCTATGTGATGCAGGGCTGCCATAGTGGGACCATCGTCTATCTGGCCTTGTTGAGCCCTCCCTGTCTCGAGGCGCACTCAGACACTTGTGTCCATGCACGTTAACATTCCCATCTGATGGATTCTGTTTTGACAGACGCATGCACAGGTACACTCGTTTGTGATGGTGTTTGCACCTCGATATAGATGTTTATGAGTCGCAAGTGGTTTTGGGGTGGTGATGATCCTTTTGAGTGGGCTAGCATGCATATGGCTGTGGATTTCGTGTGATCATTGAAGTGAGTTGTTCGAATGTGGTTCTGATGGCCATTCTGTTCTTTTTCTTTTCTTTTGGTTGACAGGTATCTCCTCCCCTTTTGCCACTGCCATCTGTATGCCACTCCTGCAGATGGATTTTACTCCCGACACCTGCTGCTTCGTGTTAATCAGTGGAGCAGCATTACGATCTTATGGGACGATCGCCAATGGCCCACATGCCCTTACGCAGTACTGGTGGCTCGGAGCAACATTTCGGCCTTTCAGCTGGACTAGTGCCTCCCCATTGGGACGGCCCTGCGGTTCTGTGCGCTTCCATGTTGCCTTTTCATACGTGAATGTGGCTCTGTGTACCATGGGGGAACAGGGCGACACACAAGTAGTGGCTGGTCATTTCTTGCGGATGCAGCCCACAATGGTGATTAGTGTTTTGGAGTTCATGGCCTGATGGCTGTATGGGCTTGGTGACTTTGATGTGCATACATTTCTATTCTGATTTGGCCCGTGTAGCGTTTTTCTTTGCAAGTGATGTGGCATATGCCTATTTGGGGGGCGATGTATTGTGAGGAGATCTGCATTGGGTTCCAGCTTCGGGGTTTAGTTGCGTGGTACTGTACTGGGCGCGTTTGCCTACTAAGCCCGTGAGGTCAGGGATGGGGGCTGCCTATATGACAGTTTGAATGTTGTCATGCTCAGGGGCGGGGGATTGGGTTTTGTGTAACAGATGCCGGTCAGCCAGGTGGACTGGTGGAATGATGTGATTATCGGAATATTGCTGGTCACAGGTGCCTGTGTTTGCGTGCGTTTCTTGGTGGGGGACTGTGGTCATGTCCATTGGGATTGCTTCTGTATTCGTGCCATCTGTGCCCTGCAGCTCCCATTGGCCCCTCTTGTGTTTCTTTTGTTCGTTGGCATGCATGGGTGACTTGTACATTTCAATGGTTGCATTGTGACTTCATTGCACCTACGGGGGGTTGTACTTTGTGGGCAGGGAGCGGTGTACAGGCACTCAGTGGGGCCGTTTACGGTTGATTCGCGATGCCGTACTTCTCGCCATGGCGGAATGGTACATTACGCCATGCCTGATGGCGTTAGGTACATGTCCGCTAGGGTCGGAATTGGCGTACCGTTGCACCATGGTGGTGTTTGCGGTTTGGCATGGCGCGCGCGCGCGTGCTTGGTGCAGTTAGCGTTGGCGTTCACTACGGTGTCGCTAATGGCTTCGTACTTTGCGGTGACGGGTCATAGTCGCACCGAGCGCTATTCGATGGCGGTATTGCATTTCCGCCATCGTTTTTCGATTTCCGCCAGGGTCGTAATGAGGGCCATAATCTTAGGTGACCCCTAGTCACTGCCACCACAACCACGTTACCCCTAGTAACAGCCACCACAACCACACATGACCCCTAGTCACAGTCACCACACCACACGTGACCCCCTGGTCACAGCCACCACAACTACCATTCAGCTTCTAATACAACAACATGACACCTAATATGACACAAAAGGACCCGGCCGGAATCCTGATGCGCCACCGCCAGGGGAACAGGCCACTAACTAATAATATCTTAAAGTCAACCTAATACCTCAAGGCGACACATCTCACACAATGCACACAACGTCCAAATGTGCACTCCACACGTACCCCAAGCGCAAATTATGTAAGGGTACAAATGTACTGATATACAGGACTATACCACATAACATCCTGAAAAGATGATGGAACCTCCACCCTCATGTCTGTCCACATAGGGCATTGTTCGTACCCACTTCAAAGAAGCGGATAGAACCGAGGATCATACTCACCCTCAAGTCCGCCCGTCTAGGGTCAAGTCCAAACTTCTTACCCAACAAGAAGGTACTGAGAGTTCCACCACCCTCAAGTCCAACCCCAAATGAGGACTGAAGCAATACAGCTCATTTCCCGCTTAACCTGCAAGGAAAATACATTAACGATAAACAATCTTTGTTTACATCACCAGCCAAGAAACTCCATATCAATTAATAGAATGTCAAAATATCCATTCACCCACCACACACACCGGCCGCAACATAAACATTCACACACACGCATTCGCATTCCAAAAGGCCCGAAGCCACAAAAATGACAAGAGGCCAAAGCAACATAAACACTGCAAACATACTGGCCTCACCCGACTCTACATAGGTCAGTCCTCTGACAGGACGAGATTGTTCATCCCGATGTAAAAATCCCAAAGTTCAGGATCAAAGTCTTTCAGGGCACCCAACCGATCTCAACAACGCTGGCAGAACATCCTGCCCAAGCGATTTCTTCCCCGCAGACTGCACACGAACGCAGACACGTCCTCTTACAATAGTTCTGCGAGGGGCAAACCGGCAACTTCCTCTTTAAAGAGCACTCTGGCGTTTTCCTTTCCAAGGAGTGCTCCAGCATCTTCATGCACACTTTTTCCCAATCCGATCCACAGGAAAAGGACCCATTCTGACTCCTCCAAGTGTGTGGGTCACCTCTAGGTGTACACACTGTGCAATACGAAAAGGAAGCAACTGCCAGTGTTTTCGCTCCCCCTTCCGCGTTGTCATTGCGTTCTACGCAGCACGCCATGCTGCATTCCATCACCGACGCCTGCAACTCACCCCTTACGGCAGCAACAGGCCGATCACAGAGCCATCCATCGGAGAGTTCCTCCCGCAACTGCCACCGTTCCATGGTGAATAGTGCAACAGATACAGCAGGCACACCAACCTGCTTTAGTGTCCACACTGTAGACAATTAAAACACACCCTTACGCGTATGACCTGCACCAGTTCCTCACACAAAACAAGGTCCTCATCACATCCCTGGCAGGTCCACTTCCGACACCGGCCCCAGGCTCAATCAGGCCCACTACGGCGCAGCTCTGGCTTGCCAGCGATGACACTGCCTGTTCTTCGGGCTTCCAGTTCTACTCACGGGGCAGGGTCTTCGTTACGACCCCTCACCCCAGCTCCTGACACTAGCCCTGAACAGCAAACAGGCCCGCTTCAGCGCCAATCCAACTTTCTTTTATGATACCGGCCCGGCAACACACGAGGGATACTCCGGTATCGACATGAGCACTGTAACAGCTACAGGCGCCTGCTTAACGCCTGGCACTGCCGGATGGGACGATACACTGGAAGGCAATGTCTTCACGCGTTCTGCCGCCCCTTCCACAGCGTCGATCCCACCTTCGTCGCCAGTGTGGTATTTAAGGATGTCCACTCTCATAGATCCGTTCCATACACCTTTATTACCAGGTTATAAGTCAACTCTGTGCGAGAAGCACCGGAGTCCCATCCAGGCATTACAGATATCACTCCACTCTCCCAGCAGCTCCTTCAAAACCCTTGTACCCCATTCAAGAACTCAACATTCCACAGCTCTCACCACGAGGAAAAGCATACATTATAACAACTTTCTTGATGCAGGGGGAGATACAGGCTTCCTTAATGTTCGGTGGGATGCAACTGCTTCAGAAAGAGGAGTTGACAAATGCGGTGATGATGGGAATGAGGTCTACTGCACAGTCTTTGTTGAGAGACACTGGACAGGCATCACCTTTACAGCAATATGGTATTAGCCGAGTAATGAGATTAGAGATTTCAGATTCAGTGACAGGCTGGATGATGAAGGCACTGTCAGTGGAGAGACGTGGCGGGCAGAATGTTAGGTTCAGATGTATGTGTCTTGAAGAGGATAATGACTCGCTTCTTTTCAATTTTCACTTGGAGGCTGTCAATCTTGTGAGTGAGATTGTCTTGGATGTTTTGGCACCAGGTGTTTTCTTAAGTGTAGTTTGCAGTAGGTATTATTTCACGTGATTGGAATTCTGTATTGCAGATTCTATTAGACAAGGATGTTGCTTTTGCTGTAAGGATCGCTTGCTTATGTTCCTTTAGTTGAGGAAGTTTGCTTTGTTAGCAGCTGAGAGGGCATTGTGCCAGGTGGTTCCCAAGGCACACTTTTCGGTTATCATCAGGGGCGTTGCTAGGGGGGGGGCTAAAGGGGCTATAGCCCCTGATCTTTTGGTTGTAGCCCTGGATGGAATCTCAGGAGCTACAGCCAAAAGACTAGCTAGCCCCCAGTCCCGACTGTTCCGACATCAGCGTAGCCCTGGGTCTTTTCCAGACCTAGCTATCATGTTATGTTAAAAGTTCTTATAACGTGCACTGTCACCACCATCATAGTCCCTTGGCACACTGGAGGATCTGTAAAGCAAGAGGGTAAGGGGGGTGCTAGTTAATATGACTGAGCAGGAGAAAATAGCATGTGAGCTGTGATGTGCTGTTCACAGCTTCAGTTCATCTTAAACCATTTGCTGAGCCGTGCTGTTGTGGGTTGTACTGGTTATACTGTGTAGTGAAGTGTGTGCGTTTTTTGTGCTGTAGAGGTATGGTTGTGTTTAGATTAGAGTTTGAGAGTTGTATGCAGAAGGGTTGTATGCAGAAGGGTGAGTTTTTTTGTGTAGAGTTAGTTGGTGGTGGTACCCTATCCTACCCTCACTGTTTTGATTGACTGTGGTCTGTATCCGCTCCCTTGTCGTATATTCTGGAGTGCTACACTGGCCACACTTATGTTGTGTGCCAAAGAGTGGGCCCTCAACGGCCCATTCAGTGGGGGTGCCTTTCCACTCACACCATGCAGCAACCACCCCCCTGCCACGGGCTCCTCCATGGGGGTTGCACTCCTCGTGCCCCACATGGTCCATCAGTTCTGAGATCGGACGCCTCTCTTCCCCCATTTTCTTCTAAGGTTCTATGTCAGTGGTTTAATAAGGTCAGTCCCATCTTCTCCCGTTTCCGGTTTTAAACTCTTTAAGGAAGGGTACACCTAAATCTCCCTCCCATTCAGATGGCTCTATTCCTCTCAGCACTGTTCTCCAGGCTGGCATACTCCCCAGTCATTCTCATGGGAGAAAACCATGGGTTTAAGTGTGTAGATGGTTTGGCTTTCCTCAGTTTGAGTGGGGCAATGGTATTGATGGCTGACTGCATTGCCACATTGTAGGTGCTGACCAAGTCTGCAGGGATAGAAGGCAGCGTGGCTCTGGTGAGGGAGATGTTAGCTATGAGGGAGGAAGGAGTTTTTCTTTAGTGAGGTTATGAGAGCATCTCGTGATATCTGTGGGTAAGGGGAGTGCTTTAGTTGTCTGGGCTGATGAGATGGGTAGCGTGAAGGTAATGGTATGGTGGTGCAACCAAAGATTGGGAGTGATTTCTACTTTGGCTGCATTGCAGTTTAGATCTATGAGCCAGGCTAGAGATCTTCCTAGTTGATGTGTTGGGCTATGATGTGCTGCGTGAACCCAAGAGAGGCTAAGGAGTTGGCAAGTGAGAGGGCATACATGTCTGATAAGTCATTCAGACCCAAGTTAAGGTCACCTAAGATGATCACTTTGGAAGTGGGTTTGATGCTGGTAGTAAGGAGCTGTGCTAGGTCACTGACTAAGAATTTGGCTGGGGCCAGGTGGGCAATAGATTACATGAATATTAATGTTCGAGTTGGGTGTCAGTGACAGCTTGGTGGTGAGGAGTTCTCAGGAAGCTAGGGCAGCGGTGGAGTTGATTTTGTTGTTCATTGTGTCTTCATAATTGCAGAGCAAGCATATATAGGAGCAGGATTGGTCTATGACAGGTAACATTGATAAAGTCATACCATCATCCGGGAAAGATGATGGAGTGAAGCAGGAAAAGCAGAGCTACTGTAAGACAAAATAGGATGCAGTCTGTCGATAATACTTCGTACAGACATGGGGCCTCATTACAACCCTGGCGTTGGACCATGGTGCTATTAGCCATTCCGCCATGGTGGATGGCGGATTTACCGCCCCATTCCAAGGTTGGCGGGGCGGTAAATCCCCATTCGCCATGGCCCCTTCCCCATTCCCATTTTTGGCCCAAAGGGCTCAATGGGAATGGGGAAGGAGCTAATTACGGCACCGTAAATTACGGTGCCGTAATTAGCACCAAGGTCCCTTAGCGGGTTGGACTTTAACGCCTGCAAAAAGCAGGCGTTAAAGTGTGAATCTGGCGTTAAGGGTTTAACGGCGCCGCAGCCTTTTACGGTGCCATTAACCCCTTAACGCCAGGGTTGTAATGAGGCCCATGATGTTTTGTAATCTGACAATACCACCAAGGGATCTCAAGCAGAATGTCATGGCAGCTTTTTTAGTAGAACTATTAAAGCCTAGCATTGAACAGCTCTCACGTGACCAGGTTACCTGTGATATATTCCATCCTGATTATAATTCTTAAGTGAGTTAAGGCTGCAGGACTGTTTGTGTCTGTGCGGCTTGGGCCGGCTCGGACTCCTGGGATGTATATCTGAGCCTGTGATCAGTTACACAGTACATTTCTTCATTAACATTACTGCACTGCCCTGCAGTCGCTCCTGCTTGCTTGACTCAGATCCTATAAGTAGCGTGGAAAGCGACTTGTTTGAGTTGGTGATCGACTTAAATCGTTTGGAGCTGTTCTAGGAGTTCTCGGAGTGTGCGTTTGGGAACTGGTCCCTGTTGGAAGCTGTGTGTTCGTTTAATTTGGTAGCCGGTTTCTGGGCTTTTCGTGCATGTTATAACATCTAGCTGTACCTACCATTCCCACAGACAGGGCTAACTGAGGATTGCAAACAAGTTTTTCATCCTATGCAGCTGACCAATACATGCTTGTTCAATGTGGGATTGATGGGAGGAAGTCGGACTCTGGCAGCCCTTTGAGCCATCAAGGGAGCCTTGCTCCACATTTGATTGGTCCCAGCCACAATATCACCAAGATGTTGATTGGATACTGGGTGTTTGAGCCCTTTTACCCACTGGACTCCACTACCACACTAGTGTGTTTGTGCTTCTATTAATTTATGGTGTTTTTATCTGTTTCATCTGTTTGATCGGATAGGAAATTTTTTTTACCATGTTTTCTTTTAGTTAAACGCATTAATTGTTTGGTAACTGTTTGGTGTAGGTTCAGTTTGTGTGTAAATGCCAGTGTGTTGCTCTTTCGCGCTATTTTTACGATTGCACTATTTAAACATTAGTATTTGCTGCGATTTGCTGCTATTTTGCTAGGTTCTAGAGGGCATAGAACATTTGAGCAATGTGGCACCTTACTTACCAGTGGAAGCATTTCACCTTAGTTAAGCTGTATGGGCAATAGCACCCGAGGAAAGCTTGGGCTTGGTTCTTTATTGTTATTAATAGCTGACAGTACACATTGTGGGCCAGCTTGCCTGGGGGATGTTTCTAATAGCGCCTCTTATCGTTGGCCTAAGTCCTTATATATGGTTACATATTGCTCAGTGGTATATTGGTTCTTGGAAGGTGCCATCTGGATCACTTATTCTGGTCTACCTCAGGTTTTCTTTGGATTTATTTTGGATTTACCCTGGATTTATCTGGATTAATATTGATATGGTTCTGGAGTGCATACATCCCAGATACATTCTAGAGAACATGGTTCTTGCAGATTGTTCAAATATTTGTGTTAAAGCCACATAGTTTTTTGGATAATGTCCAAAAGGAAGGCATCAGCTGACATCTCTCCTGGGAGAGTTAAAAACTAGTTTTTTTAACATATTCATCCAATTTGGGAAGGTGATGGCTTCATTTCAGAAATTGGTGTGTTGCTGTCCGACATTGAAAATGATTTCATGCTGGTGGCAAAAGG
Organism: Ambystoma mexicanum; assembly: GCF_040938575.1. Classification (NCBI taxonomy): domain Eukaryota; kingdom Metazoa; phylum Chordata; class Amphibia; order Caudata; family Ambystomatidae; genus Ambystoma; species Ambystoma mexicanum. Next base: position 1,381,284,495 of record NC_090935.1, read on the forward strand.
ACACTGCAGCTCAAGTTGTGTCCTTTCTGGAAAAGATGTTAATGTTAACAAACTGAGTGGAACACATTTTCCCCTCCCATTAAAGGATTATCACAAACGAAGGGAACCACTAAGTCAGCCTCTCTGCTTGGCGAATCCTTGATCCTTGAAAAATGTTGTGGTTGAAAATAGACCTGAGTAAGGAGGGGGGGGGGGTTGAAACTATTTATTGGCGGTTGGCAAAGCAAATTCAGAAGGTGCAGCCTTACCCTGTTGGCATCGAACGGTCAGTGCCAAGTAGAAAAGGGGATTCCAGTGACATGGCCCATTTTTGACCGCCAGTTGATCAGGCTTTGGATGGAAGTTATTTAGTGGTTATCTCTCCCTGTATTCCTACATATAATAGTTTTCTCCCATTGCCCTTATTAAATCAAGGTATAGAATCATTAAATCTACTGAGTGCAGGAGGTGATGTGTACGCCCAATGGGGCTGACCCTAAGTAAGAATATTGGTGGTGCGACCAAAACAACACAGGAGACGGTCTAATTGAGGAAATGGAAAAGAACACCAAGAAGGATGTAAATAGAGCTCAAATGATACTTAGGCCGTCCTAAATCAATCACTCGGTAAGGATTGTGACACCATCTTTGGTGGATCTCGTTTTGGAAACAACAAACTTGAAAAATAGTGTTCAGGAACTAATGGTCCTTGTTAAACATCTAGGGGCCAAATTGGATAGTTTGAGTGGGAGCCCAGCAGGTGGGATCAGTGTTGAGAAACTTCAGGCAAAGCCTTGAGCTTGTCCCTGTCCAAACGTGGGAAAGGTGTGTGCTGGTCCACTGGAGAGCAATGATACATTAGTGTTTGATGGCCAATTGAGGGACACACAAGCTCAAAGGAGTAGGAAGTGTTCTACCCCAAATAATGAGGTCATTAAAATACATGTGGAATTTCATTCTTTCTGTAATAGTTTGGCAGGCAAAAGAACAATGGTTTGGAGGGATGCCCAGACCTGTGCCAGCGTGTGAGATTAATTCTAAACCTTCCAGCCTTAACCATTGTTTTGCCTGATTCTTAAACGTATCCATTCACTGCCAAGGAAGCAACTATGCGTGTGCAATGAAATTACATTTGGAAGAGAATACCATCATAAACACATACACACAACCACACACTCTCACACACACGCAGACAAAAATCCGAAACTCAACAGTAAAAGATACCCTATCCTGATGGCTTAGACACAAGAAGCCAGCCTGTTGTATCAGCATCTCAATATCTCCATTGCTGAAAGGATTATGTTTCATAGTATGCACAATATCCTGCCCATTAATCAAATACTGTTCCACCAAACCAACATTTAATTCCCTAAGATGTGAGATTGCAAATAAGCCTCTGATATATCTTGTCTATTTCAAGAAGGTACAGATATGATGAAGCAGACCCATACTAGCAAACCTCATTGAATATAACATTGGATAAGCAGGTTTGCAAGTTGGTTTGAAGAATTGTGAAATGTTTGTGCCAAACCGTAGGAGGAAACATTCAAGTCTGAAGAGATATTAGGTGCCCTACTTCATGTGACAACCATGTTTGATTTTTGAGTTGTAATATACTTCCCACCTTATTCGAAAGTAAGATGATCATTAAGGGAAAATTGGCCACATTATGAATTAGCCTTATGAGAGGGGTCCATATTTGACCGTGACATAGCAACTGAGAAATTAGATGAATGACTGAGCTGCTAAAGCCATGGTATCAGCTAAGTGCAATATCTCATTGAAGAATGTCAGTGTGTTCTTGTTTCACCATCATACATGCATTTCTCACCTCATCCCTGTCATCATATAGGAACTTTGCTCATATTCATTATTTTCACATGTGGTCCACAAAAGTCTGCAAGGCCATAAGCATGATAAGTATAATAGCAAAAGAAGAGCTTAATTTTTTTTAAATGATCCTAGATCCATTTCTAATATTTCTATTGGACTTTAGAAAATGTATTTAATTAGTTTTAAATCCCTCTGTTTGGTACTCATGTTCCTCAGCTCGCTATGATTTTGGATTGTTTGTGTTTATTTTCATCACTCAACACTTTTGGTAGAATAATGCTTTGAAGTCAGCAGAGATATATCTTCTCACCAACCGAGGTGTATGAACGTGGTCACTAGATTCCCATGACCTTTCTTGTGGTCCGTAACCTTTCCAGTCGATTAAATAAAAAAAGTTTTGACTTAACCATTTTGGAGTCCAGGATACTTTTAACTTCAAATTCGGGTTCCCCGTCTACAAGGATGGGGTCAGGTGGCTTGGTTATTCTTGTTACATGTTGTACTGGCTTCAGAAGCGACACATGGAAGACGGGGTGAACTTGCATACTGGCAGGTAATTCCAATTTGACGGCCACCGGGTTGATAATGGCCTTAATAGATTAAGGTCCCAAATATCTAGTGTTATAGGTCCGCGTTCCCTTTAAAGGTGTGTGTTTTGTGGCCAACCAAACTTGATCCCCAATCTGGTATTGTGGAGCATCACTTCTATGCTGATAAGCATTTTTCTTGTATTTTTCTTTCGCTTGCTTCAAATGTTCAGTTGCTTCCTTAAAGGCATGTGTAATAGTAGCGTGCAGATGGTTCACTGCGGGCATTTCTAAGTGTTGAGGTGAGTCAAGTTCTGAGGTTCGAGGATGGTGCCCGTATATGGTATAAAAGGGGCTTTGTCCAGTTCCAGAATGTACAGAGTTATTGTATGAGTATTCTGCAATCCTTAGAATGTCCTTCCAATTACCTTCAGTCTGGTGTAACATACAACGCAGGTAGTGTTCAAGAGTCTGGTTGGTCCTCTCCGTCTGACCATCGGTCTGGGGGTGGTGACTGGTTGATAACCTCACGTCGATTTGTGCCAATTAACAACATTTTTTCCAAAAATGTGAAATCAATTGACTACCTCGGTCAGAGACCAATATGGAAGGAAATCCATGTATTCGAACAATGTTTTCGAGGAACTCCTTGGCCAGAAATGAAGCAGAAGGTAATCCCTTTAAAGGAATAAAGTGGGTCATCTTGGAAAAAAGGTCCACAATAACAAGAATGGTGTTAAATCCATTACATGGAGGTAGGTCTGTAATAAAGTCTAACGATAAACTGTGCCATGGTGTAGGCGGGATTTCCAAAGGTTGTAAAAAAACAGCTGTTTTTTTCTTCTGACTTTTGTTTTGGGCGCAAATGCCACAAGACATTACAAATGACTTTATGTCCTTTTGCCAGGTGGGCCACCAGAATTGTCTCTTAATTTTAGCTTCAGTCTTTGCGATACCTGGGTGCCCTTCCATCAGGGTGTCATGATAATTGGAGATGACGAGTTCTTGTAGTTCCTTGTGTGGCAGAAATAGTCGCCCTTGATAATAAGGTAGATGATTGATGACTGAGTAGTCCGGGCCTTTCTTTACCCAGTCCTGCAGGGCTGTTGGATCGAAGAGTTGTTGGATCTTTACCTGAATATCCTCTAGTGTCTGTAGAGTAGTTATGCCAAGAATTCTTTGTTCTGAAATTATAGGTACCGGTTCTGGGTTCACATATGCTTCTCCCATCCCTATTCGGGATAAGGTGTCTGCCTTGCCATTTTTACAGCCTGGTCGATAAGTGATCACGAAATCGAACTCGGCAAAGAACAATGCCCATCGAAGTTGGCGTGACGATTGGGCCTTGGCTGTTTTTAAATACTGCAAGTTCCGGTGATCGGTGATTACAGTAATGGTGTGCCTGGCACTGAGAAGAGAAAATAGTGCCGCCAAGCCTTGAAGGCGGATTTGATGGCTAATAACTCTTTATCGGTAACCGCTTAGTTTAACTCGGGTGCTGAAAACTTTCTGGACCAAAATGCTACTGGATGAAGTTGACCAGTTTCAGGATCCTTCTGGGACAGGACAGCTCCCATGGCTAAACTGGATGCATCAGTTTCAACTATGTATGGAAGTTCAGGGCGTGGGTGCTTTAATACAGGTGCAGACGTGAATTTCGCTTTCAACTCTTGGAAGGCATTTTCAGCTTCTTCGGTCCACAAGAAGCGTTTGTTTTTTCGCAAGAGTGCTGCGATAGGGTGTACAACATGTGAGAAATCCGGAATGAATCTGCAGTAGAAATTAGCAAATCCGAGCATGCTTTGTACTCCTTTAACTGAACTGGGTGATGGCCACTTCAGAATTGCATCCACCTTTCGAGCGTCCATTCGGACTCCTTTTGGAGTCAGGATAAATCCAAGGAATTCAACTTCCGTAGCATGAAAAACGCATTTTTCCAATTTTGCATATAACTTGTGCTGGCGTAGTTTCTCTAGGACTGCACGAACGTGCTTCACATGGTCTGATTCTGAAGAGGAGTACACTAGAATATCTTCCATGTATACGACAACACAGATGTCAATGAGTTCACGAAGGACATCGTTCATAAAATACTGGAAGGCTGCTGGTGCATTGCACAACCCGAAGGGCATCACCTGGTATTCGAATAACCCATACTTTGTGCAAAAAGCAGTCTTCCATTCGACGCCTTTCTTCACACGTACCAGATGATATGCCCCTCGGAGATCTAATTTAGTGTAGATGCAAGCGTCCTTTACTTGGTCTAGTAATTCGGGGATTAGAGACAATGGGTATCGGTTCTTAACCGTGATCTGATTCAATGCGCGGTAGTTTATGCACGTTCTGAGGTCACCTTCCTTTTTTGGCACGAAGAACCAAGCTGAAGATGCAGGGGACTTGGATGGATGAATGAAGCCATTGGCAAGATATTGGTCCAGGTATTGTCGTAGGTGAAGGTTTTCAGGTTCAGTAAGGGCGTAGATCCTACTACATGGAGGTTGTGCGCCGGGTATGAGATCGATTTGACAATCGTATGATCTGTGAGGTGGTAAGGTGTTTGCCTGTTCTTTTTGGAAAACATCCTGGAATTCTTGATATTCCTGAGGTATCTGCACGACTGGAGTAGCGACTGCGGCCAGGCCTTCTTTCAAGGGGTTTTTTGGGTAACAAGTATGTGCACAATCCGGGAAGGTTATTCTCTTCTCTCGCCAATCAATACGAGGATTATGTGTTTCCAACCAAGGTATCCCCAGTATTATTTGGAACTGCCGGGCTTTGATTAAATCAAACACAATAGTCTCTCGATGCCCATCCTGACCGTATAGTGTCATCTCTGCTGTGGAATGAGTTACAGGCCCAGAGGAAATTTCAGTTCCATCGACTGTGGTGATGACATCCGAAGTGGTCTTTCTGCAGAGAGGTAGATTCATCCTAGAAGCCAATTCGTGGTCCACATAGTTTCCTATGGCCCCGCTATCAATGTATGCCCTTACTGCATGCATACGTGATGGTTGCCTTGGATCTATAAGGACCATTGGAATGATGAAGTGCGAGGTCTGAGTATCCTTCTTCAAGCTCGGCAAGCAGACCTCTATGCTTTTTGGGCGTGGTCGTTTCCCGAGTTAGACTCCATATGGCTTTTATCAGCAGCTCCTACCATTTTCTTTGGTGGTTTTACAGGGCAATCCCGTAGAAAATGTCCTGAAGTTCCACAGTATAGACACAAATGCATTTGCTGTCTCCTTTCTCTTTCCTTCTGAGTCAAGGGTCCTTTAACCCCTCCAATTTATATAGTTTCTGAGGCATCTGCTCCTTTGGGGGTAGCGTTGGGTTTAACCAACATCCGGTTCTCGAACTTGGCTTGGTCGGCCTTTCTGTTCTGAAGTCTGTGATCTAACTGGACCACTATGTCTATATATTCAGCACAGTCTTGAGGTGGGTTCACAACTTGAGCCAAAACATCTTTGAGTTCTCCTCGAAGTCCTCGTTGAAATAACGTAATCCGTTTTACCTCGGGCCATCCAGTTTCCACCACCAACCTATTGAAGGTTGCGATGTAGGTTAGAAGGTCCTGGTTACCCTGTCGTAGGGACAAAAGTTCGTTATCCAGGGCCTGTCCTTGGGAGTGCCGGGCAAATAGTCTTTCCATGCTCATTTGAAAACCCTGAAAATCACGAAGAATAGGATCATCCTGATTGACTAGTGGAATTGACCAATCCACTGCACTGCCGCTGAGATATGATAATACAAAGGCTACTTAGGCTTGATCGTTTGGAAAGGCTCCAAGTCTGCATAAAAAGTGCAAGCGGCATTGGTTCATAAACACAGCAAACTTTTTCGGGTCCCCAGCAAAACGTTCTGGCGGGGCTAAAGGAATGCTCCCTGGTAGAACCACTTGCACAGGATTGCTCGATGAAACAGGAGTTGAATTCCCCCCGAGTCCAGGTAATGGTGTTTGCCCAGCTTGGTTTTGCAATAATTGTCTAGTAAGATCATCAGTGCGTTCCTTAGAAACGATCAGTTCTCTCCTGAAGGTATTAGTTTCTTGACGAGCGGCATGTACTTCAGCCCTAAGTTCCCCTAATAGTAGGGCCAATTGGTCAGTTTCTGAGGTCTCCATGACACCCGGGTGAGGATTTGCAGAGAGGCTTTGCATTCTGTTACGCTCACCTGGTTCCCACAGGGGTGTCGGGCGGAAATGGACAGCCACGGTCTCCATCAACGTGAGGCGTAGTGCAGAGATGACTGACTGGACTGACCCACCTAGCTTCATCTGCTTGCCCCATAGAAGTAGTCTCCTAAAGGCGGAGAAAGGGAATTAGCCACCCGTGGATTTGAGTAATAGCCCCTCACTGCGTCCCCATTTATCACCTCTGATATTCCTGTTCACAAAGCTCACCTTATAGTTTTGAATGATGAGCTCTCCATCCTGCGAGGAACGCAGGGGCGCGTTGATGGCCAGTTACTTCACTGGCTTGAGGATATTGAAGAGTTCTAGACAAATATTGGCTCCAAAACTGGTGAAGGACCGTAAGTATATAGTTCTTGAGAGTTAAAAAATGTCTGAATAATCACTCTTGTCCAATTCCTTTGTTTATCTTGCAGCTTTAGACCCAAAAGAAGATAGTTCCGTGGCAGCTGAAAGCGTTCAGGTAAGAGTCTGCGCTATCCAACACTGTCCGTTAAATGATGCCAAAGTTTAACTCGCTACTTTCTCTTTTCTTACAGGTGCGGCGTAAGAAGATTTGGCGTGCTGGTGAATAATACCTCCGGCAGTAAAATCAGTTAAGTATACGGTGGCAAAGATTGTTCTTGTTTGTTTCCCCTCGGCTCACCTTGTTGTTTTCTTGTCCCCCTTAGGTGCTGGAATGCAGCAACATAATGATGAAGACAGCGCCAGATCGTAGAGATGCTGCGAGGAACGGTGAGTATGGCGCGGCGCTGCTACTGGCGATGCGACGTGTTTAAAATAAAGTCTCTTTCGCGTTCAAAGATGCGATGAATCCGGAATCAGGTAAGAAACCCAATAATGTTCTTATTCTAACCTCTCTTCTTCTTTCCCTTCTTTCTAGGCGCTTTGGGCTCGAGGCGGGCGTGGCACGAGGCTGGATGCTGACTGCAGGCACGGTGAGCGTTACACTGCAGGATGCAGAATAACGCGGAACGCGTGTTGCCCTTCGGGCGTGGTTTAAATAGCCTTAAAAGTAGTTCCAGGTAAGTATTCTTCCACAACCACACCTGAGTAACAAAATAGTCCCTAGGTAAATTAGTCCCTTCCAAGCTTCACATGGGCTTGGATCTCTTGCAGCATGGTCTGCATCAGGTACGTTTTAACATATGAGCCTTGAGCCTATGGCGCCAGGACTGTTCCCCCATATGAGCCTGGTGCCATAGACGCCAGGACTGTACCCATATAGCCCCTAACAAGGGTTGCTGGGCTTTCTCTGGGTAACATGATGCCTGCTTCTGGGGTGGCTGGACTTGGTCTGGATGCCGGGGGTAGGCATCATGACACAGGGCTCTTCACCTGGTCGACCTATATGCCCCAAAATGATGCAACGTAAGAAACTCACACTCTGATTACCAGAGATTACTCACCTGGACCTCCAGCAGCTCAGTCTGTTAGTTTCACATAGAAGGCTTAAAGGAAAGGTTGCAAATGAACATGTTCTGAGTGTCAACTCATTTATGATTGTGATCTTTCCATATTACATCACAACATGGCCAAGAGAGCAGGACATCTGTATATAGTTGAATCAGGGCTTGTGATGCAGGGAAGTCCAAAGACACACACAAAGGCAAGGGGAAGAGTCAGGTGACCACCATGGCAGTGAAGCCTGTGAACCGTTAGGCCCTTTTACGCTAGGTAACACGTCTATCTATGGATGGGACAGAGAATATCTTCTCAAAGTATGCAAAAAGACCGACTCAGAAAGTTGTTAAATAACATTGTTTTAGTAACAATTATCTAAAACAGGGGGTACAATGGACATCAATGGACGTCGCAAATGATGATCTCAACGTTTACAAAAATTCACATCTTTATAGCAAAAATGTGTCATTCATAACGTCATACTACATGGCAAATTAAGAAAACCTAGCAAAAAAGAGGGGTGGATTCAGGCTACCTCTTCCTCTGAGATAATTACAGGTGTGGCAGAACTATGGATATAACAGATTCTATTACATAAAACCTGTATATTTTTTATAATAGAACACAGATTTATTGTCAAGTGTACAACATGGTTTATTTACACATAGGGGATGACATACTTTTTTTGACATATGCACATATACATCTATATTTCAAGTGCTTGTTCATTATATTGTATCATCATATAATGTAACAGTGAGACAAAATTAATACATAGTAACTAAAAGTGCAATGTTACTGAAACATGCACATATCGAGTCAGTCGATATGTGCATGTTTCAGTAACATTGCACTTTTAGTTACTATGTATTAATTTTGTCTCACTGTTACATTATATGATGATACAATATAATGAACAAGCACTTGAAATATAGATGTATATGTGCATATGTCAAAAAAAGTATGTCATCCCCTATGTGTAAATAAACCATGTTGTACACTTGACAATAAATCTGTGTTCTATTATAAAAAATATACAGGTTTTATGTAATAGAATCTGTTATATCCATAGTTCTGCCACACCTGTAATTATCTCAGAGGAAGAGGTAGCCTGAATCCACCCCTCTTTTTTGCTATATATCCTTCCTCTAGATTCAGGCCCCTCTATAAATACAAAAGAGGACCCCCCCTTTCCCCTTTTTACAATCCCAAATTAAGAAAACCTACATGGGATCATGGTTGGCTAAAGGGGAACAACTAAATATACTTCTACAGGGGCTGGGACTGTGATTAGGTCTCTATAGTCAAGTGGGCCACTCATGCCCTCTCTTCGTGCAAGTCATCTTCAACAATAGTTAGAAACACAACACCTCATTGCCTCTTAAACTATAAGGCTCTTTGTTATATGCCCTCTATAATTGGTTGCACCCTTTTGGAAAGTTCAAGAATCTAGCAGCATGTAAGCTGGTACCCCAGGTGCTCGTGGGTGGACTCAACCTTATCTTCTTACCCAATTAGCCTGCCATCTCTCATCACTTATGCCATCTGCCATTCACATTGTCTTTGAACTTGGCCTTGCAGTAGCTCCTTGTCTCTGGGAATATATGGGAGTGTGAGCGCTTGCTATCTCCAGTCCGGAGCACCATGCTCTTCATCTATTTTCATCCTCAACTCACAAGATCAGACACTGTGAATTTGCTCGTATAATAGCATTTATTTGTCTTTAATGAATACACTTGACATCTATGGTATTCTTCTTTGCAACTTTAACAAGGGATGCCTTGGCTTCTCCATTGTACTGTTCGCATGCTGGTACCCAATTCTTGGCTGCTTCCAGTTTTTGATATCAAGCCAGACAGCTTCTAAGATTGTGCTTCGAATTCAAGCCTATTATTTGCTGCGACATACATAGCTTCAAATCCATCTTGCTTCATGGAGACTCACTTACTAAAACATATCATCGAATGTCCAGAACTCTTTATACATAGATGTTGGCGGCACCGCCTACAGTCTATATACTACGTATAGCCAGCCTTATGAATACTTAGTCTACATGCGTTACAGCGTCTGTACAATTGTAAAATGGCTTGTGTTTTCTGCAGTGCTCTTCACACGTGCGCTCTTCGTTCCACACATGGAAGTCTTCTCACTTCTTTACTTCGCCATCAGATTCTATATCATCTTTGCATTCTCTTTTCTTGTTATCTTTCTCAGTGCATCATTCTCATTCTTGATGACGTCACCAGCTTCTCATTTTCACATCTTCACACTTCTTCTTGTGCTTTTCTCAGGAGATCATCAGCCTTTCCGGGGTACTTCGCATAGGGTCTTCTCAATGGATGCATTGTCTCAAAGATTCTTAGTGGTATAGGTATCCTTACTGGCGTTGCACATGTCACATTTTCTGGTTTCCAACATATAGGCAGAATAAAATTCCTGTAGAGGCATTCAGCTGCTCCTCTACACTTCCCCCTCTGGTCAATTCATCAACCACTCCTTGATCAGCTTCCACATCTCAAAATCCTTTCTTGAAAAAGTGCTTCTTTGGAGTACACATTTTCACTACTCCTTTCAATGATCTTGCTGATTTTATGTGTTCATCAACACTCCAGGTCAAAAGGCTGCATCGGCCATTCGGGGCAGAATAGGGGTGGGACTTTCTGTAGAGGCATGTTGCTGCTCCTCTAAACTTGATTCCAAAATGTTGGCTCCCAGTGGTGACCATGGATCCATGACACAAATTCAAAATGCTAATCCACACACATGGTCAGAGGGAGGGCCCACCATTCATGAACCAATTCAGTAGGGTCCCTGTCAGGACCAAGGCCTCACAAATGAAACCATTAGTGTTCCAATACCCTTCTCAGCCCACATGTAAAATGGGATGTAGACAGACATAAGGTATTGGAGTTTGCATGGAGGTGGTGAAAGTGAGAGGTCCCCAAAAATGCACTAAATTCTCCCATTAAGAGTCAAACAGGACACATCCCTGGAGGGAATGAGACCAAGACCAAGTGCTGTTGATATCAAAAATCGTTTATCTAAAATAGGGCAAGCAGAATCTACTCTGCTCACGCCGAGAGCGCTCTGCAGAAAACATGTTACAAGTCATTTCTGTACAGCTTTTGTGTAATCCAGGAGAGGGGAGGCCAAGGGGGCACATGAAGAGTTGGGATTGGTCACTATGGGTGAGCACCTATGGGTGCCACAGGGTTGTTGTGCTGTGGTTGGAGCAGGATCACATGGTGCTGTGATGATGCTTCTCAGGTCAATCGGTCAGCTGGGCTAATCGGACTGGCATGCAGCGTCGGCAACTTTTGCAGTGTTACATATTCAATAAAACACTTCACATTTGCCCTTGTGGCCATGCATTCCCATTCATCCAATATTACACTTTGTCTTGTCCTGCATCCTTTATGGGCTGTAAATCTTGACACCAAAGGATAAACATTTCTCAAGTGCAGGTTAACTATCATTGGGCATAGGTCGTAGTGCATTTCTTAAGCTCAGTGTTAGATCTGTTACTGGGCGGTCCACAGTGTTAGTATAATACAAGATATATTGTTCAAGGGGCTAAGACTTTGAGATCACAGTGTGGTCTGGAATGTCCATCTGGTGCAACAAAGAGGGCCCTAAACTTAAGGTTTAAAGTATACATTAAACGAATGGGTCACAAAGGCACATACCACAATGGTCATAAGTATTATTGTGGGGGTTAAAGGCTGGTTGTTTAAACATCAATAAATCTCTGCTGGTCTGTCTTGGCACCATGAGGGGTGGAGGAGAATCAAAACACCTTTGTGGCGTAGTCCTACATTGCACGGAGAGACATGATCGCCTGAAGCGTTTTTTTACATAAATGCTTTTTTACACATGGCCATTACATTATGATTATGATCGTCTAGAACACTTTATCATTTATCTTTGGCTGAGTGCTCTCATTGTTATAAAACTCATAGTAAGAATTTGTGTATACACAGGTCATTTTCCATACTAAATTAAGCAGTCCACTACCAGATTCTTTACATGCAGGCCCTAATGCATATTATCATGATAAAATCATACTGGTTATGGCATCCGATTGCTAAATTGCTTTTACACGATATTATGCATATATTTACATTGAACTCAGAAACGAGGTAGCTTTGTGCTGGCGTGTGCAGTGTTATGTTCTGTTATTGCAATCTATTTCTATTAAACTTCATACTACACGTTAATACACGTCACACTTATATAACTGGAATCTAACATTAGTGCTTCTGCTTATACATATATTATACAATGCACTGATATGCTTATTGTTCCACTACAATCCTTTCATTATTCCGCATTGAAGGGAAACAGTTCATGAGCAACCTATTTTGATTGCTTGTAGAAAAGACAGTTTGGTTTTCTCATATTAAGGCGCAAACAAACATGACAAACTCGAGGGTCGGTCTTAATAGTTTGAACATGTTCAAAGGATATGGGGGTGGTATTCTTTATGTCCTGGGTCTGCATGGTGGGGGCAGGTTTATAGAGATGAACGACTTTCTGCTGCTAGGCCTTGAGCTGGGCCGCGGCAGGGTCAATGAGGTAAGACGGAAGACAGAAGATACAGTGAAATGTTTGTTGCATTCGCATGGCCAGTCTCCCATGATAACCGGATGGCTGCAGAGATGACAGAGAGGAGGAGGTGTGGGGAGTAACATGTTCGCTGTGCGTGCCTTGCGGGGAGAGCTGCAGGCCTGCACTCTAATGTCATGGCTGGCCTGCCATTATGTAAAAACAAAATGGAGTCAGTGGCACACAAAATGGAGTCTGGTTAGATTCTAATCTGGACTGCCCTCACGGGTCACAGTTACTGGGGGTATTCCCTCACAGGAGCTCCGGGGCCAGGGCCCTGAACCAAAGCAGCTGCAACAGGGCCTACCCAGGAAGTGTGTTTTGCCTTGGAATGGAGGGGGGGTTCCAAGACCCCCTCCCTACACACATTCCCCCCTTTTGTTACTTAAGAAACGAATATTGTAATTGCCCCAACCTTTTGTGCTCTTCTTCCTCAGCCACTGCCTCCTCCCATGGAGGTGTTCCCTTTATTGGCATCCATGCTCTACATACTGCTCTGAGGCTTTCCCCCTTCTAGCCTACTCATTTGGGGTGCAGGTCATATAAATGCACCCTCCTTTACCCTCCAAGTCCACCCATACTTCTTTGTACCATTGTAATTCTCTTGGCTCCTTTATGGTTGTGTGATATAAATTATCTACTATATGCCCTGTATTGTATATTGCGGTCATTCTATATTTTGGCTCTGAGCTCTCTCTTGTTTGAACTTCTGCCTCGTGCTTTATTTGTGCCACTCCATTTGCACGGCCCATTGTTACCATCATCAGTGCACCATTAGGTACCGCATTGGCACAACATCTGAGACCTAATTGGCACACACAAAAAATGAGGAGCAAAAAGACAATGAGTGGTATGAGGAGTTTCACTGTCATTCTGAGCCATGATGGTACCCAGGAAAAAAGATTGTTGAACCAGGTGCTGGGCTGTGCTCCCCCTTCGTTTTTCATGCGTTCTCCAAGGTCGTTCACTGCCGCGATGTCATGGGAGAGTGAGCGATTGTCCGCGTCTGCAGAAGGTACAAATGTGCAACATGTGCTCCTGATTTTGCGGCAAACCCATCCATCCATTGCTGTTAACAGGTCTAGCACATACCTGTTTTGCATGGTCATTAGTCGTAAGGCTTTGAGTTCCAATTTGATGACGTTGAATCCTTCTTGTGTGTCGTTGGTCTACTGGATGAGTTCCCATCTGGTGATCTGAAGCCATTTTCCATTTGCCCTCACCTGAATGCTGGGAATGAGACACGCAAGAATGTCTCGACAGAGCTGAACAGCTGAAATCGATCTTTGCCAGAGGTTCTTAGCGGAGATATCGTTGGATGACCTTTTCTTCTGCCGTACTGTGCACTGCAAACTTTCCTCAGCTAGGGAATACATGGGAACCTCTTTAGGCGGTGTTGGAGATGGTTCATTTGGCGCTATCACTAGTGTGTTTTCTCCTTAGATATGAGTTTCTGGGATCACCATCAGGGCAGAATGCAGCGTTGCCCGGGAGCACGTGCCCCTCTATGATTGCAGGAGGTGCAGGTACGCCAGGTTGCCACAAACCCAGTATGTATCCATCATTGCAACTGTTCCTTTCTTCATATCAGGTATCATGAGAGTTTTGCTGCAGTCTTTGTTTTCTCCCATGTTTTTTTTCCCTTCCCCACGAAAGCACAATTCATATGGAATGTCTTATTGCAATTTGAAGGTGAAAGAACAAGGAAATATCGAGGCTGAGTACCACAAAGGAAATACACCAATTACAGGCTAAAAAGATTCACAGATCTTTTATTACTGTACAGTTTACAAAGCAACACAGATAGCTATCTGGCTCCCAACACCCCGCAATGTGTACCAGCCTGACAGAGAGAGGTGAGAGAGTGCTGGACGTCTAAACATTTGTGCGTTTATACAATTTTGAGTAATATTGTCCAGCCTCTCTTCACGTTAATAATCTGTGGTCTAGAGTTTGTGCCTAGTTCACATACAGATTATACAATATTATGCAAAGGATTACATAAGATTGCATTTCCATGGAGGCACAATGTTGATATATGTTCTCGGATCCCGCGGTAAGCCTTGTGTAACATCTCTTTACAATTCTATTTGGCCTATGTATACGCTCGAGGTTTGTTCTTCATTGTCCCAATGTGTATACAAGGATGAGTCTTGTGAGCGCAGACAACACTTAAACAGTTCCTATGCAGCGGAAGGTCTCATTGACTAATCTAAACAGTCGGCTTGTGAACAGCCTAAACATCAACAGAACTCAAAGGTCGGGAGGCTTGGTTGCAGGCTGAAAACATCCACCATTTTAGAATGACGAACACACGAGTAGAAATCAAAATGGCGGATGAATCTTAAAATGGTAGCGAAGCTAACCTAAAATCGGAACTTTTCAACATGGTTTTCTGTGTAGCGCAACTAGGCTAAGGCCAATATAAATATTAAGGTGGTATTATATAATTACCGTTTAACAAACCCTCCTTTTTGCGTAAAGCAAGAGCTTTACTAAAAATAGCCACTTTACTTGTAAATCCACGTTTCAATGTCCGTACATCCTGAATCATATTCATCAGATATATCAATTGCCATTAGATCTTTGACAGTAATTTCCTTCATCACAAAAACATTAGTCATCTTCTCAGGTGTATGCATTTTCGGTCCTAATGTTCCTACAGTTTGCGCACAACATCCCCCTAACATCGAACATATGGCAGGAAGGCATTGTATACAACAACAACAGAACAACAAAATCCCAAGGATTATCATTAAGACTGAAAGAAGCTTCCATCCCAAGACCGTAAGAAGTCCCAGAACCAAGTACTAAGAACCCTTTTTCCCTCGGGAACATGTACTTCTGAGCTTAGGACGTGCAGATTTTGTATTGCCTTGAATGTTGTCGGGGAGGAGTCAGGTACGAAAACACAACAAGCGGATCACACCAATTTACATACTCCATCACGCTCAGCCAGGATGACGTCTAACACCATCCGGTTCTGTAGAGCCACTAATCTAATTGCTTTCTGTTCTAGAGTCATGTTGTAGAGTATATCGGTGGGCCAGTTGATGGTTCTCTCCAATACTCTTGCTAGTCTCCTAATATCCTCAGAATTCATGATCTGACACCAAAATGGTACAAAGGACTTTGCTACATCACCCATGACTTGTGAAGGAGTATCACCGTTCTTGTCCCGCCTTGGACGAGCCCTAGAGACGTCAGTGGCACTAGCTACATATACCACTGGTAGAAAGATACCCAAATAACAAGTACCCTGCCAATCCCTAGGTACCCATGGATAAGTTTCATTACCGCAAATTAAATAAACAGGATCATCTGCGTACAAACGTCTGTCCTCACTGGTCAAATTCGTAACATTGGTACAACCCTCGAAAGTACCCATCGACCGAGAACCATTCCTTTGTATGCAGAAGGAGACAGAGTTGGGGCTATGATTGACAGTATAGGAAGGTGGCGTGGCATCCCAGTTGCCTACGAGAGCCATCTTGAAAGAGATTAATGATTGAAAAGGTCTAGATAGTCTATCGGAAGGCCTAATAGAAGCAACATTAAGCTTGCTCCTATTTGCAAAGAGAGAGCATCCCAGAGGCGTCAGGACTCGCCTTTCAAACTCATTTAAATTAGTCCCATCAAAGTTCCCTGAGATGCTATCATTCCAAAGATCAAAGAAGAGGGCCCTTAGAGAGGCATAACATGCAATAGTTAGAGGCAAAGGATAAATATACCAGCCCAACCCTTTTTCCCCGTGCTGTGGCAAATGCGAACAGATCCAGCAATTAATTATGTTCAGAATTGCATGAGTCACATTCATTATTAACAAAAGTGTGTTGTTGTGATAGCTCTGTCTGTGTTGGGAGTCCCTAGAAGATAGAGTGTGCAGGTGCACGAAAGGTGTAGACCTAGTTGGAACACTCTCAGTAGGCAAAAATGTTTCAAGTGGCGCACGCCTTCAATGTACCAAAACGCAAAAGCAATTACTACTGTAAGACCGGTTAATATAATTACAAGAAAACAATGGGCCTAATTACGACCCCGGCGCTAAACCATGGTGCTATTAGCACCATGGTCCATGCCGGGGTCCGCCATGGTGAATGGCGGAATTACCGCCCCATTCCAAGGTTGGCGGGCGGTAATTCCCCATTCACCATGGGCCCTTCCCCATTCCCATTTTTGCCCCATAGGGCTCAATGGGAATGGGGAAGGTGCTAAGTACGGTGCTGCAAATTGTGGCACCGTACTTAGCACCAAGGTCCCTTTGCGGCACCCTACTCTAAAAGCAGGCGTTAAGGTCGGGTCCCGCAAAGGGAACTCGTAATGAGGCGTTAAGGCGTTAAACCCTTAACGCCAGGGTCGTAATGAGGCCCAATACATCCTCAAGGACCATGTATTTGTCCGTCCAATGTCTTTGTTAGCCCACAATCAATCGGTTGCTCCGTACAAGTAGAGATAACGACAGGAATTGTTCCTCAAAGCTCTTTCCCGAAAAGTTCCTGTGAAAAAACACTGTAGTCCGTTTGCTGTTGATCTCCTGATAACGCGATTCTTGATTGAAGATAGTTTTTCCCGGTCCCCAGGCACTTGCTTATGTTTCAGCACAAAAGTTGGAAAGAACAAGCTCAACAGTCATTTCCTGTGGGCACAGCCATGCTGTGCAGTAAGTCTAGTGCCGTGGACACAGATCGTACCTCAAGACTCCAGGTACTGCATGATCTGCAAACAGTGTATCATTGCTTCCTGCTGGAAGTGGTGAAATAATGACAGAATCGTGCAAGGGTGCAGCAAGATCCCAAGAAGAGTTCAGAGACAAAGCAGCAGTCTCCCCAGGCCCCACGGGCTCGGGAAGTGTCTCCGAAACACCCTTGTTGTTGTTCATGACTGATTGATCGTCAGAAACAGAGCAAATCGTGTTCTTCTTATCTTCTCCATCGTGTGGCAAAGGGAAAGGTATCCTCTTGCTATGCGTAGCGTGTACCCAATGTTGTTTCCCAGCTACTCATACTCGTACGGCAGTCTGTGTGGCCGCCAGGACCTGAAATGGCCCTCTTCAACGCAGGCTGGATGCTCTCTCAAATGACTTTGTGAGCACCCAGTCGCCGGGTCGAATTCTGTGGCCTGGCCCCTCGTATTTAACTGGGAGGGCTTCTCGCACCTGTTGATAAATCAAATACAAGTTTTGAGTTAACTGGTCTCAGTATTCAGAGAGAAGCAAATGCTCTACATCCTTTAAATACCTGGGCTTGCGCAGATTCCAAATGTTAGCTGGCCTCCCCATGATGATTTCATACGGGGAGAGCCCAGTTCTAGTCCGTGGGGTTGTCTGCATGGACAGTAGTGCTATAGGTAAGGCGTCCGACCAAATTACTACTGGCACAGACCTTAGTGATTTTATTCTTTAAAATACCATTGTGGCATTCTACGAGTCTAGCACTTTGAGCGTGTCTAGCCGAATGGAACCATTTATCGATCTGTAATCTTGTGCATACTTGCAGAATAACAGCAGTGATAAAATGTGGGCCATTATCCGACCAGATGACCCTTCGCAAACCAAACCTAGGAAAATATTCCTAAAGCATGCTTTTCGCTGTTGTCATTGCTGTGGCATCTTTCACAGGGAAGGCTTCAACCCACTTGCTAAAGGAGCAAATAACTACCAAAATGTATTTGTAGTTGTTACAACGTTCCATCTCGATGAAGTCGAAATGAATCACTTCAAAAGGCACAGAGGGTGGACCAAAACTACCCCTCGGTGAAAACATACCCTTCCCCGCATTATGCTGTAAGCAAACCATACAATTCTGGACAAAACGCTCAGCAGTTTTTGAGATGTTAACATTTTCCCAGACAGATTCTAACATTTTGCAGATCTTCCTAGCACATATATGAGTGGGACCATGGGCCATTGTAATCATAGCGGTGACATATGCATTGGGTAACATCCATCTTCCTTTTGAATTATCTACCCAACATCCTTCTTCATCCAATCTTGCCAAACCCTGAGCCCAATGTTTAAGTTCTTCTAGAGTGGCATCTGCTTGAATATTCTTTATCGGGGCAATCCCTTCATCTAGTGTTTGTGACTTCCTTTGTAGCATACATATCTGAGTAAAGATCAGTAGCAGTCTGTTTAGCTATCCTGTCAGCAAAAGCGTTCCCTTTTCCTACATCATCTAATACTTTCTGATGTGCCGCGCACTTCATATTTGCTAGTTGAGTGGGAAGCACACGCGCTGAGAGTAGCTGAACTATCAAGGTGCCATGTTGGATTTTCATTCTGTGTGAGGTCAAGAAACCTCGTTCTGCCCATAGTCTACTGAAGTTGTGAACAACCCCAAAGGCATACTGGCTGTCAGTAAATATATTCACTCTGAGCCCTTCAGAAAGTTCACAAGCTCGAGTTAGTGCAATAATCTCTGCGGCCTGCACGCAGTTATGCAAAATTCTCTTGGTTTCCACAATCATGCTTAGTGTGGTGATGGCATAAGCAACAGTGGATGTACCATCCGGAGATTTGAAGCAGGAGTCATCGCAAAACAGCTCCCCTTGTGGATCATTCAAAGGTGTCTTTCAAATCCCTTTAGTTTCTTGTTCTGTAGTATAAAGGCAGTCGAGTGACATTTCGTCACTGCAAGCAATATCTTGCGGAAGAGGTAACAGTCCAGCCGGATTCAGTACGCAACACCTTTTAATTTGAATATGCGGTGCAAACAAGATCAATTCATATCTTGTTAGTCATGCGGAAGTAAGGTGTGTTTGGGTTCTATTTAATAGAATGTCTACAGAGTGAGGTACCAACAAGGTTAAAGTATGGCCTAGGACCATACCCTCGCTCTGCTTTACAGACGCAGCAGCAGTGACAGCTCTCAAACATCTTGGCAAAGTGCATGCAACAGGTTCAAGGGTGGAGGAAAAGTAACTGCACGGTCTATTCTTCCCCCCATGTTCCTGCATTAACACAGCCAAAGCACATCCATCATGTTCATGCACATACAACTCGAAAGCCATATCATAATTTGGTGTGCCCAAAACTGGTGCTGAACACAGTGCAGTCTTGAGCAGATCAAAAGCTTTCTGGTGTTCCAAGTTCCACGGTAATGGCAAAGAAATGCCCTTCTTTGTCAATGCCAACATTGGTTTGATCACTAGTGAAAAATTAGGGATCCACTGTCTACAATAAGAAGCCATTCGTATAAAGGCTCTGACTTCCTTCTGTGTATTTGGGACAGACATGCTAGAAATACTCTTAATCCATTCAGGCGTCAATCTTCTTCCCTCCTTTGACAGGAGATAGCAATAAATAGGCGACCTCCTGTCGACAATACTGAAACTTTTTCAATGAAGCCTTATGTCCATGTTTTGCTAGATGAATAAGCAATAACACAGTGCTTGACATATTGCAGCAATGTACAAGTAGTAGGTAACTCAAGTGTATCGAGCTGCTCTTTCAAAGCCCTACTATAAATGCGCAGACTCTCCGCGTACCCTTGTGGCGCAGGGGTGAATGTAAACGAGCATCCCCCTAGGGTGAATGCGAACAAATATCTACTCTCCTCTTGTATAGGAATGCTAAAGAAGGCATTCTTAAGATCCACAACACTGAAATGAGTAGCAGAAGCTGGAATCATTGTTAGTATTGTCGTTACATCAGGCACATTTGGAAATTGTGGAACAACAATTGATAGCATGGAAATCAATAACGAAACGGAAAGGAATTGCATTATCCCTTTTCTTATACACCGGTAAAATTGGACTATTGCACAAACTTCCAGCAATTTCTTCAATTACTCCACAATGTACAAAATCAGCAACTATACACTTCAAGCTTGCTCACCATCAACTGAAATCTTATATTGTGGAATTCGTGGCAACTTAACTCCTGGTTTCAAAATGATTTTAACATGCTCAATTTGCAAAATACCAACATCATTGTCGTCAATCGCCCATAAACACACTGGAATTTCACAAAATTCTGGCGGCAAAGGACTAGTCAGAAACTGTGAGGCAGAAAATTGCTGTGGTGAAATCGTCAAACGCACTCCATCCGAAGAACAAAGAATTACCGCATTTAATTCTTTCAACAGATTCAACCCCAACAAATTCTCTCCACAGTTCGTTGTCAGAAGAAACGGACAGTGATCCGTAAATAGACCCAGTGAAATCAGTACCGGCAAAGAAATCGGACTAACCACTGGCGTACCAGAAAACCCTACAGAAATATTATTCTGCCCTGACTCTGGAATGTCTGGAACCCGTGAATGATCAATGGAACACTTCTGTGCCCCTGTGTCTATCAAAAATAGATGCTTCCTATTCCCCACCATCATCTCAATGAAGGGACCTTTCTGATTAACGGGAATAGGCGTTGGTTCCAGACCCTGCTTCGGGCTGTCCTCACGAAACAATATATCGTCAAAGACAAGAACTTCAGAAAGATAGGCAGTGGAAGGATTATTGAAGATATTTCTGCTATCTACATTAGGTTGCTAATTATCTTGCGAATAGGACTGAGAATTTTGAGCAAACTAGCTTCTTCCAGGACCCCCTACCCCAGGGCGGCCTCTGGATCGTCTACCCATGACACCACATGTGTTATTCGACCTTTCCTGGAGGATCGGGCATTGTGCTCGCCAATGACCCTCTTGTCTGCAATAAGCACATTGGTTCACGTGTACAGGACCCAACGGCACAATACTTTGTGGAACGAACTGTGTACTACCCCCTCTAGGCCCTATAACTATCTGTTGCAATAATACCTTAGTTTTCAGATCTCCCTTTTTCTTTTCAATTCTTTATTTCTCATTGTTGACTCTATTCTCATAATACTGAGCCATATGCAATACTTTGGACTGTGATTTAGCTTACCAAGAGCTCTCAGAAGTCATAATTTGTGACTGGATATCAGGAAACAATCCACGCACAAATAATCTTTTTCCTGACTCGGTGCTTAAATCCTGTCTGCTAAAATCTGAGAATACTTGTTCGAAATGATTAAAGAATTCGGTAGCACCTTCAGATTTACCTTGGGTACAAGCAGTGAGTTTGTCCCAGACAATCCTTCTCTCGGGAAGTAAAGTCTTCAATTTAGCTACTATTCCCTCTGGCAAAGTCAGTATCACCTGTGGTGGTCTTTCACCAGCCGTCCTTTATCTAGCCTAACCAATTTAACCCATGTGTCACCTAAACCTGCTGCATCATCTACAGTCCTAATCTGTTTCCACAAATCACCAGGTAGAATCATGGGAAACAACAAGTCTATATCACCCAGGGTAAAAACTGATGAATGCAAGACAGATTTTATTTCTTTGTAAAACTCTGTCAGATTTTTCCGAATGTCTGAAATCAAATGTCTAATAGTATTCACTTCCTGTCTTGAGAACGAGCCGTGAATAAATAGTGATACATAATGAGATTCAATATCTTAGGTTGCTGCACCCGTTGCAGCATTAGCCGAAATTTCAACTTTAGGAACAAATGTCAGAGGGACCTCTCTCATAGGCAACTGAGAAGTAGGTAACTCTGAACGCTTACTAAGCAACAAAACTAAATCGAGTGCTAGAATGGTGGAAGCAGTGTGAAACGCAAAAGCTCTTGTATAGATATTCAATAATTCTGCGGGACAACAAATCTTTCTCTTTATACATTCATACTGCAAGTATTCTACCATTACCTCTATCACTTTCCTCTGCATTTCTGGAGTATACTGACTATACGTATCATATACTTCTATGGGAGATATATTTTTCCTTCTGTTACCACCCCCATCATTTCCCTGGAGAACCTTGTCATTCCCTTTTTCTTCCCATTCTGTGTATAGTCTAAAATAGCTGTTGGCCATGTGTTTGTAATAGTTGTTGTCCTGTCTGGTGGCTATATTATCTGGTGATGTGATTTCTGCAACTGGCATTGTGGTTGGGTATGGGTGATTTGGTACCCACATGAGTTCGGAGGGTGTTCTGTCATTCATTGAATAAACATTAAAATTGGATTCATTATAATTATGGGTCTCTTGGGTGGCCTGCGCTATTGTACCATTGAAAATAATATTATCATTAGATTCGTTCCTGTGATTCCTGTGGGCCCATATCAACTTAAAGCCATCCCAGATTAAATGGGTTCTTTGTTTGATTGATTTTATCCCACCACCCCCCTGGCTCATATCGGTTGAAATAAAAGCTATGGCCCAATACAAAACTAGGCCAACCAATGTTGAAAAGAATACTACTGCACATAAAAAAAACACACATTCATACGAATAGCTAGGATAATTACGTGTTCTTCTTCTACTTCTATCTACACTATTGCCGTTTGTCGTTGGGGCCTCTTCCATGCCCATTGTAGCTCCTATTAAATGAGATGTAAGCATTTGTTAAGCATACACATTATATTTTCGTTATTTACATATTTTAATTGTAGACACTTCTGCTTTTCGTGCTTGCTTTTGTACCTTAATGCAGGTGTATATTTTACATCCTTCCCTTCTCCCTCCTCGTACTTTAAGCATGGGGAGGAGGAATTGAGGGATGTGAACTACTAGCAATATACAACCAACAGGGGAAAAGAGTGAGAAAGACAGAGAGAGAGAGAGTATAGAGGACGTTCATCATTTTCATTATACACTTATTTACATTTTAACAGCACTTCTTCATTTTGCATACTGTACTTGACGTTTATACCCATTAAAGTCATGCACCTTTACCAACAATCTTTTCCATTATATACTTATTCCTGTCTATACCTACAGCTAGTGTCTGTATGTTTTGCTCCCTCATTCATTATGTTTGTACACTGTGTTCATCTCTACTATTTTCGTGGTCTGCGCATTCTGTGCTTTCGTGCACCTTTCGGACATCTGTTAAGTGCACCCAATACCTTAAGCCCTGCACTTTGACTGCTATGGGCGTGCAGTATATTACCTAATAGGGGCCGTGGAACCTAGGTCCATTCCACCTACGCACAAAGCTTCTCACCTATACCATATCACCTGTCATCAACTGGCAGTCAGGGCTATCTGTGGCTGGGGTGGTCGTGTCTGTGGCTATTTCTTGTGTGAATAGGGGTGCTATTTGCTTTGCTATGGCACATGCTGCTCTTGTAAGATTTCTGAGATACTCATGAAACTCTACTCCTAGTACTACGGCACTCTGGTGTGCATCTGACTGTCTGCACAAGGGTGAGTGGGCTTTGTGCATCCTCCTGCCTGTCATGATCTCATGGGGTTACAGGTGGTGGTCCTTACTGGGTTGGTTCCTCATCTCAAAGAGGGCTAAGGGTAAACAATATACCCTGTTCTTTTTGAGTGTATGGCACAGTTTTGACAATCTGCTTTTAAGTAGTCCGTTCATTTTTTCAACAAAACTGTTCGATTGCGGATGATAAATCGTACAGAGCTTGTAGGTTATTCCCAACATTGCTGTTATGTGCTTGAACACATCATTTACAAAGTGAGTCCCATTGTCGGAACGTATGACATCACATATACCCCAGCAGGGGAATACTTCCCTAACCAAGAATTTGGTGGCACACCATGCATCCAGATGAGCGCAGGGGCCTGCCTTCACCCACCGAGAAAAGGGACAGATTACAAAAATCAAATATCGGGATGCATTACACCGTTCTCCCATGTCTGCATAGTCTATATGCAGCTCTCTGAATGGCCCTTCAGGCTTCGGCAATGTCCCTCTCAATGTTTGTAATGTCATGCCAGAGTTGTATGTTTGGCATGTGGTACATTCTATTATTAGCTTCTTAACTTGCTCCTGCAATCCCGGGGCGAAACAATCTTCCTGTATGTCTGCGATAATGTATTGTTTTGCATTGTGTGCGGGGAAATGCAGTTGTTGGAATGCTACCTCCAATAATTTTACAGGCATTACTACCTTACCGGTATTATTTTGTCTCCATAAAAGGTCAGTGGATGACTCGCTACACCCCCTCTTCACCCACATTTCCTTTTCCTCACTTGGTGCATCTTGTTGAAGTTCAATAATTTGGGAAATCGGAAATGAGTTGAATGCTTCTGGGTGCTCTTCCTCAACTACCTTTTGTAGTATGTACTCACCTGTAGGGCTCTTTGGTAAATAAGATGCTTCCTTGGCAGCGGCATCTGCTGCCGCATTTCCCAATGAGATGACGTCATCACCTTGTGTGTGGGCCTGGCATTGTACGACAGCTGCAAGTGTGGGCTCTTTTAGTGCATCAATTAATTCTCCTAACTGTTGCATGCTGGACTGGGGACCCATCTGCTCTTCGGAATCCCCTCCTACCCCATCTGGCTAAACCTCCATGTACAGTCATTGCCATGTAAGCAGAGTCTGTATAGATTGTGACTGTGCACCCTTTTTCTGTATGCATTGCTTCTATGAGCGCTACTAGTTCTGCTGCTTGGGCTGAGAAGTGAGGCGTAATCTTTTTTGGACAATAACTTCAAATTCCCCACCTTCCACCTGAACTACTGCTGCTCACACATGTTTTTCTCCTGTTTCACAATCTATGGAAGCTGAACCATCAACAAAATAAATGTCTCCTTCTGTTAGTGCGTTTTCAAGTGCTGCAGGCGTATTGTCATCATCACCTCTGGAGGTGGCACAATCATGCTGCTGTATGTTCTCTACCGTACATGCTTCTGTGAGGAATATGGCAGGGTTTACACTTTTACACCGCACGATATGTATGTTTGCGCTGGATATGATTATCTCATATGCTGTTGCTCTTTGGGTGGTAAGTGTGCTTTTTGATCTTTCCAGAATAGCAAAAAGATAGTGTTCCACATACAACATGATGGGGAATCTCATCATGATTGTAGAGCTTTTTTCGATTGCCAACGCAGCAGCTGCGAGAGCCTGTTCGCAAGCAAAATGTCCTTGCATTACTGCATCCAGTGTTCCACTATAGAACGCCAGGGCTTGTGGACTATAGATGTTTTCTGTGTTAGCACAGCTGCCATGAGTGTGCCATTGCAGTGTTAGAACAGGTAGAACTCACGATCATAGTTGGGGGTTGCCAAAACTGGAGCTGTGGATATCAGTTTTTTGAGTGTGATAAAGGCTGTGTGCATTTCTTGTGCCAACTGTAACTGAGTGTTTTCTCGTTGAGCTTCCTTGAGTGCCTGTAATAGAGGTTTTGTGTATGCTGCATTGTCTAATATCCAGGCTTGGCAGTAATTACACATGACAAGGAACTTCTGCATTTCTTTAACTGTATTGGATTCTTCTACCACTTTTATTGCTGCCGCTCTGTCGGGTATTATTCTTTTGCCATCTTTGGATATCAGCTGACCTAAGTATAACACTTCTGTCAGGCAATATTTCAGTTTTTGTCTGTGCACTTTATACCCTTGCTGTGCTAACTGTGTTAACAGGATGATGGAATCTTCCCTACACTCCTTTTCATCCTTACTGCAGATCAACAAATCGTCTACGTATTGAATGATTGGACTGGTCGTGTGTATGTTTCCAATTTCTTCATGCAAAATTCTGTTAAAAATACTGGGACTCTCACAATACCCTTGGGGCAATAGGCAGTGTTCATATCTTTTCCCTCCCAGTGTGAACACTGTTAGGTACCAAGAGTCTGGGTTGAGCAGGATTGAAAAGAATGCATTTTTCAAATCCACCACAGTGAAATATATGGCCTGTGTTGGGATACAGCACAATATTGAAGCAGGATTCGGGATGAAAGGAAACTCTTTCTGTACTACATCATTAAGGGGGCGTAGGTCCTGGATCATCCTCCACGCCCCTCCCATTGCTTTCTTGATCGGGTAAATGCAAATGTTGCAGGGCGAGTTGGATGGCACTATTATTCCCTGTATCCTCAATGCATATATGGTGTCTTTTATTCCCTCTTCTGCTTCCCTAGATAAGGGGTATTGTTTTACCCGGGGTAAACTGGCTCCGGGTTTGGGTTTTATCTTTACAGGTGTTACTTCGTGTTCCAGCCCAACATCGTGTGGGCCTGTGGTCCACAACCGCTGCGGTACCTGGGACATGTCTTCCTCCAAGAATGCTGGTGGGGCTTTGACGACCTCTACAAGGGGTAGTGAAACTTCTCTTTTGTGAATCATTACTTCACAGGGGATTGCAATTTCCATCACTATTTCCCCATCATCATCTGAGTCACTAAAAAGATCCTCGTCTGTAAGGTCCCTCAGGGTCATATTGGCGTTAATGCACAACACTGTTCTCCACTGGCATCCCTGCATGTCCATTGCAATTACTGCTATTCTTTGCAACAACACCTGTACTGCATGTCTGTCTAAGGACACTATTGAGCCTGGCACTATCTCTGGGTCTGTGATTGGGCAAAAAATAAACTCTCCATTCCTTACTTTTCAATTCAGGCACCACTCTTGCTAGTATCATCAGCCCTTGTATGAACATGTCTGGATCTACAGGTATGCCACGTGTTTTTAGGAAATCTGCTTGAGTGTGTATTACTAACATGGCACGGATTGCACATATTCCTGATGTAGAGCACACTATTCCTCTGTCAGTAAAGTATATGGTCATGTTAAGCTTGCTGAGAAGGTCCCTTCAAAGCAAGTTAATGGACGATTCTTTGTAATACAACAGGGATGCTCCTACAGTCCCCCCCCACCACTGTTATGACTAATTCTTCAGTGTATGGAACCTCAACCACTACCCCAGAAAATCCTTGTGTTTCCAAAGTCCGAATAGAAAGCAGGAACCTGCCCTCTTTGAGGCATGATTTTTCCACTCCCGTATCCAACATGAAAATGAACTGTTTGTTTCCTATCGCCTCCCCTACCAGTGGTTCTTCTGCTGCGATAATGGTCATCACAACAGTACTGGGCACGCAAGTGTTCCCTGTGGGCTGCCCTATGCTGAGTACCTTGGGTGCTCATCAGTATCAAAAACATTTCCCGTTACCACTGCCGTCCCTCTACGTGGTGCAGGTACTCCATTTGCCGTGGTAGCATAGGCGCTTCCGTGGGTGTGGGTGGTGTGCTCATGACACTGGGGGAGTTGTGATGCGTGTTGTGGGGCACTTGATGCTCATTCATGTACCTAGGGTGAGGCTGATTCTCCCTTCTATTCCCACCTACCGGCAATCCATCTGGGCTCCCAGGGTGGGGGTGTCCATAATGTTGCTCATTTCAATATGAATTAGTGGGCCTGTTCCGACACTCTCTCATGAAATGTCCCCACCTCCTGCAATTCCAACATTGTCCTTGTCCTCCTCCTCGGGGTCCTCGTACCCGACACCCCCTCCCCTTGACCCTCTGAATCCTCCTCTGTTGCCCCATCCGCCCCTCACCGGCCATTGTAATCCCTCATACTGATTTTCCCCTGGCCATGAGTCTTGACTATTACCTGCCCAGTTTGCTGCCATCTGCACCGGCATTCCTATCTGCCCTTCGTCCTGCTCTCCCTCTCTTTCTGCCGTGTTAGTTGCTGCTACTTTACTGACCTTCAACAGTTTGCTTTGTACTCATTTCGCCTCGTCTGCCAACTGCTGCTGACCTATCTCCTTTTCTTTCTCTTTGATCCTTTTGTAAGTGGTGCACTATAATCCTTTGGGAGTCCTCTTTTTATAATGAAATAAAATAGGGAGGTTGATTGGTCCCAGGCCATGCCCGTTTCTGCTCTCCACACATCCTGCACCCGGAGAATGAAAGACATTGCATCTTCATCATCTCCCATTGTACACTGCATTACCGACTGTAAATTGGGTGTGTCTGGAAATGTCTCCCTCAGGGCGTCCCACACTCTCGCTCGTACCGTGTTGAACGAGGTCCCATCATGGCTGTCACAATCTAATGTTATTCCGGGAAACCCTGCCTTTGCCCAGACCCGGTTTGCCTGATCTCCGACTGCAGATACTAGCAAGCTTTTAACGTCCCCCACTGTCAAGGGCACTCCAGCCGTGTGTTTTTCAAATGCGTATATCCACTTGCTGGTGCCTCGGGACAGTGGTGGTAACTGTTTGAACAAGTTGGCTTTGTCCCTTTGGGCCCATGGTATGTAGTTTGGCCTTCTGGCCCCCCTGTGGATTAGTGGCAGCTGTAGATTGTTCGCCCTTTTTCCGGTACTCACCTTTTTTCCCTTCTTCCCTACAACTGCCATGCATCCTGTTCTGTTCCTTAACCTCCCTGTCCATTCTTTCATGGGGGACAATCCCTCCCCAAATGAGGCCCACCAGTAGCAGTTCCCAATCTCCTTTATTCTTCTTCCTGCTCCTCTATGTCACACCAATATTCACCCTCCCTGTCCGATGCCATCCCCCCTTCCTCCACTTCACATTCACTATCGGCTGTGGTTATTTCTATTATTCTTGTGGGGCTGTCATTTATCCGAAATAGTATCTCTCCTTTTTTCCACCCGTCCTCCACTGCCCTTTCACTAAGTTGAGGTGTTGCGTCCCGTTCTGCCCTGGGGATAGGTAGCCCCCCTTGTTCTCCCAAGGCCCTCAGGCGGGCCAGCTCTGTTTGAGCCATCATTAATCGTGAATCTAGATCCTGTATGAATTTCTCAATATCTATTGTGGGAGTATTCACCTGTCCTGTCATTCCATGGCTCTCATATGGGGGTGTTGCAGTGGCAGATGGCCTAGGTGTGGATGGTGATGTGGATTGTGCTACATATACAGGGTCGCTATATCCTGCAGGCACCGGCTTTGTCAATAAGGGGCATATACGTGTAACCTCTCTCTTACTCTCATTCTGCTCAATTGGCCCTTCACTGCCAGTTGTTGTCAGGGGAGATGCATTATACTCGCCACTTTTACCCGGGGGGACTTCCTCAAACAGCCTTCACAAGTCCAATATTTCCCTTCCATTCTGCAGTTCTTTCCCTTTATATTTAATAAACAAGCATGTGGCAACCATGTCTAGCACAGCCTTATCAAAGGACCCTCCCTGGAGCCACACTTGCGGCAAGCCTTCTCCCTTCAATTTCATGACCCATTGGAAATGTTACTTACTGATCTTTTCTATATACCCTGGCAGAGTTTTATAGATATGGGATAGGGGTGTTTCTGTGCCCCTTTTACTAACCTAGAGTGGTTATTCAGTCAAGAACCTTTTTCTTCAACGCTTACACTTCCTATATGACCTGCTCAATATGCTTTTCAACACTTCTCAAAATGAAATCTTTTGCTCACACCGGGTTATTCATGAACAATTTTTAAACCATTTTTCATTAACATTCACCAACAAAAATAATACCTTTGCATAAAACAACACCTTAAGACATAACACATACAACGAATGACACAAACAACATAAATTCTACCTCTCCTTCCCTAGTACCCCCAATTGTCCTTTCTCAATATCTTTCCCTGATTCTCCAATCCCTTTAAAGAATACTCTCCCTCCACCCTGTCTACTCCCAGGCAAGAGAGAAGAGGAAGAGTAAGAAAAAGTAGGAAAAAAAGAATTTATCAATACTACTCCGGGTCTTCCTTCGAGACCCCTATGTTATTTTCTTCACTTTAGTTTTCCCTTATCCATTTATCCTGTACTAGTCGAGATAGCGCTATGTGGCGCTGCCTTCCACCCGCCCAATGGAGATAGGATCCCTTTAGCCTCTTTTCACCTTATTTTCTGTAACTGTCCTAATGGCCATATGCGATAGAAAGAGAATAGAATATAGAACAGACCCGAGATTCCCCCTTAGCTGCTAATGACCTCTCCTCTTATTTGCCCCTGCTGGTATTCTATATCCCAAACCTCCTACTCTGACTCCTACCCCCCTTTTAATATCACCCGCACTTGATACTCATGTGTCCGTCTTGATCTGAGACCCTCCGGACCAATCGGTCAGGGTGCCACCCCTCACTCAAAGACCACGCCCGGCTCCGGCGAGTGGTATGGTGGGTTTTGTAAAAGGGGATCCCGTACCCTTTTGCCCTATTGCATGCACACATCTAGATGTACCGGTTGCTGTTGGTGGGTAGCTCTTGAGGGAACGTACTCCGGGTCGTAACAGGGGACGTCGCATGCCAAAAGGACAAAAAATAACGCAATAGCGTCTTGGCACCATGAGGGGTGGAGGAGAATCAAATCGCCTTTGTGGTGTAGTCCTGCATTGCATGGGGAGACAGGATCTCCTGAAGCGGTTTTTTACATAAAGACTTTTTTACACATGGTCGTTACCTGGTCGTTGAGCAGACGGAACGGGTGAAGTATGTGGATAGAACAAGTGATGTGTGAAGATGGAACGGATGGGGTATGTGGATGGAACGAGTGAAATATGTGGATGGAACGGATGAAGTATGTGGAAGGTACTAGTTTAAAATGTGAAATGTACGGGGAAGTATGTGGATGGGACGGATGAAACACGGGGATCGAGGGCATAAAACAACTCAGAAATTCACAGGATGGATTGAAGTACATGGAACAGATTCAGTGCGTGGAATGGATTGGGGTGGTTGGAACGGATTGGAGTGCGTGGAGCGGATTGGAGTGCCCGGAGCGGATTGGAGTGCATTGAGCGGACTGGAGTGCGTGGAGCGGACTCGAGTGCATGGAGCGGACTGGAGCATAAAATTGCGTGACTTACATGGAATGGTTTGGAATGCATGGAATGTTTGAAAAAGCATGTAACCCACCATATCACATCACCACGCTTACTCTCTTGTTTACACCACCATTCAACTAGAACACAGAGATACTATGACACCATTCGGTATAGCTGTTCTCATAGCAACATCTGCCTCATACTCCCCATCACTCTAACTAAACACTGCTGGTTATACACCCCCCAGCCAGGCGTTCTCTTCAGGCCTAACGCAGCCACAATTGGTCTGGATGAATCCTGCCAGAACAAACACATACTCTTGATCTCTCAACCACCACACTTACCGCTAAGAAGCAGCTATCACACAAATCCCACACCAGCTGCACACATATCTGGTGCTCACACGCACCTTTGACTCTCTCTACTCTCTCTACTGACATGAACTTCGGTTCCCAAGGGCGTTCAACCTACCAGCGCCTTCAGACCATACCAATGGTACATAAGGCGCTATATTAATGCAAAGTAACATAACATAGCATAACATAACATTATGATTATGATTGTCAGAACACGTTATCATTTCTCTTTGGCTGAGTGCTCTCATTGTTACAAAACTCATAGTAATAATTTGTGTATACACAGGTTATTTTCCATACTTAATTAAGCAGTCGACTACCAGATTCTTTACATGCAGGCCCTAATGCATATTATCATGATAAAAGACAGTATAGATGGACCAAGGCATGGTTGGAGGAGTGGAGTGGAGCAAGGAAAGAAAAGGATGTCAGAGGCACAGAGAAATCCATGGTACAAAACTGCCCTTGGACAAGCTAACAGGGTCAACTCATATATGGGGTGCTTATAGGCAGGTGATGACAACATTGTAGTCCTAGCAAAACTGTGTCCACCCCAGTACAAGTGGGAGATAATTGGAGAGGTGTGTTAATCTGGGCCCAGCATTTGATACTGCCAAAAAACCTAAAGACCCTGTTAGCAGATGAGAGAAAAAGAGAGGGATAGCGAGGAAAAGAAAAAGAGACAGAGAGAGAGAGATAGAGAGAGAGCAAGAAAGAGAGAGGGAGACAGAGGGAGCGAGAGAGAGAGAGAGCGAGAGGGAGACAAACAGACATCTGAGCCAAACCTGTTCATTTAAAACTTGATCCAGCAGTACCCATTGAGTAACCAGGTCATGATGGCTCACTGAGGAAAGGGGGTCTCATTGAGAACAGCTTGCAAGGAATGCTCATTGAGACTAGTGAAGGGCTCCTGGTTAATCCCTGATCTACCCAGGTGGATTAATAATTGAAAAAAAGGAATGATCATGGTGCCTGAATGTAATGTACACACTTCACAGAATTGACCTTGTTTTTAAATTGGAAGAAATAGATTTTGATTTTTACCAAATGTTTTAATGCATAAATAAATATTGAAACAAAAGTTGTTTTAAAAGTTTTTCAACAGGACACATAAGGAGACAATATCTGTGAGTGGTACATTTCTGTTTTTCCAAGCCGTTTTGCCTGGACCTAAATACAAAATGATATGTTCAATCCCTAGCAACATTCAGGGATCATAGTGAACAAATTACAAGTAGGCAATGAGCATCAGATTACAACATTTGCAGTGTTGACATTTGACACTGGGGGAGTCGACACAACAGTGTTTCAGCCAATCATTAGCTGAACTGTGTTTCTAAGGAGTAGATGGCCTTCACCAGGACGGGGAGAAAAAAATGGGATGATGGGGTCCTGTTTCTCTCGTGTTTTAGTATTTCCATGGTGTATTTCTAAATGCCATTGCTTCTGTTCAGGTCTAGAAGATGGCTAAAATTGTAGGTTTTCCTTGTTTCCCAAAGTTCCCTGTGTGTTGATTATGGTGGGAACATGGCTTACTACCCTCTCAACGAATGTTTGGCTGGAGGTGGTGTGGTCCAATTACTTGAATGAATGTCCTTCCAAAACCTGCTGAAAAGAATCATGCAGGGGTCCGTGCGTGTGAACAGCGGTGCCGCTGTTTCTCTGGCTGGGAAAGCAGAGCCAGGCTCCTGAGATGTGGGAGCCTATGTTGGGCTGATGATGACTGAAGCTGACAGCTGGCTTCAAACAGAACATACCACTGTTGACTGCTGTAGGTGGGTATATTGACTGCAGGATGGAATTCTATTCAGGACAAATAGAGAAGAAATCAGCTAAAATCTGAATGGCACTGGCCAAGCCCAAGAGGGACAACATGTGCATCAGCTAGTACTGAAAGTTTCCAGAACCTAGGAATCACAAAGACCTGTAAATGCCATTCTGGAATCAATTATGTAAACCTGACCCTGGACACTATCTGTTGTTGACAAGTACATTTGGACTCAGACCCATGATCCAAATGTAGACTAGAGGATGTTTTAGGCATTCCTTTCAATGTGTTCTCCATGAGCCTCAGGCTGTTTTGAGTAGACCCATCATTTTACTAAACCTGCAACTCTGCTCCATCCTTAGCGTGTTAAACTGAACACATCTTAGACTTGAGACATCCGATGATATGTCAACCGGTGAGCCTACCAAACAGAATGCAGACATGTTTGAGAAAGTGTGTCAGCTCTGCCTCAACTGATCACGTTGGAAGCTTGGTCTGTATTTAAGCATCATTCCTTACTTAGCATTAATCCAGATCGATCTCTTGCCAGAGTAGTCTGTAGACCATAGAACAAATGGCCAATATAGTTAACTGTGCTGTATATAGCCATGCACTGTGATTCAAAATAACTGTTGACATAAATGTAAAAAATATACCTGTTGGATAATATTGTATTATTGAAATACATAAGTGCTGTTTATGTTGCTTCATTAGTATTGACTTCAGAATAGTGGATTGTCTCAGAAAAACCATACATCCCAATAAAAATGTATATCACATGGCCACGTTAGTGGCCATGTAGTTATGGTTAAGTTGGTGTTTCCATGGGAAGAGCACTTTTTGGGTGGCTTATAACTTCGCTCTCCCTGGACGAATCCTCACCAAACTTTGCAAAAAAAGTATTTGAGTCACTCTGAATTTTTTTTGCAAAGTTTGGTGAGGATTCGTCAAGGGGGGGGCAAAGTTATAGGGGGGTCCCAAAACTTTTTTTTCTCCATAGACTGAATGGGAAAAAAAATGTGCTTGCATCTACAGCCCAAACCGCTGGATGGATTTTCACCAAATTTGGACCAGGCGCAGCGGATTGGTCCCAAAAGCGTGCTTTTGCATATTTGGTGAAAATCCATCCAGTAAGTTTTTTTAAAATGACCAAATAGTAGGTAAAAAAAAATTAGTGATATCTGTGTTCGGTCCGCGGACACACTTCCCTGTTCGCTCCACGGACAGTGTCCTGATTGGCCAATCGGCTTGCGTGATGTTCGCGGACATGCAACGTGTTCGCTGATTGGACGGCGTGGAGCGTGAAGCCCGTCAGATTTTCGGTAGCGCCCGCCATCTTGGATTCGCGGTCGTCCGCGGACAGCGCAGTGAAACTTTGTTCAAAATTTGTATTTAGTAGAGTGTGTTGGTGTGTAGGAGTGTTTGGGGAGGGTGGGAGTGTATGAGATAGGATGAAAGATGTGTTTTTTTATGTGTTAGACGTTCTTTTTGTGTTTGATTTGTCTGCGGACATCACGGGTGTTCTGAAATGTTCTAAATAAACTGAATGGGGGGTGTTCTGAGGACTCAATATGTGTCCGTTTTGTTCACAAGCAAACTGAAACTGTTCTAAGAACACTCGCAGTGTCCTGAAATGTTCGCAAATAAACAAAATGGGGGTGTCCTGAGGACGCTGTCTGTATTATTCGTTGTCAAGTTGAATATGTTCTAAGAACACTCGCGGTGACCTGAAATGTTCGCAAATACACAAAATGGGGGTGTTCTGAAGACGTTGTTGAACACTCGCTGTGTCCTGAAATGTTCACAAATATGAATGGGGGTTGTGGCTGACAAGTTGAATGTGTTCTAAGAACACTCGCGGTGACCTGAAATGTTCGCAAATAAACAAAATGGGGGTGTACTGAGGACGCTGTCCGTATTGTTCTCTGTCAAGTTGAATGTGTTCTAAGAACACTCGCAGTGTCCTGAAATGTTCGCAAATAAACAAGCTGGTGGTGTTCTGAAGACGCTTCTAAGAACACTTACGGTGTCCAGGGAATGTTCGTAGGGGGTGTCCTGAGGACGCTGTCCGTATTGTTCTCTGTCAAGTTGAATGTGTTCTAAGAACACTCGCGGTGTCCTGAAATGTTCGCAAATAAACAAAATGGGGGTGTTCTGAAGACGTTTATAAGAACACTTGAGGTGTCCTGGAATGTTCGTAGGGGGTGTCCTGAAGGCGTAGTCCGTATTGTTCGCTGGCAAGTTGAATGTGTTCTAAGAACACTCGCAGTGTCCTGAAATGTTCGCAAATAAACAAAATGGGGGTGTCCTGAGGACGCTGTCCGTATTATTCTCTGTCAAGTTGAATGTGTTCTAAGAACTCTCGCGTTGTTCTGAAATGTTCATAGGGGGTGTCCTGAAGATGCTGTTCGTATTGTTCTCTTTCAAGTTGAATGTGTTCTTAGAACAATCATGGTGTCCTGAAATGTTCGCAAATAAACGAAATGGGGGTGTTCTGAGGGCACTGTCCGTATTGTTCGTTGTCAAGTTGAATGTGTTCTAAGAACACTCGCGGTGTCCTGAAATGTTCGCAAATAAACAAGATGGTGGTGTTCTGAAGACGCTTCTAAGAACACTCGCGGTGTCCGGGGAATGTTCGTATTTGGTGTCCTGAAGGCATAGTCCGTATTGTTTGCTGGCAAGTTGAATGTGTTCTAAGAACACTCGCAGTGTCCTGAAATGTTCGCAAATAAACAAAATGGGGGTGTCCTGAGGACACTGTCCCTATTGTTGGTTGTCAAGTTGAAAGTGTTCTAAGAACTATTGCGTTGTTCTGAAATGTTCATAGGGGGTGTCCTGAAAACGCTGTCCGTATTGTTCGCTGGCAAGTTGAAAGTGTTCTAAGAACACTCATAATGTCCGCGGACATTAAAAGTTTCCCTAGACCATAGTTGAAATGTTTGACTCTATGGATGTGATATGCTGCGGTGGTTGTTGCCAGGGCATAGAGTCTTGGGTGCATGGCCATTTGGCTCTATGCCCTGGCAACAACCAACGCAGCATATCACATTCATATTTGCTTATAACTTTGGGTGAAAAACAAATGTATAAGGAACAAAGGTATTAGATACTATGGATGTGATATGCTGCTATGGTTCTCCTTATTATTGTATACTTACTGTTTGGTCTAGTAACCAGAGTACATGTATTTCTTGTTAATTTCTGTGATAAAAGAAAATAGCATGTTAGTATTAGTATTTTGTAATGACTTATTACATTGTATAATCAATATACTTTTTTTCTTTTTTGGACCCTCATATTTAGTAGATTACAAATCAGAGTACTGTGCAATTTGCTCAGTTTCTGCATTTGTTGCTAAAATCATTGGGTCTGTGGGAGAAAAAAAAATCCATGTTGGATTAAAAAAAAACCTTTTTCTGTTATGCTACAGTTTATTTGTTTGTTTGTTTTCAGTGTTCACTTGTTGTTTCTGGCTAATGCTTTATACTTTGGCTTGTTGTATTTTTTTGGAGCAGTAACATATTATTTATTTGTTTTGATATTATAAAATTTTGGAGCAGTTAGATACCAATTGGCGTATTCTAACTGTCTATTTTTTGATATATTTTAGTGGTATTGATTTATCTATTTGGATATTGTTACATTTTGGGACAGTTAGATACCCATTGGTGTATTCTAACTGTGTATTTTTTGGTCTAATTTAGTGGTATTCATTTATCTGATTAGTTGTTGTTGAATCTTTGAGCAGTTAGATAGCTTTTGGAGTATTCTAACAGTTTATATTTTTTAACACAAGTTTACTTAGGGTTTAAATACAGTTTAGTTATCAAATTTTGGTTTTAAGAACATCAAATAAGCATTTGTAAGATTTGCTGGTAATCTCTGCTTTAGAGTAATGGTACTATCATTACATTCAAACCATCCACATTTCTTTTTTATATATGCAGTGTAGTGCCCTCAATTGGTTGTGGCTCCTGCGTGGTAGATTATACCTATTGTTGTGAAGGTTTTCTTACCAAGTGATATTTGACCATGTGTGAATCCAGTCAGCTTGCAGTTGTTTTTGGTACCATCTGCATTGTAACGTAGAAGCATTAGTATTATGTATTTACTATGTGTTTGTATTACTAACGTGGAGCGATTATCTGAATTGCAGGTAGAGCATAATCTACCATGGTTTGCATTTTGTACAAGTCGCTGAAATGGAATGGATTCACAATTTGGTATATATATATATATGAAGCTTTCATTGGGGATTTCTTCTTGTGTCACATTGTTGCAGAGAGTGCATGTATGTTTCCACATGTATGCAATCTGAAAGATTTCATTTATAGGTATGTTTTTGTTTTCCAGTACTTGTAGTAAGTACATTAGAAATTTTTGTGGATCTTACTGTGAGTTTATAGTGAATTTCACCATTCCAGCACAGTAGTCCAATTGTTGTCTTATTCCATAAACACTATACGTGTTGTCAGGATTGTTTGCTGCATTTCTGTGAAGTACTAACATTTGCAAACACAATGGGTCTGTACTTTGTAAGTAAATGTTGTCAACAATTGGTGGTAATTGAAATAGAATATTAATTGCTACATTTGCATAGCAACTTACACCACCTATATTTGAGAATTTAAATGGTCCAGGTAGTTCTGCATCTAACTGCTTTTTTGGAGTTTGTCTTCCTTCTTTAAAGAAGTACCTGGTTTACTTTCCCTAATTGATTCTTTTTTGCTTGTGGTACTTGATGAAGTATTAGTTTCTTTTACTCTCTTTGGAGGATTTGCAGTGAGATCCTGTTGCATTTCTGTTTGATTTATTTTTCTTTTATAACGTTTTACTTTTTGTGGAACAGAATATGTATTTTAGGTGGGGGGTGTATAGTGAGTGAAGTCTATTGTATTCTAAAATGCAAGGAATATCAGCGTTTATTTTACTTGCATCAAAGTTGATTAGAAATAGACCGTCAAGTGTACGTAAGCGTGATAGTGCTACATAGCTCATGCCTTCTTTAAAGACTGTGTTACCAATATCTATCATTGCTTTGTCTAGGGTAAGACCTTGTGATATATGAATCGTGACTGCGTATGCAAGAGTTAGAGAAAATTGTTCTCTGCGTAAATACATATCTTTGAAGAGAAGGAATCTAGCTGTTGAGCGTACTATCCTTTTAACTTCTGAAAGTTTGTCAAAGAGTATATTGACAAACTGAATTTTGTTGTCGCGTGGGTATGTTTGAAAGCCAACAACTGTACCCAGTGCTCCATTAATTAGTCCTTGGTCCACGTCAAGGTTACGTTTAAGCATTACTCTGCAATTTAGGGATAATTTTAATATCTTTTCTAAGCCTGCTGTGTTTGAGATTGATTTTTCTAAACTATTTAGTCTTGTTGTGGCTTGGTCACACATGGGTAGTGTCATACCATGTATATCTAGTTTGTCTGTGGCGCTAATTTCCATGATTGGTTGCATTTCTTTACTTAGCATGATTTCATTGAATTTGAAACAGCTTGCAAGAGTTGGCATTAAGGCCATACAATTGACATTTTTGTGGGCTAATTGTTCCATAACATCTGTAGCACATGCATTATCGCCATAAAGTGCATTAATGTGCCGGGTTTTCAATATTGCTTCTGCTTCTTTAGAAAGTATACCAACTCTGATACTTTTTAAAATGTTGGCATAAGTGAGATCTGCAGATTGCTGCATGTTTTCTGTTAATTCTCTGTATTGGAAATGTTGCCAAAGGTTGACATTTCCAATGCTGCCAACAGTTTTACGGCAGAGTTTGTGTCCTAATGTTTTAAAAATAGGCTCACCTTTTACTGGTGTTAATTGAAGCAGATCTCCTAAAACAATAATGTGTTTTCCTGCAAAGAGCTCTTCATAGTCTGTTTTGAGTACTTCTTGTAATCTGAGGTGAATCAAAGCTAACATCAGGTTGGAGACCATGCTCACTTCATCTATTAGTAGCATTTTCATTTGTTTCAATACTCTGCGTAATTCCATTGCAGCTTCTGCAGAAAGTTTGTAATAGTCTAATTTGTTCTGGATTTGTTCTGGTGTTCTACTGTAATATTAGTAATCAGTGTATTGTAACACCACCTATGATGTAGGCAGCTAAACCTGTGGGGGCAGTGACAACAGCTGACAGTTTATTGTTTGTCAATTGTTGAAGGAACTTACTAATGATTTTGATTAGGAATGTTTTGCCAGAACCAGCTTCACCACTGACGTACAGTAGTATAGGTTTATAATTATGGCAGGAACATTCTTTATTTTCATGTTTTACACCATGTGCAATTTGTTTTGTTACTTCTTGAAAAATGCTACTTTGCTCATTGTTTAGTTTTGATTGTAGTATAGTTAAGTCTTCTTTATCTTCATACTGACACATGCTGTTTTCTATTTCTATCATAGCTAATTCTGCCTCATTTATTATTAGTGGTTCTCCCAGTGGTTCTTGGCTTCCTGTTACAGAAGGTTGACTACTGTCAGGAGTGTCCTTATCTAGTTGGGCTTGGAGTTCTTCTTCGTGTTGCTGTTCATTGTGAAACATTGTTTTGTACTGTGTACAGTTTACATCAGTTATAGTGCTTTCATTTGCTTTGAAAGCATCCTCATATGAGTCATAGTTATCTATTAATTGTTCTTCTTTTCTCCATGGTTTGAAGAGTTGTAGCAGGGACATGTAATATACTTCTTTATGTTGAGGAGTCTTTAATGACAATTTGATATGATTAATTAAATTTGGTTTAGTGAGTTGAACTAAGCCGCCTTCACAGTTTGTCACTCTATATTTACCTTTTTTTTCATCAGGTTTCATATTATTTTTGTATGTGTAGTGTTGGGCTATGTGGTATAGACACATGTTTTCCAAAGTATTACTTCTGTTTGGGTAGTATGTGTCCAATAAATTGTGTTTTAAAATGTCTTGGCTGTTGGGATCATGTTTGGCTATTGTTTCTATATCTTCATATGATTTTAGAACTCTTTTTCTAGATTTAGCTGGACCAAGACTTAGCCATACTATATTTTCATATTTACCATACAATGCAGTTCCAGTTAAACGATCAGCTGCTTCATATGATCCACATTTTCTATTGGTGAGCATTTTTATGCCCAAGCTGTATAATTTCTGAGATACTGTTTTATCTGATGACAGGTCCTTCCAGAGGTCTTGGAGCTCTGTCTTTTCTGCTTTAGTTAAGTATGCTGTGACATATCGTGCAACAGCAGTAGAATTGTCTGCAATGTACTGCACATCTATGTTTGCATTCCATAAGTGGGCAATTTCTTCTTTTCTTTTTATGTAATATGTATTTTTAGGTGATTTACCTTTAACACTATGTCTAACTGAAGACATGAGGTTGTTCACTTGACCTGTATTTGTAACTTGGCTTGGGAAACCAAATCGGCATTTGGTGTAGTATTTCCCTTTGTTTTTGTATTTGCGACAACAATATTTTCCACATTTGTGTCTTTGAAATTGTAAAATTTGTGCATGAAGATCACTATTTGTGGCTTCTGATGGAATTTCACAAGTGACATATTTTTCAATAAACTGTAAAACAGTGGCACCACTGTCTTGACCAAATTTAGGAGCATCTGTAATCCATAAAAGCATGTGGATATGTGGTGCTCCTCTGGCTTGGTATTCTTTTCTCCAAAAGAAGTGTTGCACTTCTCCAAGGGGAGGAACGGTTTTATTACAAATAAAATGTAGCATAGCAATGAAGCGATGGTGAAAATATCTTTAAACATTAACAGGATCCAAAGAACAAAGTTCTCCAGGTGTTAGTATATCTATGTTTGTTTTGTTTTTATTTGATATGCGTAGGAAATCATGTAAATCTTCCCATGCATATTCTGCACAACTTAATGTAACAAACCAAGTGGGTGGGCCAAGGTTTCTGATCATACAACGTACATCTCCATGACGTCGAAACCAGTACTCTTTAGTACCACGCATATTTGCTAATAGATTTGTAATATTTGATTGTAAAACCTCATCCTTTTGTTGCACTTTTTTTAATAATTGTGTAGCTGTCATATTTTGAAAGTGTGATCCTGATTTTAATATGTGTGCAACTCCGTAACATAAAGTTGCTAGTTCACTTTCAAAGAGTAGGTGGAATATGTATTCCACATTTTGTCTAAATCTGGGATCTTCAGAATACATCCGTAATGAGCGGTATTCTGAAGCTGATATTTGAATAGGTATATCATCATACCTTCCTCCTTTGCCAGTAGGAAAGAGTAGAGGAAAAGCACGTGCTTCTATAATTTTATTCCCATATGCTGATTGGCGATCCTTTTGTTTGACGCATTTGGTAAGTTTCCAATACATCTTCTACAGTGTCATTACAGTGCAAAGGATGAATTGTATAATGGTCTAAAGTATTTGATATTGTAGCAGGATCTAATAGCTCAAATTGACCAGCTTCTTGTGTTTCTTGATTTCAGTTGTATCTTTCAAGTTTTCTTCAATATTAATTTCTTTGTAATATTCATTATTCTCTTAAAGATATTGGAAGGCTTGTCTAACTTTATATAAATCTACCAGCTGTTGCCATATTTTTTTGTCTTTTGTAGGTACTCCATTTACTAAGAAAATTAAAGATTGCTGCATTGGACATTGCACTCCTAGAGTATGCACATTTTCTTTTAGATCTAATGGTAAATAAACTACTTTTCCACGAATCCCTTTTATTCCAATTCTGTGGGAGGTAATTTTGCTGTTTTTGGTTGAAGGCGTATTATTGCTTGAAATGGGTGTACTGTTTGAATTATGATGCTCTCATATAAATTAAGTTGTTGTAGGGGTTTTGGTACTGGTTATAATTCCAAATTATTTGTGATAGCACGTGAAGGAGTTTGGTTGTTGTCAAGTTTTGTAGTGCAGTAACTGTAAAGTATTAATGGCTCAGTTATTTCGTATTTGTTTTCTGCTACAAGGTAGAGAGCTAATTCAAACCATTTAGAATCTTCTTTGTCTTATATTTTGTATGATAGGTCTACAGTTTTTGTGTTACTTTTATAAAATGTTCTATGGCAACATACACATACATGGTTTGGTACTTCAGCTGATGTACTTTTAGATTTTAGTATTTCTTTTTTGTATGTGTTTAGCAAAAGGTTGCCATGTGTAGAATTGTTGCTTAGTTGGTTTAAAGCTATTTCATTCTGTAAATGGCTTTCACTTCCAAAATATGTTTTCTGGATATAGTGAATTTCTTCAAGTAGGTCTTTTGCTGTACCATGTAGAAGGATGTTATTTAACTTTGCTAGTGCTAAAGCAGGACTTTTAGCATAGTACAGTTGATAGACTAAATTTCTTATAGTTGAATGATGTGTTGATATCCTTTTGATATCATGGAAAGTGGTTTTACAAGTAGGTCCTGTAATGCAGGCCAATGAATGTCCTTGTAGTCCTGTGTACTTGCGCACTGGATAGGTATCCATATTTTGCAGTAATTTAATTTTGATTTTGTCTTTGCTTTTTACATATTTATTGAGGAATTGGCGTAAAGATTTGGGAATGTTACACATTGACGTGCATGGCCATTTGTACACTAGACGTTCTGATTCAGTTGAATGGAGGGGTAATTCTAAGTTTTCAGGGCATATTTTTGTAAGGAGTACTTCTTGTTGCATTATGGTATTATTCACTTTTTCATAACCTCGACCACTGCTATGTATGGCAATTGTATTTGTTTGCTTTTGTTTGTACGCTTCTTCATTAAAATATGGTTCTGTGCTCGTAGTGTGATTCCATTCACCTCCGCAGATACTTAAGAAGTTCTTTCTGTTGACATTTCTCTTATTGAGAAGTCTTTTTTGTAATTTAGTTATTAGTTTTGTTAGTGGTTTCATTTTGTTTAACAGTAAAATAAATAACTTTCCTTTGAGAAGAATTGCACTGTCCATCAACGCTTCTAAGATTAATTTCCTACGATA
This sequence comes from Ambystoma mexicanum, assembly GCF_040938575.1. Lineage (NCBI taxonomy): Eukaryota > Metazoa > Chordata > Amphibia > Caudata > Ambystomatidae > Ambystoma > Ambystoma mexicanum. Next base: position 1,381,327,592 of record NC_090935.1, read on the forward strand.
GGTTTTAAGCATTGAACCTGATTTCTCTCCTGTTTTTATAAGATTTTGAAGGACTTTGTGACGGTACATTTTGGCTAAAATACTTTTCTTGGTATGCTTACTTTGCACTATATTAAAATTTGAAGAAGTAGTTTTATCTGTAGTGATAGCTGATTTTCTGTTAATTGTTTTTTGGTTTGTTTTACATTTTGATAGAGGAGGCAACGTTTTTGTACTTGAAACTTATTGTGTTTCACTAAATGACTGTATTAGCTGTTTTGTTTCAACTTTTTTTTTACAAATTCTGCTAGAGATGGATGCTTATGTTGGACACTTTTATTTTCATTTGCTCTACTTTTGCGTTGCTTTCTACAGACTTGACTTTTGGTAGGCATTCTTTAGGGTCTGTTGAAAAAAATAAAGAAGATATGGGTTGGGGTGTTCTGGAATGTATGTGTGCTGTGTGCATGAGTGTTTGAGTAAGATGATAAAGATGTATGTAATGGTGTGTGATTGTGCATTGGGAACTACAACTAGTAGGGATAGGTATTCTTGAATTTATGTGTTACTAAACTGGGGTTCAGATGACAAAAAAAAAGTAAGCTAGTGGTGTGGAAAAGTACAAATAGTAAATTTAATGTATACAATTAAAACAGTTGTATGTTCTATAATACGAAAATTGTAGCGGTTCAGTTGGGTAATTTGTGTGTCCAAAAGTAGGAATTTGTGGGCCATTCTGGCTGTAAATCACTGTTTAAGACACAGAGATTTTTGGACAAAATGGTACACCATCTCTATTTTTAGGCACAGAAATAGCTTGTATTAACGTTATAGTATGTTTGATTAATAATACAAATATTATGGTGACATTCTATTTACTTTTTTCTTAAATGAACAGGTAACTTCTTAGTTCTTCTTTGTTCTTCGAATTCGGCTGCTTCTTTTCAGGAGACTGGTCTTCACTTCAATTGTAAAAGCTTCAAATTAGTAACTTTGTTTGTATATAGCGCTGCTTTTAATTTTTAATTTAGATATTGATTTTTCTAATTGAAAATCCTCAGTGCCTTCTTTAAAACCATTAAACTAATTTATTTACATAAGATGCATTTCATCAGTTCAGTACATATGATATGTTCTTAATGAAAAAATTGTATTGAATGACTAACTGTAGCAAAAAAAATATCTTTACTATGTCTTGTGAAATTTATAATATACCAGTGAATACCACTATTTCTGTAACTAAGCTGTTCTAGGTAATAGCGCCTCAATGTCATGTCTAAATTAAAGTAATTAAGTAAATAAATAAATAAAAAAAACAAAAAAATATGAAATTGTATAAGTATTTTTTTAAAGATTTAAACATAGATTGTGCTTGCATGCAATTTTGTTTGAATATATGTAGTCTATATATTTCATTTAAAAAATGTTAGTTTAACATGATTTGAGTGTGTGTGTATAAAGAAAGTAAATAGTATAAAGGTTTATAAGTGATAGTTGATTATAGGAAATTGAAAAAAATAAAGTAAATTCATTTTACAGATTACACAAGCTAAAAGTCTGTTTGAAAATGTGTTCATCTACTGTACAGAAAATATGCATACCTGAAGTTTGTGCTCATGCATATGGATATGCATGGAGCTGCAAGTAGAAATCTTGGAGACTTGTACAGTATTTCTGGTAGATGGTGCTTGCCAATGATATGACACTTGTACTCAGAGAGATTCACAGTACATTTGCAGTGCTGATCTACGATGATGCAGTTAGATGTAGAGGTCTTGAATGTGATTGGTGCATGGTCATGTGATTTCTTAGCTACATCCAATGAGGGAATGGCAGAGAGAGTGAAGTGGAAATGGTAGAACGGCTGTTCATGTTACGATATGTCCGCAGGAGTTACAGCCGGGGATTTTTGGGTTCAGAAGTCATGCAAATGAGAATGAGTACTAAAAAGGATTGGTCAGGAAAGTTTAGTGGGTGTGTTGTGCCAGAAGAGAGTTTCTCATATACTGTTTTTGCTGAGAGAACAGCAGATAGCTATGTCTGTGTATTTTAGGAAAAAGATTGTATGGATTTTGGGAGATTCATGGATATATTGGTTGAAGGTGCATGCAGAAAGCTGTGGAGTAGCTGTAGATCTTGGATTCTCACATGTGGAAGTACACTGGCATGGAGTACGTGGAATGAAGTGGTTGGACTTGCTACCTCTCTGTGCTACTTTGGAGACAGAGCAACATCCAGACATAATTGTAATTCATGTGACTGGAATATTTTTGCAATTTGCTATGAAAGAAGGACTTGGGAAGGTTATGGACATGTTTCCTAATTCTCAAGTGATATTTTCACGGATTGCGCAGAGACAAATGTGGCTTCAATCTTCTTCATTTGGTCCACAAATGCAAAAAGCAAGGCACAATGTTAATAAAGCTGTTTGTGCCTTTCTAAAAGATTTTGGCATGTCTTCTTTTCACAATGAAAATATTCTGTTTCGTAGTACAAACATTTTTCGCAAAGATGGAGTCCATCTTACTTATGGTGGCAATCAGATTTTTCTGAGAAATGTACAAAATGCATTGCGACCTTTTTTGGAATTACAACATCCATTTTGAAGTAGGTGTTAAGCATTTATAATTTTTGACTTACAAACACCTCCCAAAGGCTCTTTTCAGATCCACCACTTCCTCCCAGAGAAAATTGCAATGTTTGTGATGGGGTAGCAACCCAATTTTTTAAATGTTCGCGAACTGTCTGCGGACTTCTAAAAAATACAAAGGGCCCTACTTCATTTATTTTCTCTTCTATTTTTAACTGTGAAAGGCAGCTCTGAAAAGAGCCTTATTTTTTTTTATTTTTGATATTTAGTATTTTTTTTGGTTTTTTATACAAGACACACTAGGAGAGGAGGGGAAAGGAAGGTAAAGGGGGGGACACCAACCACAGGGATAAGAAAGGGCGAGCTGAGAGAGGAAGATGTAGAGTGGGTTTTATTTGGGCAGTGAGCAGATCTTCTCGTGCTCTGAGACGATAGTCTCAAAAGCACTACGAAGTCGCTCCCCCCTGCAGAGTACTGTGTCACAGTACATACATACAACTGTGACCCTCGAAAGGTAAGGGTCATCAGCATTCTGTATGGCCTGTGAGGCAGCTTGTGGAAGAAGCTGTCCCACAGAGGTGGTCCTTGTGGTGACAGGATCAGAAACAGAGGATGAAGTAGAGGAAATCAACCTGCTATGTTCTTCGCAAGGTACAACCCTGCGAATAGCCCCAGAGTGAAATGACCTCAGGTGTCGCTTCATAGTAGTGGTCCCAAAGTTGTACTTACCGTGCTTCCCGCGACTGAGTATCATTTTGCACTCATTGCAGGTAACACGGTTCACACGAGCCTTAGGAACATTCCCATGAATGGTAAATAACCGCCACACCCAAGACTCACGCCTAGTGCGGGTAGTAGGGTTTTCCTCTACCTCATTAGCATCATCCTCTTCTTCCCCCTCCGCATCCTCACTCCTGTTCCCCTCTTCAGGCCCGTGGGGAGGTGGTGGTGGTGGAGGGGGTGGGGGTGGTGCTGAAGCAGGTGCAGCACCAGGTGGCAGTTCAGCAGCCAGGGATGCCGTCAAAGATGCGATGGAAATCTGCAGTTGGCAGCAAAATTCGCTGTGCTCTGTAGAAAAGCCAGAAACACAATAAGAATAAGCTTTAGGGTGTGGTCTTTTATAGGGGTGCTTGTGCCCTGTCCACGGACAGATCAAACACAAAAAAAAGTTTGAAATGTTTCAAAAGGTTTGTAGAAACTCAGGATTACTATGTGGGACTTGTGCCATGGTGAGATTTTATTGAAAAATATTATGGATTAATTGAAAATGTACTTTTAATTTGTTTGGGGACCCGAACAGTGTCCGCATTCAGAACACGCGATCAGCGTGGGCGCGGTCATATGATCCGTTCGCGAACAAGACCGCGAAGGAAGCGCATGTCCGCAGGACACCAAATGCACGGAGATTGGCTAGCGCATGCGCGTTGATGTTCTACAGACACTGTTCGGGTCCTGAACTAATTAAAATTGCGTCACACGTGAAACGGACATTTCAGGACACTGGGTGTGTTCTTAGAACAGTTTAAATTTGCTAGCGAACAGTAAGGACAGATATAGTGTTCTTCAGGACACGTTCAATTTCGTTTATGTACGAACATTTCAGGACACCAATTGTGTTCTTAGAACATTTTCAATTTGCTAGTGAACAGTACGGACAGGTATAGTGTTCTTTAAGACACCTCCATTTTCGTTTAATTACGAACAATCCAGGACACCGCGTGTGTTCTTAGAACAGTTTGAACTTGCTAGCGAACACTACGAACAGGTATAGTGTTCTTCATGACACCTCCATTTTCGTTTACATATGAACATTTCAGGAGACCAATTGTGTTCTTAGAAGAGTTTAAACTTGATAGCGAACACTACGGACAGATATAGTGTTCGTTAGGACACTTTAATTTTTTTTTTACGAACATTTCAGGACACCGCGTGTGTTCTTAGAATAGTTTCATCTTGCTAGCGAACAGTACGAACAGGTATAGTGTTCTTCAGGACACCTCCATTTTCGTTTATTTACGAACATTTCAGAACACCTGCACTGTCCGCGGACACCTAAATTGTTTTTTTTATAAAAAAAACGAAGCTATTTACAACACAATATAAAAATTCAACTTTATTTAACATATATTAATAATTTATGACAGAGAAGGTGAGGCAGAAACAGAAACAAAAACAGGAGAATTAGGGGTTTCATCCTGATTGTTATTAGGTGAAGAAGGGATGGACGTCTCATCAAAACGTTTTGGGTTATGGAGAGGGTTTGGGGATAATTGACTGGGATATGGTAAGGAGGGACAAGTACATGTGGGGCAATGGTACAAGGTTTTTGGTTTAAAATGATCTTCCACAAAAGTTTTCAAATTATTAAAATTAGTCAACAATAAATCAATTTTTCTTCTATACTGTGAAATGTGTTATCCATAACAGGTTTTACTGAAGTATTTTCTATTTTGGTATGCTCTGTACAAAAAAAAATATATATATGTTAAATGTATACAAGATAATAATAATTAAATGGTTTATATTATAAAGTGTTTACCATTAGTTTCACTATCTTGTGACATTTCTTCATGTGGGAAATGTTCCTCTAGCCATTCCAGAGTACTAGACATTTCTGTGAGAGAAAAAAAAAGATAATATATTTTTTTATCTAATAAAGAAAGTTTATAAATATATGAATAAAATTAAGTACACTTACTATTTCAGGTAAAATATGTCCTATGTACTCAGTGGGTCTGCTCTTGTTCTCAGTTCTGTTGTGTTTGTGAGGTAATTATGTTGGAAGCCAATTTATTTTCTTGTGGTATATTCCATTTTAGAACATAGTGCATTTAAATGAATGGTTAGTGTGTTGTATATATGGGTTACATTTCTTATGTGCTTATTTTTGAATTTGTTAAATGTCATCTTTGATGTCCTGGGTGTTAGTCTTAGCAGTGCACGGTGGTGGCGCGAGTTATGGTTGCTTAGCTTACCATAACTGTAGAAATTCAAGGGTTTTTCGGTTTTACTTGGAACCATAACGTCCCTTTAACAAAGTTTTTTCACTGAATTTCATAGGTTTTTAGTAGCACAACTTAACCATAACGTCCCTTTAACAAAGTTTTTTTACTGAATATATATATATGTATATATAATAGGATGCTATTTATATGAATGCATCGTTCAATGCACTTATTAGGGTGTATTGGACATGCCACTCACAGCCTGATGTGTGATGCCAGTGCTACCCAACATGCTGCAAATGTGTTGCATATCCATATTGCTCTCCCCAGTGTCTGCCTTTTTGACTCCACTTCAAACTCTTTGACAGTGCATGCATGGCAGGGTTATAGTCATGTGGGACATGTGTAATTCATGTACTGGATCTCTGGCTTGTCACGGCCTATGTGTGTGCTATGGTGCTCATGCCTGTTTCCATTTGTTGTCTTTCATGTTTTTGCAGATGATGACGCACTTGGTGCTGTTGTGGTTGAGGAGATGGTGCAGAAACAGGAGGAATCTCAGGCATGACCGGGCACCAGTGGGGGACATGGTGTGGTGGTGGGTGAAAACCCAATGTTACTGCAGACCATACTGTCCAGGGGTGCCTCTGGGTGCACCTCCCCAGACCTCTATTCAGGTGCTGAGTCGGATGATGAGACTTATGTGCAGTTGCAGGTAAGTGTTTCTGGCAGGGATTCTGTTCTGTCCAACCCACCTGGACCAGGGGTAGAACCCTCTATGGGGATGTCAGTGTTGGTAGGTCCGCCTTTGATGGTTACGGATGCAGGGTCACACTCCACAGCATCTGATCCTGTTCCTGGGCCAGCAGATGAGAGGGGGAATGCAGTCCTGCAGCCCCAGGAAGTGCCAGCACAGCAAGGTGCAGATCGTCTTGCCCCAAACAGGTGTGGTGTCCGTCGACGTGGTGGCCGTGCCCTACCAGGCAATACTGTATTGGAAGACTCCATGTACAGTATGGCAACCCAACAGGCAGCATCAGTAGAAATGATACAAAAATGCTGAGGTGTACCAGGTGAATAGCGCGTGAGCAGTTAGATTTTACAGCGTCAACTTAATTGAACCTGAAAGGTTAGGCTCAGCATTACTGCGCCAATTAGAAGCACGTATTATCTGTAGGTTATGCTGTACTACCCTGGGACTCAACAGTGACACGGAACTGCATGTGTTCTTGTAGACAGTGAGGTTATGTGTGGCACACAGGGGAATCTCTGTTCGTGCATTTCGTTGCGGGAGTCATTTGGACCGGCAATAGCACTATCGCAACGCCCATGGGTCAATTTTAACGCGTATAATATTATTCTTTTTTATCCCATTTGGTTATTGTTTCGGCTAATCTGCTTTCACACTTATTTCATTTTCTCCATACTATGTGGATTGGTATACTCCTTTTCCTTTTCATTTCATGCATTCCCACGAGTTATTCTTTGATGTTATCCTCGCTTGTTTTTTGCTATTATTGCACGAGATCCGTGTTTTCACACGTGATCCAACATCATGTGATCGCAACTTTTGCTTTCCTTATTTGTTATCCACGCACAACGTCGCACACGTGATTCGCTATCACGTGTTCGTAGGGTGCTTTTTTCTAATTTTTTTCTGTTTCTTTTTAAATGGGTACGCGGACTGTATCGGGTTTAGTTATGTAACGGCACAATAGGATTCAACGCAGACGAGAGATTATTGATGGTAAGGGGCGCTTACATTTTTAACTTTCAAGGCTCCATTATGAAATAGAAATTTGTTTCTTGAGAATTGTGTTATATCGACGGATGTTTTGGTTGATTTCAACAGACATGCCAATTCAGGCGGGACGTGTTTTCTGAATTAGAATGATTAAAGGTCGCATTGATATATTCCCAACTCTGGTAAAAGAAGGTAATGGCTTATTTTTTACCTTCACTGGTTCCAGTGGTTTCACTTCCCGGACTTAACCATCACATGTTTCTCCAGATTTGTAGGACGTGAGAATAGACCCAAGATATCCAACATTAGTAAAACAAACCACGGTAATTTGTTGAATTCGATTTTGGTGATTTGTCACCCACATAGGGTGTGGGTTTGTAATCTTCTGGTGCTCACAAGTTTTAACTGGTCTTTTCATTTTGACATTGCATGGGGTATGTTTGACTCAATTTAAGCTTTGACCCAATGGGTTCGGTGATGTGTGCGGATTTGTCGGTTCTTTGGCACCTGGCGATGACTTACACGAATTGAAATTCACAAAATATATACACTGTTAATTTGGTGCATGGATATCCACATGCATAACAATTACACAACATGTGGACGAGCACTGGGCAGCCCTTCCACTATACCAACTGGGTATTGATGTGAGTTTAGAATGTTGGCACATGTTATTTTACTCATGCTCATATATACATGTAATTTATTTTTCAATTGGTATTCCCTTTTTTTCTTGAAATATTTTTCATGTACTGCCTCGGAAATGTTGCTACATTCATCTGCTGGTAATGTATATATGCATTTGTTATTATCCTTGTTTGCTGTGCTCACTGTATTTCATGTCACGGTTTACCAATGGGGACCGTTTATGCATTATTCAAATTGTATATTTCATTTATTGCACAGAGTTTTGCCTTGAGAAAGACCGAGAGAGGTCGAAACACGTGTTGGCACATTACTCTGTCACGGCACAACCCACATCGGTTGTAATGAAGATTAAACTTTCAAAATTTTTATTTTTGTGTTAATTCAGATTAATACATTGCACAGGAAGTGTGCAAGAGTACTTTTCTATTGTATAATTGTTATGCTGGCAGCGCATCCATAATGTGGGAACACCCCATGTTCCATCAGTAGAAATGATGGCTGAGGCAATGGAGAGGGTGCCCACTTCCTTTATCCCCCCTGAAAGGCAGATGGAGCAACAACAGCAGGCAACAGACTCCATTTGCCAATCACACAGGGAAGACATGTTGGCGTCCAACAGGGACAGACGGGCGGCACTGGAGACTCTGCGCGAATCCATATCAATTGAGTCCCAGGGCCACAGGGAAGCCCTGAGGTTAGAACTACATAACCTCAGGCAGACTCTGGTTGCACTTGAGGCTTCCAGTAATTTAAGGGCAGAACAGCAGCTGGAGCAGCTCACACGTTCGCTCTCAGCTGAGCTGCATGCAACAGGTGAGGAAATCCGGGCATCACGCGAGGCCATGCGTGCAGAAATGCAGGCAACCCGTGATGTTCTGCATGGGGATCTCCACACTTTAATCCTCCAGAATCAGACCTACCAGACCCGCATGCTTGCTGCCATGGAGGATCCATACCAGGGCTTTGCGTGTACTACCTCCCATAGTGCCACCGCGTCCTGATGCAGCAGCAGAGGATGAGCAAAGCAACAGCAGTTCTCCCACAATGGCATAGCCGTGCAGTCCATGAGCCCAGGGAGGTTTTTTTTTTTCTCAACATCCACGCAGGTGGGTGTTGGTGTGCACCCTGTCCTCGAACCTCCTGGGTGGCCTCACCCACCCCCCTGGCCCCCACATGGCCATTTTTGATTTTTTTTTTTACAGTGTGTTGCCTTGTGTGGCTCCCGTGGGCATGCACTGTATTCCGGCTGGGCACATGCAGGCTTGTCCTGAGTTTGGGTTAGATGCTTGGGTTTGTGAGACACACACCCCTCCTGCTTCCTGTTTCCATGGGCTTGCAAAGGGTGTGACCAATGACATTGAATTACACAGTGACGTTGGTCTCCCATGAGCTGTGTGGGCAGCCTGTAGTCAATACTATTTAGACATCCCTAGTGGATATTGTTGTTGTATTGTACACTTCATGGTGTATTGATATGTGCTTGTGCATCCATGTCTTCCTCCTAATCTGCAGGTTCCTTCCTCATGTCTTCACAAGGCCGTCTACTTTGCAGATGCAGCTCATGTTGTGTGCAGTACACTGAGACATTTGCGTGGCAGCAACACTGTACAGTTGGAAGGGGTCGCTATGGTGGCATATTCAGGTAGTAAGACTACGACTACTTTAACTTAGTACTGTCATGTTTTTGCTATTTTTGATGTTGTGTTGCTGCATTGTATTGTTGGTAAGTATTTGGTCATGTGTGTTGTTAGTTATACATTACTGGGAGCATATTGTTTGTGGGAATTTTCCATTGGGGACAGTGTACTTTGTGACACTTGTGTCAGGTTTTGTGCATTTCTTTGTTTGCTTTCACATTGCATGACATGCCATGGTGTGTTGGGTGGTGGAGCTGGGGAGGGGTTGGGTGACATGGCGCTGTTTTCATGTTGTATTTTGCAAGGGGGTAATTAATTTAACAGCATAGATGTATGTCTTTTGATGACACAGCATTGGTGGTGTTTGTGTAGGTAGGGATGCACACAATGTAACACTTCCAGGTGACCAATCTCAGGCTGGTATGGTTGTGACAGTTGACTGTCCCTTATGTCAACATCATTGATTGTCAGCTGGTATGTACCAGGGCTGTGTGCACTCCACAGGGGTGTGATTTTATGTGAAGTAATTAGCCACCAGCTGTGTACGGGCTGCCTCACCACGTGCCGTTTCCCCTCCCATGCGCAGCGGGCGTGCGTGTGGTTGGGGATGCGGGGGTACCACCATGCCCACCGGCAGGCCCCGTCGTGTTGCAACGTTGTGCAGGACACATGCTGCCACTATGATCCTGCACACTACTGGTGGAGCATATAGCAGCTGCCCACCAGAGTGGTCAAGGGAGCGAAAGCATTACTTGAGCACTCCAAATGTGTGCTCCACTATGCCCCTGGTTGCAATATGGGCTGTGTTGTATCTTACAGTGGGTGGCGTGGTGGGGTTCCGAATTGGCGTCATCATGTGGGTGCTCAGAGGGTTGGCACTGTCCCCTGGGGAGGTGGTGATGGGTATCATTAGTGGGGTTGTGACATTACTCAGTATGTGAAATGCATGCATGTGCAGTGGCATTTATACTCGCCAAGCAGCCATGTATCACCATGCTGCCCAGCTTCTAGGTCCCGGTTTAGGGTTGACATTCTGTAAATGAAACTGTCGTGGGTGGACCCTGGATAGTTGGGATATACTGAGGTGATGATTCCCTTGGCATCACATACTACCTGTACGTTGATGGAATGCCAGTGCTTGCGGTTTCTATAGATGTGCTCAGATGCCCTGGGGAGACGTAGAACCACATGGGTGCAATCAATGGCACCTAGCACTTTGGGGAATTGTGCCACCCCGTAGAAATCCTGGATGGCAGCCTGCCTTTCTGCAGGTGTTCTGGGCAGGTATATGTGCCTGCGGACTGATGGGCGTGCAGTCATGATGGCCAACACCTGGTGTAGGCAGCGTGACTGCGTGGCCTGTGACACCCCCCCACTATAGCACGTGTCAGCTGAAATGATGCAGTGGCCAAGAAGTGCAGTACATTGAGGACCTTCTCCAGGGGGGTGAGTGCTTGGGAGCACAAGGTGGGTGATGTGAGGTCATCCTCCCACTCACTCACCAAGTCGAGTATTATGTGAGGTGGAAACCTGTACCTCCCATACACCTGGTCATCAGGCATCCCAAAAAGGCTGGTTCTGGGTGTAAATTTCTGGGCCTGACTATCCTCCTCCTTCTCCTGCGGGATCCCAAGACCACTGCTGCTAGGAATGGTATATTCATCCTGGCGTCTGAGCTTGTTTGTTGTTTGCGCGCACTTTTATGCTGCGCGGGTCCACGTACGCCTGCTTCCTGCTGGCGTATGTGTTTCCAGATTAGCGCGTCTTTTTTGGCGCACGCGTTAGCCCCGTTCGATTCCATGAATACGTGTTTTGCACGTGCGTGTGGGCGTTCCGTGAATTTGCTTCCTGTACTTCCCCCGTGTCGCCCACATTTTCACGCGTTGTTTCCCATTCCGCGTGTTACGCCCCCTGTTCCACCTACTTTTGTTGTGTGCGCCGCGCTATGTGCACTTTCGCTGTGCGCATAGCGCACGCTGTTTGGAGACGTGTGCGCCACGCAGATTTTTAGCGTACATCCAACGATTTACAAGCGCACGGACTTCCATGAATTGCTGTGCGCGGGTTTCGCTGCGATTTTCGCACTTGCGCTGCGATTCGCACGCTTTCACACGATTGTGCCGAAAATGTAAGCGCACATTAATTCCATGAACCTTTAGTTTGTAGCATAGAAACGAAAGGGTTTTTTTTATCCGTCAAGGATTTTATTTCCACCAGACCCAAGGATTTGAAAAACAAACACAGAAACTGAGCAAAATGCACAGTACACTGGTTTGTAAACTAGATATGAGGGTAAAAAAAAGCTAAAAGGTCTATTGTACAATGTAATAAGTCTTCATAAAATACAAACACTAACATGCTATTTTCTTTTATCACAGAAATTAAAAAAGAATATTTCCGCCAAGTACTAAAGTCATGTAAGAAATATATGGATTCTCAACAAAGTAAACAATAAGTATAATTGCATACATGTCATAGATATTCGAATCTACACGTCTAATCTATGGCAGTAATATGGTGCAGTGGTTGTAGGCAGGGCCTAGCGTCTTGGATGCATAACCTACCACCTACACCCTGCGGCCAAACAACCAAGACTATGGCCCTCATTACAACCTTTGCAGAGGACCATGGTGCTATTAGCACCATGGTCCATGCCGCTAAGGTTGCAATTCCGCCATGGTGGATGGCGGAATTACCGCCCCATTCCAAGGTGAGTGGGGCGGTAATTCCCCATTCACCAATGGCCCCTTCCCCATTCCCATTATTGCCCCATAGGGCATAATGAGAATGGGGAAAGGCGATAATTACGGCACCGTAAATTACGGTGCCGTAATTATCGCCAAGGTCCCTTTGCGGCATGGCTTTTAACGCCTGCAAAAAGCAGGCGTTAAACAGCCATCCCGCAAAGGGAACCTTGTAATCAGGCGTTAAGGGTCGGCGCCGTTTACGGCGCCGTAAACCCCTTAACGCCTGAGTCGGAATGAGGCCCTATAGGTCCTACCCACAACCATCGCAGCATTTCAAAATCATTGTGCTTATAATTTCACTACTTATAAGTTTACTCTTGGGTGCATGGTCTGCAGCCATGCACCTAAGACTGTAAGTCGTGCACACAACCACCGCACGCACACCCATGCTGACTTATAACCTCACTGCTTATTACTTCAGTCTTGGGTGCATGGCCTTCTGTCATGCACTCAAGGCTCTCGGTCCTGGCTAGAACCACCACAGCATATCGCACCCATTGTATCTTCTAACTTCACTACGTATACATTTGGGTTTGGGTGCATGGCCTTCAGCCATGCACCCAAGATGCTAGGCCCTCCCCACAACCACCTGCATGATGTTTGATACTACGGGTGTACCTATAGCTCTAATATGCTGCAGTAGTTGTGGCCAGAGGCTAGAGTCTTGGGTGTAAGGCCATAGATTTTTGAAAGTGGCGTGTGCAGTATATAAATCCCATAGTGGCTTATAACTCCAGTGCTTATAACTTTGTTCTTGGGTGCACCAAAGACTCTACGTACTGGCCACAACGACCACAGCATATCGCACCCTTTTTGGCTTGTAACTACACTACGTACAAATGTGGTCTTGCAGACCCTCTCCTTAACCACCTGAGTGATGTTCGATACCACGGGTGTATATAAACCTGTGATATACTGCAGTAGTTGTGGCCAGAGGCTAGAGTCTTAGCTGTATGTCCATAGATATTGCAATGTATGGGTGTGCAGTGGCTTATAACTCCAGTGTTTATACATTTGTTCTTGGGTGCATGGCCTTCGGTGTGATGCCTTTGGCCATGCACCCAAGACTCTAGACACTCCCCACAACCAACTGATCGATAAGCAATACTTCACGTGAATCCATTGCTGTGACATGCTGCGGTGGTTGTGGCCAGGGCCTAGAGTCTTGGAAGTATGGCCTACGGCCTATGGCCATCCACCCGAGACTATAGGCCCTGGCCACAACCACCGCAGCACATTACACACATGGTCGCTTATAAATCATTAGCACACCCATAGAATTAAACATTATAACTGTAGCATGTACTCAATTTGTACCCAGGACTCTAGGCCCTGCCCACACCTACCAGATACATAATTGATTGTATGGGTGTGATGTATAAATGTGATATGCTGCAGTGGTTGTGGCCAGGGTCTACACTCTTGGATGTAATGCACCCAAGACTCTAGCTCCTGGCCAGAACCACCACACGGTATCACACCGATTGTGGCTTCTAACTTCAATAAGTATAAATTTGTTTTCAGGCACCCAAGACGCTAGGCCTTCCCCACAACCACCTGAATGATGTTTGATACTACGGGTGTACCTATAGCTGTAATATGCTGCAGTAGTTGTGGCCAGAGGCTAGAGTCTTGGGTGTAAGACCATAGATGTTTGAATGTATGGGTGTGCAGTATATAAAACCCATAGTGGCTTATAACTCCAGTGCTTATAACTTTGTTCTTGGGTGCATGGCTGAAGACTCTACGTCCTGGTCACAACGACCACAGCATATCACACCCTTTGTGGCTTGTAACTACACTACGTATACATGTGGTCTTGGGTGCATGGCCTCTGGCCATACACCAAGACTGCAGGCCCTCCCCACCACTACCTGAGTGATGTTCGATACTACGGGTGTACCTATAGCTGTGATATGATGAAGTGGTTGTGCCAGGGCCTAGAGTCTTAGGTGTATCTCCATAGATATTTCAATGTATGGGTGTGCAGTGGCTTATAACGCCAGTGCTTATAACTTTGTTCTTGGGTGCATGGCCTTCCGCCATGCACCCAAGACTCTACAAACTCCCCATAACCATCTGATCGATAAGCAATAATGCAGGTGTATCCATTGCTGTGACATGCTGCGGTGGTTGTGGCCAGGGCCTAGAGTCTTGGAAGTATGTCCTACGACCTACGGCCATGCACCCAAGACTCTAGGCCCTGGCCACAACCACCGCAGCATGTCACACCCATGGCGGCGTAAAAATCAATAGCACAGCCATAGAAAAAAAAATGTAACTACGGCATGTACTCAATTTCAATGTTCTCTAACACCATGCAAGTCCCTACAACAGTTTCAAGTTGCCTGCGCACAGCACGGACTGAAGTACTATCCTTATGAGACCCCTCATTTTCTGTACTTACAAACTTCCCGAACAAGGCGGGCATAGGGAATACATCATTAACACCTACCGCCTGAACAAATACAGTATTTCACCCATATCTTGCTCTCTGAACCTCCCCAAGCACTCTGACACACCAAAACAGTTTCCGAAATAGCATTTTGCCATTGGTCGCCGCCGCGCTGTCGACGGATCCAAGATGTCGGGCGCATCCAAACAATCTGACACAGAACACGGGTCACTGCAGCCAATTGGCGGAGATGTCGCGTGTCTGCGGTCATGACGCCAGCCCCTTAGCCAATCGGTATCTTGTCCATGGAGCGAACAGGGAAGTGTGACCGTGGAGCGGACATAGATATCACTAATTTTTTTAGACCTACTTTTTGGTCGTTTTAAATAGAACTACTGCATGGATTGTCACCAAATTTACAAAAGCACTCTTTCGGGACCAAGCCCCTGCCTATGCCGCAAATTTGGTGAAAGTCCATCCAGAGGTTTTGCCTGTAGGCGTGCGCAAAGTTTTTACCTCATTCAGTCTATCGGAAAAAAAGACGTTTTGGGGCCCCCCCTATAATCTTTCCCCCCCTGGACCAAACATCACCAAACGTTGCCAGAATGGCCCATATACTTGTTTTGCAAAGTTTGGTGAGGATTCGTCCAGGGGGAGCAGAGTTATTGGCTGCCCAAAAAGTGCTCTTCCTATGGAAACAGCAACTTAACCATAACTACACAGCCACTACCGTGGCTTTGTAATATAATATACAGTTCAAAAAAGTTTTATTTCTAGTTCAAATAATTTGAAGGTGCCAAATTAACACACCAAGAAACCCTGAAAATCTGACAGGTGTTGGAAACTTTGCCACATTAGTTATGTGTGCCCCATTGTACAGCACCTAAACACATTGGAGACATCATAAATGGCATCAATGATGATTTCATGTATGGCTTCATCAATAACATCACTGGTAGCAGGGGACATTAACCTACAATTGACTGTCAAGGCTATATGGCTTAATAGAAGATTCATCCTTTTGTTCATGATGTACAAATAGCATAACAGAGATGATTCTGGGAGCCTGTAATGGGAGGAAAGAAAATAATATTCCTGTCAAACGTGTCAAAGAGACCTTTGGGACCACTGAGTGCTGCTCTTATTGCCTATATTCTTGTGAGCTTAAATACCTGTGAAATTGATCATATTCCTAGTTTTGCATACTTAGCTATCTCAAAACAAAATGAAATAGTTTTAGACTTGCTATTTAGCAATCTATTAAGTCCCGAGATAAGAATACCATGGGACATGCTTAAGGAGCGAAACAAAATGTCTAATATATATCATACTAGCAAAAATATCCGTTCTCCTAACGGGTTCTGTAGACAGACATGAACATACTCATATCAACTGCTGAAAATCAATGATCCTGTAAGTCACTGATCCAATGCTTGATGAGCTTTGCACCCTGAAGGCAACTGCACTGAGAATGGGTGTGTGAAGCTGGCTGACAAGCCCAGGAGGAGACGTTGGGGGAGGCAAACGTTGGCGTGCTGCTGCAAACTGGGTCCTTCTGTGCTCTATCCTCACCTGTCACCTCACCCCGGTGTGGTGCATTTTATTGCAGTGCAAATGTCTCGGAAACCGTGCATCCTAAGGCCTGAAAACGTGGTTTTGGCACCTCAAGTTTTTTCCTAGTGTCGGACCGATCCTTCTATGACCACATTGCTGTTATGCCGATTTCAGGCAACCATCTCATGTTTAAAGGTGCTGAAATCCAGAAAAAAGGTGTGATCTGTGCAGACGTTTTGTAGCCAGTCATGTCCAGAGGGTTCTAACAGGGAGCTATGCAAAACTTTGGTGCAGATTGGTGAAACAGTGTGGAATTGTCTAAGGAACAACACAAGCCACAAACCCACAAACAAATGTTTACTTGTGCTGAAATGCAGGGAAAGGGGTGGGTGTAAACATGTCATGTAGCCAGTAATGTCCGGAGGGTCCTAACAGGCAACTTTGCAAAGTTTGCTGCATGTAGGTGAACCTATGTTGAATTGCATAAGGAACAACGGTTTGGCAAGCCCCAAACCCACACACACATGTTGGCTTGTGCTGAAATGAGGGAAATGCAGTGGGGTGTTCAAATGTCATATAGGCAATATTGTCTGGACGGTCCTGACAGGTAGATATGCAAAATGTGTTGCAGATTGGTGAGACAGTGTGGAATTGTACATGAACAACGTTTTGCCAGAAACCCACACATTTTCACTTTTATAAGCATAGATAGATAGATAGATAGATAGATAGATAGATAGATAGATAGATAGATAGATAGATAGATAGATAGTACTCACAGCCAAAGATGTAGTAATGAGGAATACAGAGAGTGAGCAGGAGGACATAATAAAACATATGAAGAGATGGTTAATGCTCTGTTTCCACATGTTACAAACGCAAATAACTCCCCAAAGAAGTGAAAGTCTGTAAAAAAATAGCAAAGCAGAATCCTTTAGCAGTAGTGAAAAAGAAATGGAGGGAATATAATGATATGGTTAGATATGAATAACATGAAAGGCAGTTTTCAGGAATCCAAGTGGAAATAAAGTATCTGTGTAATTAATAATCCACACACCAAACCCTTGTGGAAAATTGTAAACAACACAACTCCTGAGAATCGAATAAACTCTGAAAGTAGTGTGACTAAAGAAAGTGGTACAAATATTGCAGTTCTCTTTATCAGGATAATTGTGACAAGGACAGGTCGGCTATTATAAGACCACAGCATTGTGAGGCAATACTGAGGGATGAACCCTTTACAACTGAGGATATATGCAATGCCATGGACCTTTAAAACTGTGGGCAGACACCTGGGCCCCGCAGGATTCCATTAGAATCTTTTAAAGCAAATCTTGGGCTCTGTATATCACCATACTGGTTTAACACTGTATGTCACCATACTGGTTAAATATTGATACTTGGCAGACAAATACCCAGGTCCTGGAGAAGTGCAGAGATAATCCCCATATTGTTATTAGATTCCATGGGCAAAATGTATGGGAACGTTTTGCAACTTAGCTTACAAAATAAAATCTTGAGCACAAGGCAGGCAGTTTTCCAGATTGGGGCTTGTTGCATTGATCACGCATTTAGAAAAATGCTGTGTTTATATGCATTTCTGAGACCTGAGGCAGCCTCTGATTGTGTACCCAGAATGGAACTGTGGAAGTATCTGCAATCTCTTGGTCTTTCTATTGAATTGTTAGTTTGTGTCAACGAACTGTATAACAACAACATGAAAAAAGTGAATAGTGACCGAACAAGAATAGACAACGTTAAATATTGGATTAGCTTGAATTTAGGTTGAACAATTTAGGTGGATGGCATGCCTAGAGAGAGAAGTGTCTTAATTTCTAGATCAGGACAAAAGGAATCCAGGGAAAAGGCATGTAACTGCTATCATACCTGTAGCCTATAACAAGCAGACGATTATGTGCACAATCTGTGGCACAGATTTATGGGATTGTGAACCATGTGATAATTTGGTGAGAGTAGAAAATTGTTCCTTTACAGAGTATGAGGGCTTTCAAAGAATGCACCAAATATGCTTACATACTTAGAGCTGGACCATACGGATACAGGCTAGAACACAGGTATAAAACCATTATTATATTGCACATCGCTCTGGATCAGCTCATCACTGCCAACCTACAGAGAGGAGCCGAAGTGCTCAATTTAGCGAACCCATGATTTATTATGTGGGTCAAAAACCTCCAGCCCATAGACGATCACTAAAGATGTCAAAAATCTAGTTAATGATGCTATGCTCTTGGGACAATGAGCTGGACAAAATATTTAGAGAAAGGGTGCATTCGCAGAAATGGCCATTGACATTTGTCCATAAAATGGACAAGTGAATTTGAGGTTTATCTAGACAATCGGCCTCATTACGACCCAGGCGGTAAGGGTTTTACGGCGGCGTAAACAGCGCCGACCCTTACCGCCTGAGTACGAGGTCCCTTAGCGCCATGGCGGACTTAACACCTGCTTTTAGCAGGTGTTAAAATCCATGGCGCTAAGGGACCATGGAGTTAATTACGCCACCGTAATTTACGGTGGCGTAATTTACGCCTTCCCCACTCCCATTATGCCCTATGGGGCAAAAAAGGGAATGGGGAAGGGTAAATGGGGATTGGGGATTTACCGCCCCGCCAAGGTCGGAATGGGGCGGTAAGTCCGCCAACCACCATGGCGTAAACATAGTTTACGCCATGGTGGTAAAGTCACGGCCCAGGCGGTAACTTACCGCCTGGGTCGTAATGAGGCCCAATATGTATCCGGTTGGCCTGAAATCTATACATCTGAAATGTAGGTTCGGGATCTTAACCTTGGGGAGCGTTATGAAAAAAACTCATTTAAGATGGTGGGTTCAGAGAAAGTACTTGCACTTTATTACAGTGGTGGATTTCTTTTTGGTTCTCCGATACATATATTTAAAAGGCAATACAGCTGGAGGTTATGAACATGTACCCTACTTGATGTAGTGAAGACAATGATGTTAAATGAGTACAGCATTAGTGGACTAGGGTGAATTGTCTTATTGGTATGTACTGTTGAATGTTGTTGAACTTTGGTCTGTGGGGGAGTGGGAAAAAGCATATAACTTGAATAGCGCATTTAAGCAATACTAGTTACGATGCCCCCGGGGCACTACCTGAAGTGGTAATGCGCCCCCTGCGAGGGGCTTATTGCTATTAATACCCCGGCTTGTATGACCAGAGTACTAAAAACATTTTTTTCTGTTCTGAAACACTTCAGTTAGTTTTTCCTTTCTATGGCGACCATTGAAAATAGGTAAAAAAAGTAAACAAAAAAATGGCGTCCATGCAAAGGAGAGAAGGAACTACGTGTAGTCCTTTCTTCATTTCCTTGTTGGCCTGTCGCATATCGGGGGAAGAAGCACTGGGGACAGAAGTGTTCCCATTGTTTCCGCTCCCAAAATGGACAGAAATCAAGGTAAGTGGGGGTGGGAGGGCAGGGAGGGAATTCTGTGGCTGAGGGAGTGCAGAGGGGGGAATACTTACCTGAATCCCGCCGCCAGCCCTGAGGAGGCAGAGGGCGACGGAATTACCATCTAGTAACGCCCACGTTCTGATCCTTCCCATTGGCTGGGAGGCCACCACACCCCCTCACCGGGTACTAATTAAGAATAATGCATATGAGGATTATGTATTTAGATTGGTTTGACATGTTTTTTTGTTAGTAAAGGACAAAGTTCTATTTCTTTTTTGGGGGTTTTAATGCATGTTTTTATGAATATTTTATTAATGTGGCTAGTGAAAGAATTGCTGAAATAATGTCAAAGAATGGGATAACTTGAAGAAATGGGAACAGCAGAGCATGCGTGCAAGTAAGAGAGATGCAAAAATTAAAAACCATGTGTCTACAAATAAGTATGGATTCAAGAGCAAACCTTTATTGGAGTTTGCATTTAAAAATGTTGTTAATGTCAACCATGGTTTTCTTACACACCTTAATTACTCAGTATTAAATGTGCATATACCATGAAGAGATACTTTCAGGGGTGGAATGGCCAACAGGGAACTCTGGAAATGTCCTGGTGGGTTTCTGCATCATGGGCCTCTTTTGTGTGGTTTTCCATTTGTTTCCAAATGTTCTTGTGGGAGAACCCACACACAATCTTTTTAAAGGGATTGAGCTCGCTCACACAGTATAACATTGGGCAGCTTTGAGAAAAAAAGACTTGCAAGCCCACTTTGGTTCCCAATCGACCCCTGGATACCCTAGTACCTTTTTACCTCTATTTGAAAAACAGTTTCCTAAGTAAAGAAGACATTTGGAGTAGTACAATTATGACTTTGCACCAGCTCATCAAAGATTACAGCATACAGGAGAAGAAACATCACAAGCACCTTACTGTCAGTATAGGAACTCAAATGGTAGGCCTTGACCACCTCAAATGCAAAAGTTTAGGGCAGGTGGCATTCAAAAGTCAACCATATGAAAAAAGAGTTTCATGGTGCGAGGGCATATGTTATCAGGGCTACAGGAGATAATGGTCTTAATGGGCGAGCGTAGTTATATTTTAGTTGGATGGCTTTGGAACGTACATTTCAATTAATGTTTTTAACTAATTGTTTCCTATGGTGTGTAGGGCTAGAGGACGTTGTAATGTAAAACCTATAGAGATCTAAAGGTTGCAGACCCCTGCTGTATTATATATACTAGAAAATTCCACACGCATCCATTACTGCGCCACAAGAAATGTTGTTCGAGACCAGTTTAGTTTTTTTTTTTTTAAAAGCATTGTTTCGTATGCTTTTTTATTTTTGGTTGTAGCCCATGTTGATGTCACGTGTTTCGGCACTCATTTGCCTTTCTCAAATCTGGGCAATAACTTTCAATCTTTGGTGTTCATGATCTCACTAATAACGTGTATAGAGCATAAGGAGTCCCGTCAGACTCATGGACGATGTACGTCCTGCAAAGTCACAGTACCGGCATCAAGCGTTGTGTCCTATTAGGCCTTTCGACTAGGCATTTCTTGTGGTGCAGTAATGGATGCGTGTGGAATTTTCTAGTTTCACTTTCAACTAACGAAGTGGGGGAACTCTGGGTCTTCGTTTTCTACACACATCATTGCGACACGTTTAAGCTGTTATTTAAGGATAATAGTTGCGGAGGTTTAAGAGTGCGGTTAGAAAAGCTCCCCAAGTTTGTATACTGTATTATATATACACTATGTTGAGTGTGAAACGCGTTGTGTGTGGGTCGCGCTTACGGGCGTCCTGCCTCTGTTTTTTCTACTTCCTTCCAGCCGTATCTTTTATTGATGTCTTTTTTTGTATTGCACATTAAATAACTTTCAGACCTACATTTTGCCGTGGGCTGTGCCTTTTTTCTCCATGACCGTGGCCTTTTAATCGGCCGCGGAGAGTGCGTTTCATTTTTCCTCTTTCTCATATATATATATATATATATATATATATATATATATATATATATATATATATATATATATATGTCAAACATCTTTGTCTCTCTTTTTGACATCTATCTGCATTTGTCTCTCTTTCTCTCACTGCCTCTCTATGTCTCTGTATGATACACTCATTCTCTCTTTATCCTCTTTTTGAGTCCCTCTCATTGGCATCTATATTTGTGCATTTCTTTCTCTGTATCTCTCTATCTGTGTTTTCTCTGAATATGCATGTCTCTACTTCTCTTTGGCATGTACCTTTTTCTATCTCTGTATGTCTCTTTCTGTCTCAATAATTTTCTCTTTTTCCATGCTCTGTGTGTCTCTCTCTTCATATGCAATATGAGACTGTCTCTAT
This sequence comes from Ambystoma mexicanum, assembly GCF_040938575.1. Lineage (NCBI taxonomy): Eukaryota > Metazoa > Chordata > Amphibia > Caudata > Ambystomatidae > Ambystoma > Ambystoma mexicanum. The sequence goes on from NC_090935.1 coordinate 1,381,349,611, forward strand.
TTCTTAGACTGTATCTCTTTCACAAACTATCACTCCACAATATCTCGGTTTTTCGCTCATTCAGTTCATGTCTATACATGCGGTGCTCTCTCTTTCCCTCTAGCTCTCTCCTTCTCTCTATCATCAATTTGCATCTCTCTCCCTCACTCTATATCTACATTTCACTCTCTCAATCTCTCTTTTCTGTATGTCTCTCTGTCTCAATATTTCTCTTTATCATCTCCCTGTGTTTGTCTCTCTCATTCTCTAAGATGTGTATGTCTCTCACACAATAACACTGTTTCTCTCTCTGTCATCTCTCACTTGTCTCTGTATATGACTCGTCTCACTGCCCTACTCTTTCCCTCTCTGTGTATGTGTTTCTCTGTGTATCTCGCTTTCCATACCTGTATGTGTTTGTCTCCATATCTCTCTTTTCTTGTCTCTGTCTTTCATCCACTCGTGTGTTCCTTGTCAGACCACTGTGTCCATCGATCTATCTCTCCATTTCTCTCTCAATGTCACTCGCACTGTCTTTGTCACCTGTGTGTCGGTCTTTCTATCTCTTTTTGTATCATACAGTCACTATGTCTTTAGTTTGCCTCTTTCCATTACTCTGTGGCTATCTCTCTATCTCTATCTTTTTCTATCTCTCTCTTACTCTGCTATGAATGACTTTTACTGACTCATGTTGTCTCTGTATCCACCCACTGTGGCATCTTTGTATACATGGCTCTCTATCTGTATATGTCTCTCTCTCTATCTCTCAGTAACATCTCTTTCTCTCTCTCTTTTCATCTTCCCTGGGTTTGCCTTTTTCTTTATATCGTTCTCACTCTCTCACATCTCTCTTTCTTTCTCTTTCTTTATGTCTCTTTCTTGCCCTCCCCCTCTGGTTTGGTATTTCTCTGCATATCTCTGCATATTTCTCTCTTTTTATCTGCCACACTCTCTTTGTCATCATTCAGTGTTTCTCGCTCACTCATTGTTTGCCATACCACGGTGTGTCTGTATATATCTCAGTATGTCCCTTTGTGTCACTATTTTCCCTCTTTCTGATCTCTCTTCCTGTATCTGTCTCTGATTATTTTTCTTGCTAGCAGTCTCTCTCTCCCTATCTGTCTCTCTCTCTCTCATTCATGCTCTCTGTCTATTCTCTCTCTGGATATGTAGCTCTATTTCTTTGTGCATGTCACTTTCTGTCTCTCTCTTTGTCTATCATCTATATGTCTGTCTTTCCAATATGTTCCCCTCTCTGTTAATTCCTATGTCTTGGTCTATCTTGTGCTCTCTCTCCTGTCAACACTCTACCTCTTAGGTACTACCCTCCTTCTCATCACTCACACTCTGCCTAACGCACAAGCTCTGACGAGGTGGCCGTATCCTTGAACACATTGGCAGATGCAGAGGACTGCTGATGGTCATATTTCGGGAGAGGGCCTCTCATACCTCATGGCACCGCTCACCCGACTTTGGGCCCATGACTCAGCTCCCCTCGGAAGATACTGAACCCTGACCCGGACCGCTGGCGACCAACATCCCCGCCCGCTCCTTGTCTCCGGAGCGGTCGGCCTGATTCCTACGCTTCATCGAGGCTGACAAGCCTGCAGTGGGGGAGGGGCCCACTTTCAGTTGAGCCTCGTTTCTTCAGAATGCCTGCGACGGGGTCCTGCGCATCCAAATTATTTACTATCTGCTTCCACGCCCTCCCCCGAGCCCTCAGTTAGCTGCCTCCTCATCCTCCCGCGGGCACGCTGGATGCCCTCATTGCGAGGATTGGCCTGCGTGCGTTGGCCGCACAGGAGTTTCTAGGCAGGACCCCCTGAAGTCGGCAGTGACCACCACAGTAGATGCTCTACGCCAAGGGGTGAAGGGAGATGCCTAGTACCTGAACACAATGCAGCTGTACTTCAATTAGGAGGTGAGTCTCATGCACCACGGCTGTGTGTACCCTGCATTGTGCGGGGGGGGGCATTTACTTGCTTTACACTGCCCTGATAACCCACTGGGTGCATTCAGTGGGGGCTGCCACCCAACCTGTGGTGGCCTCCTACACTCCTCCTTTGATCTACGCTCGACAGGGGCGCTGTGGCCCCTCACGGTTGAGTGCCCCAGGACTGTTCCCTCATCCTGACTTTGTATACCTCAGCTGGGTCTTTCTCCCTTATGTTACCAGACCACGTCCATCCACCGGCACAGCTTCTACTATACTGCCTCATCATAAGAGGGCTGGACATCAGTCGCGGATCCAATCATTCCTTCTCATCCACCCCTCCTCAACACACTTCCTGGTGGTCTCTATTTGCCTCTGCTCCTCCACGTGGGTCTTGCTGGAGTCTGATATGGTCTGGCACTGACTAGGGACCTGCTACCAGCTGCTGTATGGATACAGACTGGGCAACCCACCCTATTCAGTATTGTTTGGCCTTGAACGTGGGCACCCTCACTGTGCCTTTTGCTCTGTGCTCCATCATAGGAACCCCCCACCTCCTTGCTCCAGGCGGACCCATCCATTCCACGGACCACTGCTTGTTGCTGGAAAAACCCCTCCTCCTTCGGCCACTACATATGTACAACCTTCTCCCTCAAATATACTAATTCATCCACTCCGGAATAACTTACCCGCAGGCACCCTTGAGGTCGCCACCTACCCCTCGTGTTACAGCGTGTGCAGCTTTTGGAGATCTTCACTACTGCGTCCGGGCTAGTCGACGCATACTACATTACCTGACCCTCCATCTCGATTCTTGACCCTCTTCACTACTCCTTTTGGTGATGACCTTACACTGCTTCACCACTTGGGACCTCCTACTATTCCCTGCCTGCTGACCTGCTTTTGTTTCTCAGCATGACCAAAGGAGCTGGGAAAAAACAGAGCTCCATCAATATGTTTACTAAAACACCATCCAAGCCACCGGATGAAGTACCTTCCCCTGGCTCCTCCACCTCGGCATCCCCTGACTCTGCAGAGCCGCAATCAATGATGGACTTCATGCGTGAAGGGTTTACCACCCTACACTCCTAACTAGATGACATGAATGGCACTATATCCTCGATTAAGGCACATATCGAGAAGACCGATGGCCGAGTTGCTGAGGTTGAGACGAGGGTGATCTCTGTTGAGGATGACCTGGGCTCTCTCAGGGCAGAGGTCTCCTCCTTATCCAGGCAAGTCCACAATATCTCCAAAAAAAACAAAAACCTTGAATGGCGCTCCAGGCTTCTCTGGACTTCAAGTCTTGCAGGATTCATGTCCCTTTTTTTCACACAGTTCGTAGATCAAAGTCTTTAAATTCTACAAGGATTTTACTAAAACTCCTGTATGACCACTTTGTCCTCTTTTGGCAGCTCTCCTACGGTCTTCTGCTGCTTGTAGTTTCACTCAGATGGGGATCAACCACAGTCTCTCAAGTTAGCACTCACGTGGTGTGGGTTTCCCTCTGCAGCTGGTCTCCCTTTAACACTTTTCAAAGTTCATTGAACTTGGTTCAAACATGCCACAAGTCTCATTCAACACAGCCTGGTTCTTATTGTCTCTCCACTCGACTCACCGGCTGTGATGAACCACCTGGCTTCTGGATTCTCTGGAGTCAGGGCCGGTACCACGGTTGCGGGAGCTTCCCTGACTCCTACCTATCGGCATAGGCTTTCCCTCTGTACCGTTGACATCTGCTGCAAGAAAATGGTGCTATTGTTTGCGGTCTTAGGCTCTCTTCCATGTAGATTCTATGGGTTGGGGTCGAAAAGGGCAGGGTAACTTCTCACTCACCACCCTCTCGATTCCTGCCACCTTTCTCCGCCTCTTGAACTGCTGTGCCTGATTAGCCGTCTTGTCGTGCTATCTGCTGTGCTTGTACTGTTCTCTCGTGCTCCACCTTTTATCCCTGTGGGCAAGGGAAAGGGTTGTCAGGTGTGTGTGTGATTCTGATCAATTGCCTGCTTTTGCCTGACCCTTGTATTGGGACATGGCAATGGTAAACGGCTCTGGTGTTATTTCGTTCTCTGGTGTGTCATGTGAAAGTGTTTGTGTCTCAAAAGGGGAGGGGGCAGTGGTTTTGAATGTAGGATGGGGAAAAGGTGTTGAAGGAAGGGGGATACTATGTCTCACCCATCGATGTCCCACTCCCACTCTCTGAGGAGTCCGCATCCAGGTGATCCTCCCTCACTGATCCACCCCCACGAACTGGATCCAATAGCGATGGGCGTGTACTGGCCACCTGGATGACAGATCCCCGGGGACTAGCTAGAGCGACACCTTCAGGTTTCTCAAAGTATTTCCCTCCCTGCTGTGCGCTTACCGTTTGTTGTATCTCTGTGTTTGTATCCCTCTATTTCTCTGTGTGTCTCTCCTGCTTTCTCTCTCTCTCTCTCTCTCTCTCTCTCTCTCTCTCTCTCTCTCTCTCTCTCGCTATCTCTCTCTCTCTCTCTCTCTCTCTCCTTCTCTCTCTCTCTCTCTCTCTCTCTCTCTCTCTCTCTCTCTCATTGTTTCATTGTCTCCTATCTGTCATTCATTGGCATTACTCTGTCTCTCTCTCTCTCTCTCTCTCTCTACACCTCTTTTTGTATGTCTTGCTCTAGATCTCTTTCTCTCTCTCTCTCTCCATTTGCATCTCTCGTTGTCCTCCTCTTCATGTGTCTGAGTTATATCTGTGTTTGTCTTTGTCTCTCTACCTCACTCGTTTTGCATATCTTACTTTATCTCTCTGTGTCTCTCTCTTTGTAAACTATCTGTCTTTCTCTATCTCGCTCTCTCTCTTTGTCCCACTCTCTCTTTGTCATCTCTCTGTGTCTGGTTATCTTGCTGTTTACATTTCTACCCATCTTTTAATCTTTCTCTTTGCCATCTTTCTACATCTGTCTGTCTCTTTCTCTGTTTGTTTATCTCTCTGTATGTCTGCCTGTCTCTATCTGACATCACTCTATGTCTCTCTTAGGCCACTCCATGTCTCTGTCTCTCTCACTCTCTCTCTTTTTCTCTCCAATTCTCTATCTTAGTCATCTCTCGGTCTGTACCTCTCTCTCTGTATCTCTCTCTCTCTCGTTCTCTTTCTCTCTCTATCTACCTCTTTATGTCTTACTATATCTCACTCTTTCCTGTAGCCAGCTCTGTGTGTTTACTACTCTATTTCTGTGTATGGTGCTCCCACCCTTGCTTTCTGTCTCTTTCTCACATCTCTGTGCCTGTGCTTAACTCTATCTCTTTCATTCTCTGAATGGATATCTCTCTCTCTCTCGCTTTCGCTCAAGCTTTTGCTTTGTTTCTCTCTTTCGCTACCTCTCTCTTCGACATGTCTATCTCTATTTACATCTTACTACATCTTGTGCTCTCTCTCTGTTTTTATCACTCTCCCTTTATTTGGTTCTCTCATACTACATTGGTAATCTCTCTGTGCCTCTCTGTTACTCTATAACTTCTTTTTTTTGTGTGTGTCCATCTCACCCTCGCTCTCCCTCGTTCTCACTCTCTCTCTCCGTATGCCACTCTCAGCCTCACTCCCTTCCTCTATCAACTCTCTGTGTGTGTATTGACTTCACTGAATACATATTTATTTCTGTCTTGTGCTCTCTCATTGTCCTCTGTATCGCTCTCTCCTTCTCTCTCTCTCCCTCTCTCTCTCTCATCTCCTACTCTGTCTGTATGTTTCCATCTGCCTCATTCACTGACTTTGAACTTTATCAGAATTACTCACTTTCTCCATGTATGTCTTACTCTATCTCACTCTTGCTCACTGTCATCTCTGTGTATTACTCTTTATATATGTTTGTGATGCTTCTCACTCTCTTTGTTATCCGTATCTTTCTCTCTCTCTCTCTCTCTCTTTCTCTCTCTCTCTCTCTCCCTCTCTCTCTCTCATTTTCTCTCTCTTTCTCTCTCTCCCTTCATCTGTCCATCTCTCTCTTTCTCTTCCCTTCTTTCTCCCCATGTATGGCGGCCTCGCTCTTGCTCTCACTCTCTTTGTCATATTTATGTTTCTGTCTTTCTCTTTGTCATCTCTGTATCTTCATTCTGGGTTATTCTTGCTTTCTGTTTTTTTGTCCTCTTTACTTCCTTCTCTCTCTCTTTTATGTTCTATCTTTGTCTCTCAGTCTTCTCTCTCTCCCTTTGTCAGTTCTCTGTTCATGACTCTTTCTTTTTCTCCCCCACCCCCTTTGGTTGTGTCTCTTTGTTGCTATCTTTCTTTGACCTATATCTAAGTTTATATCTCACTTTGTCACTCTCTATCTTTGTTTTGCATCTGCTTCGATCACTCTCACAATATGTCTCTCTCTATTTATCTCTTCCACTCCTCTCTTTCTCTCCCTCTCCCACGTTATATATCTATAGATGTTCCCTGCCCATGATGCCTGCCTTCCAGAGGGCCAAGAAGGGATCAGATAAGAATTTCCTGAGAAACTACCACTGCAGAGTCATCCAAAAGTGTGTCTTTGCACATGACACTCAGCACTCGGTATGCAATGAATGTTTGACAACATTTCAGAGCACATAATATATTCGCAGCATCACATCCTTTGAGAGAGTGACTCAGAGAATCTATGGAGAGTGTGGCAGAAACCAAGGGGGATGCATCTTCCAACTTTAAACATGACATTGTTAAGGAGCATAAGAAGGATTACCAAGGGAAATTATTGTGAATTGGGAGGTTCGGTATGGCTCCATGCCCAACAGCACCCACCTTGACCCCCATGGCAACCTCCACTTCACCGCATCCTAAATCTGCAGTCCCCTTGCATTCTAAAAACCCTCCTACATTCTGCTCACCATCTGCAATCTAATGACTCCACTTTATCCCCACCCCTTGCCCTCTCCTCAATATCCCCAACTAGACCAGGTATCTCAACCTTCTCCTCATTCATTGTCACCCTTGTATCCCCAATCTTCTTCTCAACCATGACCTCTTAGGTACTACCCTCCTTCTCATCACTCACACTCTGCCTAACGCACAAGCTCTGACGAGGTGGCCGTATCCTTGAACACATCGGCAGATTCAGAGGACTGCTGATGGTCATATTTCGGGAGAGGGCCTCTCATACCTCTTGGCACCGCCCACACGACTTTGCGCCCATGACTCAGCTCCGCTCGGAAGATACTGAACCCTGACCCGGACCGCTGGCGACCAACATCCCCGCCCGCTCCTTGTCTCCGGAGCGGTCGGCCTGATTCCTACGCTTCATCGAGGCTGACGAGCCTGCAGTGGGGGAGGGGCCCACTTTCAGTTGAGCCTCGTTTCTTCAGAATGCCTGCGACGGGGTCCTGCGCATCAAAGTTGTTTACTATCTGCTTCCACGCCCTCCCCCAAGCCCTCAGTTAGCTGCCTCCTCATCCTCCCACGGGCACGCTGGATGCCCTCATTGCGAGGATTGGCCTGAGTGCGTCGGCCGCACAGGAGTTTCTGGGCAGGACCCCCTGAAGTCGGCAGGGACCACCACAGTAGATGCTCTACGCCAAGGGGTGAAGGGAGATGCCTAGTACCGGAACACAATGCAGCTGTACTTCAATTAGGCGATGAGTCTCATGCACCACGGCTGTGTGTACCCTGCATTGTGCGGGGGGGCTCATTTACTTGCTTTACCCTGCCCTGATAACCCACAGGGTGCATTCAGTGGGGGCTGTCAACCAACCTGTGGTGGCCTCCTACACTCCTCCTTTGATCTACGCTCGAGAGGGGCGCTGTGGCCCCTCACGGTTGAGTGCCCCAGGACTGTTCCCTCATCCTGACTTTGTATACCTCAGCTGGGTCTTTCTCCCTTATGTTACCAGACCACGTCCATCCACCGGCACAGCTTCTACTATACTGCCTCATCATAAGAGGGCTGGACATCAGTCGCAGATCCAATCATTCCTTCTCATCCACCCCTCCTCAACACACTTCCTGGTGGTCTCTATTTGCCTCTGCTCCTCCACGTGGGTCTTGCTGGAGTCTGATATGGTCTGGCACTGACTAGGGACCTGCTACCAGCCGCTGTATGGATACAGACTGGGCAACCCACCCTATTCAGTATTGTTTGGCCTTGAACGTGGGCACCCTCACTGTGCCTTTTGCTCTGTGCTCCATCATAGGAACCCCCCACCTCCTTGCTCCAGGCGGACCCATCCATTCCACGGACCACTGCTTGTTGCTGGATAAACCCCTCCTCCCCCTTCGGCCACTACATATGTACAACCTTCTCCCTCAAATATCCTAATTCATCCACTCCGGAATAACCTACCCGCAGGCACCCTTGAGGTCGCCACCTACCCCTCGTGTTACAGCGTGTGAAGCTTTTGGAGATCTTCACTACTGAGTCCGGGCTAGTCGACGCATACTACATTACCTGACCCTCCATCTCGATGCTTGACCCTCTTCACTACTCCTTTTGGTGATGACCTTACACTGCTTCACCACTTGGGACCTCCTACTATTCCCTGCCTGCTGACCTGCTTTTGTTTCTCAGCATGACCAAAGGAGCTGGGAAAAAACAGAGCTCCATCAATATGTTTACTAAAACACCATCCAAGACACTGGATGAAGTACTTTCCCCTGGCTCCTCCACCTCGGCATCCCCTGACTCCGCAGAGCCGTAATCAATGGTGGACTTCATGCATGAGAGGTTTACCACCCTACACTCCTAACTAGATGACATGAATGGCACTATATCCTCGATTAAGGCACATATCGAGAAGAACGAGGCTGGGGTTGAAACGAGGGTGAGCTCTGTTGAGGATGTCCCGGGCTCTCTCAGGGCAGAGGTCTCCTCCTTATCCAGGCAAGTCCACAATATCTCCAAAAAAAACAAGGACCTTGAATCGCGCTCCAGGTGCAATAACCTTCGCATAATTGGGGTCCCGGAGGACGGTATCAATGAGCCCATGGAGGACTATGTGGAACGCACTCTGCTGTCCCTACTTGATTCACCCATACTCTCATCACACTTTGCAATTGAGAGTGCTCACTGCACCCTATCGGCTAAACCCAGACCCGGTGCACCCCCACACCCTATTATTGTGTGGGTCCTTAACTTTCGAGATCGGGATTCTCTCCTCAGGACAGCAACGGCTAAAGGAGAACTCCTCGTGGGATCCTCCAGGATTCACCTGTACCCGACTTTTTAGTGTCCGTCGAGCAGGGGTGGAGGACCTTTTTAGCAGTCAAGAGAAGGCTCATGAGTTGGGGGTCAAATACTCGATGTTATACCCTGCCAAACTGATGGTCGAACAATCCAACCAAATCTTTTTCTTTACAATTCCAGAGGAGCCCTCCAAGTTCATTGAAGAACATTTCCCAGGGTGATGGAACTCAATCACCCCATTCTATCAAGTTTACATTACTGATTCATACATTTGTTAGCTCCAGCTTCTTCCTCTCTTCTACTGTGGGGCGGCCCACCGTTTTAGCCATCTATCCACTATATCAGTTGCTTAGTTTCGTTGTCTAGCTCCCTACTATGATGGTTTCTTGACCCCTTTACAATGTTGTCCGCACCAAGTTTATCCTGCATTGGCTGCCTTTTCGGAGCATCACTGCCAAGCCAGCTCACAGGCCCCCAGATGAGGATGCCACTGTTTTGGGTTAGATTGTTGAAACGTAGGGTTATCATTCTTCTGACTGAGCGAGGATTGTGGGAGGGTTTGGGGCGGGTTGGGAGTTTTGCTCAAAAATGCTTGATGCTTAGTGGGGAAGGGGAGTACACGGACATGCAACGACAATGCTATACTGATTCGCACCACGTCTGCAATTCCCGGGTCCTATTTCTCGGGCGGCCTGGCCATCACTTCTTGTTGTTCATTCCTCACCAGTATCCTAATGGTTAACAACAACTTATTTTTTATGAGTTGGAATGTAAGAAGGTTGGGTAACCACAAGAAAATGCGACACCTGCAGCTCTATGCTGAAAGACATGATACTAAAATCCTCTTCCTACAAGAAAAGCACGCACGATCTGAGCAATGCCAAAAATGTGCTAAAACATGGGGTCCCCAAAGATATTATACTGATTATTCCACCCAAAATTGAGGAGTCATGACCCTGATTCATAGGAGTGTCGACTTCCAATGTAAAGCCTCTCACGTTGACCCCCAGGGGAGATGCATACTTCTTTTTTGCACCCTTCAATACAAGGAAGTTCTATTACTTACTATCTACGGGCCCAATGTGGATGAACCTGAGGTTTACTTGCACTTGGCTTCTTTTTAGCGGGCTTCCCTCTTGTTCCGATCATCTGGGTTGGTGATTTTAATACCATCCTCGATGTGGACCTTGACAGATCAGGTTCCAAACCACACCAACTATACAAAGCAGCCCATACTATCATTAAATTGCTGCCCGAGCTAGTGTAAGTGAATGTGTGGAGACTGATGTACCCCGAGTCTCGCTCATATTCCTTTTACTCCTTGGTGCACGACTCGACTCACACTCACGGATTGATAAGTGGTTGGTCTCAGACACACTTGTGAGAAATGTTTCACACCTAGCGGTTCTGTCCAGATCGCTTTCCGATCACTCCCCGGTGACCATTTCCCTAGATAGGGGGCCAGATCTCAACAAAACTCGGCCATGGAGATTGAAGCCAGATTCCTTACTTGATACTGCCTTCAAGTTTGAGATTGGATCAGCCATAGATGATTACTTTGATCACAACCCAGGATCTGTCTCCTTGCAGGCCATTCTCTGGGAGGCATTCAAGGCCTACATCAGAGGCATTGCTATCTCCAAAGAGAATGGGATCCTTAAAGTGATTCGGAGGGATCTCCATGGGAGTGAATCAACATTGTCCACCCTTGAGGCCCAATATTCAATACAGCAATCCACTACAACCCTAGCGGACATAGGCACTGAACTTGATACATTCCGTTCACATGCAGAACGGGAACGTACATTTCTTGATAGTCCTGGCCTGGCTCGTAAGTATAGGGAGGGGGAACATCCAAGTCGGGTCTTGGCTCACCTGGTCCACCAGGAGACAGGCTCCCCAGGCGTACCTCTGAATTCCATTAGTTCTATGATTCCCTTTACTCCAAGGCTGACACTGCCACTATTGACGAAGTCGATACATTTTTGGATAGCATCCCCCTCTCGGTTCTCTCTACTGACACCAGCAACCCTTTGGACACTCCAATCACGGCTGAGGAGATCTCCTTGGCTATTGATTCCTTATCCCTGGGCTCAAATGGCCTCCCCATCAAATTTTATCAACAATACAAACTCTGTCTGATCCCCATCTTCTGGCGCTCTGGGATGAATCCTGCGGGACTGGTAGTCTGCCCCCCTCTCTCCGCAAGACCATAATTACTGTTCTTCTTAAGCCCGGCAAACCCCCAACACAATGCGTATCGTATCGGCCCATATCTCTTATTAACTGCGACATTAACATTTACGCCAAATTACTAGCCCTGCGATTGGCACCGTACATGACGCATATTATTCACCCGGACCAGGCAGGGTTCATTCTTGGGCGCTCGACCTCCCTTAATTTGAGACACTTGTTCAACATCATCAGTAGAATTAATCCTAAAATTCAAGCGATGGCCGCCACACTAGATATGCAAAAGGCATTTGATTCTGTATCGTGGTTTTACTTGTGGCGACTCCTCGAGAAGTGTCACTTTGGTCCTGTTTTCCACTCCTGGGTGGCGATACTTTACTCTGATCTGGTAGCCAGAGTCCATACTGAGGATAGATGCCCCCCCAATCCAAATTGCCAGAGGCACTAGACAGGGCTGCCCCTTTTCCCCCCTGATCTTTGCCATAGCTATGGAGCCATTTGTGCATATGATGCGCCAATCTCAGACACATAGAGGTTTATGAAAGGCGGGCCTACCAGGTATCATCTCATTATATGCCGACGATGCCTTGCTGTATATTTGATCCCCTGCCCTCAATCTTCCTCCAATTCTCGCTGATGTTCTAACCTTTGGGCATATCTCTGGCCTTAAGATGAATTGCTCTAAATCCACCCTATTCCCCTTAACTGAAGGCACGGTTCCCCCTGCTAATTTGGAGGGTTTCACCTGGGCTCAATCGAAATTCACCTACCTGGGCTTTGAGGTGGCATGCCACTTCGATGATTTATATGAAGGAAACTATGGGACATATCTAGCCGCTCTTGCAGGGAAGGCTGCAGGCTGGGCGAGACTCCCAATTTCCCTGGCAGGTAGGATCGGAATACTGACGACGATAGTGCTTCCACAGCTACTCTATTGGTTCACTAAAATACCCCTGTGGCCTGGAGAGGGCTTTTTCCAGGAACTGACCCGTACTAATTCTTTTTTGTGGCACTCTGGGGCAGTCTGACTCAAGCTGGGGATAATGACCACCCCCATTGACTGTGGTGGGCTTGCTGCTCCAAATATTGGATCGTTGCCCAGGCCCAATTAGCCTTATATTGGTTCAACACATCAGATCCCCCTCCACACGCTAGACTAGAACAGCGGGAGGTAAAGGGACGAGATGTCTGATCCCTAATTTTTGAACCTCTACGCCCTGAGCTCTCACGACCCGGTAGCCAGTACATCGCTTGCCCTTGTCAAGATCTGGAAACTGACCAACACACCTTATACATTCCATGGTCAACTTCCCCTTAGGAATTTCCTACTGGGGGTTCCGCATATTCTTTCGCCCATGGCGCTCCGGTGGGCTGAAGCGCACTATGGTCCTCATTACGACCCTGGCGTTGGACCATGGTGCTAAAAGCACCATGGTCCATGCCGGTAACTTACCGACTCGGCCATGGCGGAATGGGGAATTACCGCCCCATTCCGAGGTTGGCGGGGCGGTAATTCCCCATGCCGCCATGGCCCTTCACATTCCCATTTTTGCCCCATAGGGCTCAATGGGAATGGGGAAGGCGCTAAGTACCGTACTTAGCACCAAGGTCCCTTTGCGGGTTGGTTTTTAACACCTGCAAAAAGCAGGCGTTAAATTCCCCAACCCGCAAAGGTACCTCGTAATCAGGTGCTAAGGGATTACCGGTACGGGTACCCTTACCGGTACCATAATCCCTTAGCGCCAGGGTCGTACTGAGGTCCTATGTATCGATCTGAGATGTGTTTATCCAGGATAACTTCCTTGAGTGGCTGGATCTCCCGCCGACGTTACGATGGAAACTGGCTGCGTGGCTCCAATTTTCTGGACTCTACTGTCTCCTTAAACGCAGATAGCCAGAGTTTCCAACGATAACCCTCGACGATCCCATCCTTGCTGAGCTATGCAACGCTGCCTTTTTCAAAGGGAAGCTCTCCAGATTGTACACATTGCTACAAAATAAATCCACTCCTGTATTCGATAAACGCTAATGGGCAGATGATCTTGGGGTGGAACTGATGGACCAATGATGGAATCATATCTGCGCACATACCCGTGGGGTGTCCTTTAATTGTAGATTTAAATTAATCCAATTTAAAATCTTACAGAGGTCCCACTACACTCCGATTAGGCTGCACCGTATGTCCCTGGTACACTCCCCCAAATGCCCAAGATGCCCAAGATGCGGGTGCGACAGGGCCACATACATACACATGAACTAGTCCTGCCCCCAACTAGCTCAGTTTTGGGAAATGGTCTGTTCAACAATGTCTGCAGTCTTAGAGCACACCATTACCCCCTCTTTACCCCCTCTCCACTACAATGCCTGTTTCACAAGTTCCCCGGTTTGGGACGTGACTCAAAGTAACTAGCAGGTCTTTGCATGCTCCTCGCTAAACGATGCTTCCCACTATGCTGGCTCCGCCACAGTGCACCTTCACATGCTCAATAGCTCAGATTGGTAACATGGGCATCAGATACTGAGGAAACTTGGTCCAACCAACAGCCACTGCACTCTAGACCCAGGAACGTGCGGTCACTGTTTCGCTCCTACATGGACTGCGTGCAGAATCAGAGGGTACTCTCTCTACACCATCAACTCCCACCAACACTGCTACCTGAACTGGTGTATTGCTCACGCACCATGATCAGCCGTAAGTGTATCCTGATGATTGCCAATTGTATATATATGCTACTGAATGACTAATGTAATTTCTTGCACAAGCTATTGTCATGCCATGATGTATTGCTCGCTTCCTCACTGTGTTGTCAAGCTAAATAAAAAGGTTACAAAAAAGAAAAGTGTGGTAACTCTTTTTGCAATGTAAGCAGCGGTGCAAACAAGTGACCTTTAATGGATTGAACAACAAGATGGGTCTTCCTAGTCTGCTGAGGATAACATGCTCACCATTGTGCACTATAGGATTGAGGGTGACCACATCCAGCTTTTCCATGACTTCGATCTGCCATGTACAGCCCCACCAGGTTCCTGAGACCAGTGTTTGGTCTACTGGCAGCCATCATCTGCCCCTCTGTAACCCACCACCTTTTCCGCATTGGTCCTCAAGACCACGGGTTTTCACACTCGAAGCCAGCAACCTTCTCCACCTGTGCCCTACCCCCTTCGGCAATGAGACCTCTGGATGGTCCATTGACAACAGTTAAACATTATCTATTTACACTCTGACTGTTGCCTCTCCTTCTCTTCCTTCATTTAACTGTATGGTAGAAATGTCTTTGCTGAATTACCGGGGGAAAATATCTCACTGTGTACAGTATTGTGAACCCTGCACTGCAAACACGGAAGTTCCTGGGGCCAGGGACTGACACCACAACTTTGAGATGCTCTGTAAATGTTCTGCTTGTTGGTGAGTTTGTGCATATGAGTGAAAACCCTTGGATTGTGCTCCCACTCTGGGGGAGTTCGGACACAAATGCCATTCTCTGCACAATGTGTAATTGGTGATTGCACAAGGCAACAACACATGCATACTTATGTGTTCTTTAAAGAAGGTTGTGTCAAAATCAGTAAGTGCCCTAATAATATATCTGGTTGCTGAGCCTTCCTGAGCTCTTTTCGAGCATACTTCCCCAGACGTTTTCTTTTTCTGGATGATTTGGGACATTCTTACTTAAACTTTGCCCATGTTAAACCATTCTGCGGTGATCATAGTCTCATCCATTAACAGGACCTCCTCAAAGTCGATCCGATCTTCATACAGACCTTCTTATGGACCAACTGGTTTTCCTCATTGAGGTGGTGGTTCATATGGCATACTGGGGATGTCAGAATAAGTCATGATATAATACAAGAAATGAACAGCGCTCTGGTACTAGAGAAAGAAGCTGCTGTGTCATTCTCAGTTAAGCAAATCCCTCATATACACTGGGGAGAGATTTGGGGGGGGTTCCCTGTGCTTGTGTCTCTTGGTGTGTGTATAATTGCGAACTACCTGTGCCATGGAAGTTGCTTATCCTGTCTACCTCTCCCTTCTGAGCCTTTGTACTAGCCCCCTTCTGACCATGCCTGCGGCCCACTTCTGAGCCTGCGTGCAGATGCTCTATTTGAGCATGTACAACTCTCCCTTCTGAACCTATCCTCTGCCCTCCTTATGGCTAGTGGACTGCCCTCTTGTGAGCATGGGTGCTGCCCCCTCCTGAGCCGGTGTGCTAAGTGAAAGTCTGACGATCTATTCATAATCCGAGCATAAGTAAGTGACAATCAAATTGTACAATGAAATGGTCTTCACTACTTTACTATAACATTTAAAAGGCATTGGTGCAGGCAGGGATCGATTCCATATCCATGTGTTCCTTGCAGCTAGAGACAAATGCTCTCATCCATTTAGATAACATGATCACATTGAGCCCTTTGTGAAACAATGATGCTATGGGAATACCTATATTTATGAAACGTGCAAAACATATAGGGGATCATTTTGCATAGTGTTGGTTCATCTGCATGCAATTTTAATCCTTTGCAAGGTGGTGAGTAAATTGGAACAGTAAAACAAGGCAACATCTCCTTTGCTCATCACTTGTATGCTCTGCTCATTTTTGCAAAAAAGTAAACAGCCTGCACATTATGTTCAGTTGGTGGCCTTTACCAATGTATTCCTACGGTATCTGCCTGCTCATTAGCATATGCAAATGTAAAGTGGATTCCATAGGAATCAATTGGTCGTACACCAGCATAGAAATCGCCTGCAGGTGTAAACCCTGATGATCTTCCAAGACGGAGGAGGAATGCACAGCGGAGATGCCAACTCTTCATGCCCCTCTTGCACATTAGATGGGCATTGACATGAAAACACAAAGGTATGTTGCCTTGCTTTTACACTTTCATTTCAAACTCTGCTCAGCGCAAATTGCTCCTTGTGCCATGTTTCTAGAAGGGAAAGTGTGTTGTTATGGGTAGGGATAGACTAGGGTGCTTGGGGATTTTTGGGCAAGCTTGGACAAGTGTTTTCCATGCCAACATACAACTGTAAATGCACAATGTAATGTTATGAGTGATCAGCTTAATTTAAGACAGTTTTTTTTATTGTTTTGGGACACATTTGGACAATTAGTCTCTTTTAAATCATAATGTAGAAACTGCAATTATAAACAATGAAAACATTTGTAAATTGAATGTTATTTTTGAAATAAATACGTTTATGACTGTTTTAATCAGGCATTAAAGAGCTGAAGTTTTTTCTTTGACTTTGTTGCTTTCCTTGTTAAATGTGTTCATGGTTTCAGGAAAAACTGATTACAAATGCATTCATTTGATTTAATAAAGCTTGGAATTTGGGAGCTGCAGCACTTATCTATTATAAGAAACGAATATCCGAGGTGACAAACACATTATTCTATATGTCGTCATAAGCACACCAAGTACACTAGTGGGTATGATATGTCTGCACTTGTTCCAATCTTGTATTTATCTACGTCATCAAATTTCGCCCACCAGATAAGAAAGAAAAAATCATTAGTACATGGCGAGAGTCAAGCAGAATGCAACAAGCATTCTGATTGGCTCTCGCCGGGTCCTTACCCGGCTGAGAATCTTTTGATTCTCGGCCGGGATTCCAACCGCCTTGTCCTCGGCAGGGGCGTTGCAGCCCCTCAGCCAATGATGAGGCTGGAAGCGGGGCCATCCCCGCTCCGAGCCTCCCCACGGCTGAGAGGCTGCCTTCGCCCCGCCGGGGACTCGGGTAAGCTTTTTTTTTCCCTTCCCTCCCTCCTCCCTGCCCTCCCCACCCCACTTACCTTCTTGATCCTGCGTTCCCGCTGCGGGACGATGGCAGGCTCCAGCAGTGTTGAGACTCGGAGCAGGGCCATCCCCGCTCCGCGCCTCCACACGGCTGGAGGCTTCCATCATCCCCCGCCGGGGACACAGGTATGTATTTTTTTTTTCTTGCCCTCCCTCCCTTCCGCCCTCCCAACCCCACTTACCTTCTGCTTCTTTTTTTTCGGGAGCAGACGCGCTGGGAACAATTGTGTTCCCAGTGGGTCTGCTCCCGATGGCCGCCATGGAAAGGTAAACGGATTCTGTTTTCCCTTTTCCGGCGGCCATTTTCTTGGTCTTCATTTTTTTTCTGTCCCGAAACGCAGCTGCGTTTCAGGACAGAAAAAATTACTTTTAGTGCCCCGGTCACGCATATATTGCAGGCCAGGGTACTAATAGCAATATTACCCTCGCGGCGGGGGCATTACCGACTCAGGTAATGCCCCGGCGGCTTTGTTAAGGCCAGAGCGAAGCGAGGGCCTATAACTATGGGCCCCGGGGCATTACCTGAGTCGGTAATGCCCCTGCCGCGAGGGTCATATTGCTTTATTAAGGTAGGTAAAGAGGGCTTTTGATTTAGAAATTGCATTTCTCATTTCTGTGCACTTCACATGTTTTCGTTAGCAAACCATTTGAAAAGGATAACTTTCCTTTAAGTGAATGGATGAAAGAACACAGGAATTATTTTCCAGGTGAATCCGATTGGTAAAACAGTGGGCAAACACTGTTTCCAATACTATGAACCATCCGCCTCATGTTGGTGCATTTGTAAAGTGGAATTTTGAAGTGGGCTGAAAATAACAAGTCCGCCTACATTCTCAATCCAGTTTACACATGAAGGTTGCTTTCTGCCAGCACATATTTTCATGCCTGCAGTAATGCAGTGGATTCCTATGAAATCGGCCTAAACCTTGGTAAAAGAAGGCAGAATCCCTAGGCATCTTTTGTAAATGCTGCCTGCAAAGCATATTTTGCAAGTGAACTCCACACTTTTAAACTAATTTGGTGAAAATGGGAGGATTAAAGACAAAATGGCCTATGGTTTACTCCTTTCTTTTCCAGCACATAACGAATCTGAGAAAACATGCACAGAGGGGAACTTTCACGCAAAAGTGCCCCCAGGTCGACATCTGCCTTGGGGATATAACAAACCCGCCAACCCCACCCCATGACTCAATCTGGGGTACAACTCCTCATTAAAGGACAGACCTGGATGCAATTGTTTTGTATTCACTACTACGTAATTATACAAAGTTCTGTTAGATCCTTTTCATTGTGTGCAAAGGAGACATTTATTTCCTCAAATGATCACGTTGTAAACACTCTATAATTGATTAATTCAAATGATAAATACCTATTCATCGCCCAAAAAAAACTTCATATATGTTCTAACATTTTGAGACGCAACAGATGCGTGTGAGTAATGCGTGCTTTGCAATAAAATAGTCTGGCTAGCAGATGTGTGTTATTGTTCTTAGTCTGGAAAAATAGTGATGTTCCATTACAATGGATAATAATGGTCATTCTTCTAAGAAGCATTACCAGACTAGCTCATTTAGAAGAAATTGACGAATGAAGTAAGACTCATAAAGCTTGATCAGGGAGAAACTAATCATGAACAGCCGTTAAGAACTAATTGTTTCAGCAATTGAGAGTTAATTTGTGTGCATAAATAAGATGGCGGAGGATGAGAAAGACGATTCCTGATGAGCATGTCTTGCGCCAGGAAACTACTGCAGACGTTCTGTGAAGGTAAAGTATCCCACAGTAAACCAAAAATAAGCCAAACAGTAGAAAAAATGTAGTGCACAAATTGTAGGAAAAACAGCATTGTATTTTCAAATATGGCCGGCAGAGTCATACAGTTCAAAGGAACTGAACTGAAAAAAGAACTCAACACGTCCACACTGGGCTGCAATATTTATAGCTGAAAACTACAAAATTAACATGTTCCACAAATGCAACAAAAATTCAAATTCTAGCATTTCAATTGGCTACTCGTCACTAAGCCCCTAAAGAACACTACACATTAAACAATGTAATTTACAGTTTTGTTTCTAAAGACCATTAAAATACCACCCCTCAAACATGACATAATTGCTTGGAAAACTCAAAATACATAATTTCCATCGGTTGGCATCCTTCACGTTGTTCTTGATAAGAAGGTTTCATTCTAATTGGACAATGACTTTCCAGGCAACCCAGAATGTAGCATCCCACCAAGATGAGTCAGTCATGCAGTGAGCAGCAATCAATGAGGTCAAAACGTTGCTACAACCCATGCAACACCACAATCTCTTTCCCCCATTAGGCCTTTTGGCCTCCGTAACTCACAGCAGCTCATTCTGTGGCTCCCATTTCAGTACACACTGCAACTTCTGGAATGCAATATCCTAGTTATCTGGTCACAGTGAATGGATGCTATAAAAAAAGTGGCTGAACCCCTGCCCCTGGAAATTAATTGTTCCTATTTATTTGTTCTTCCAAGGCACTTTACCACTGGACTGAGTGCCTTAACTTTTAGTGGGGGCACAGTGCTCACATCCTAGTTCTACATTTTGGCAATGCTGCTGCCTGGGACTTGCTCGCATTTCTCACTGTGTCTTTCACAACCCTTATGTATTCTTTTATTTATCATCTGGGAAGGCACCTGCTGTCCCAAGTCTTGTTTAATGCCCCACGGAACTATTCCCCTTGCAACAATGAATTGGCAACTATGCAGAGACCCTCTCCTCCCTGACCCTAGCGACTTTAATCTTTCTGTCCAATAACAAGAGTAAAGATTAGCCAACAAATTGAGAAAAAAATCATGGTTCAGAAATGTGGCTTAGCTCACTAGAATGTAAACATCTATAACTGCTTGGAGAGATTTTGTCCCTGAAAATGGCAGGCCTTTTTCCCATTATGGCCAATAACACCTACACTAATGAAACACAATCTATGTAATAGGAATAACTTCTAACTACATAACATTATCTAACCATATAAGAATGTTTTTTAAAAAGAAACATACTTTGATGTGTTTTAAAAAGAATGCCTTGCTACACATTGGTTTACTGTGCATCAAACAACCTAAAACTTCTAGTGTGGCAAAAATGTTATACCAAATGTAATGTCACCCTACCATAACCATGTGACAATGTAACAGCTATGTATCCACCAGGGCCTAACAACTTTGTTAAATGCGTTTTCTCAACTTATATTACCACACACGTTTCGCAAGGTGCACTTTCATCTGTACAATTGACACCGGGTTGTGGGCTTCTTTGGTGACAGTTTAATATTCTATTTCTAGGCTATGGGAGGGGGTACAGTTTCATTGGCATGAACAACATCCAATAGATTATAGAACGGTGATGGAAGGCTGCTATATTGGCAATTTACTTGCTTTTGACAACATACAAAGTACTGCAGTCATCAAAAATTAACTTTTTGTCTCCATTAATTTTGAGCACCAAATTGGAATTTGAAGTACATTACTGAAATTATTTAAATTCTCTATGCAGTTTTTTCATAGGCTTTGCACTTTATTTCTTCAATATAATTCAGTGACAATTTTTCAAGATAATTGGAAGGTTTCCTTTATAACAAACTACCTTGTAGTACATTCTGATTCGTCCTGCTGCTACCAGTTTGAGGATACTAGACCCAACCAATTTTTCAGTGGCTTGACATCAATCCTTTTTAACATTTGAACACTTAAGAATATTTGTTCAAATAGGGTTCGAAGTTCAAGAGGCAATGAACTTTCCAGGACAGGAGTCTACAATAGGCACGTCTGTACTTATATCATTTTCAAAGCGTGGTAACTAATGCTTGCTATAGAAAAGTATGTTCCTCAACCATAGAAAAAATGTGCCTGCTTGTCCTGGAAATATTCTAACATGAGCAGGACGCCTACCCAAATATTGTTCTCGATAAGTAGTTCACAGTGCTTTCTAGCATATTCGATTCAAACAATCCTACAAGCTCTGTGACAGTGCCAGGGTAGCACAATATTTTGAAATGTTGGGAATGTACTTATGTTTCAGGTAATGCAGGGATAGAACATGGTGTCAGAGGCTGAACGATGAATATATATAAGTTTATTAACATGAGAAATATGTTTCCGGTCTATCAGGATTATGTGTGGTCATTAAATGAAAAAATACAACACAAATGTGCCTACTCTGTAGTACCATGCTCCCAGTATGTACTTTTCTCTGTTAGTCTACAACTTTCTGGAGGGAAACTTTAAGTCATTCAGAGTCCTTATACTTAAGGGCCCCTTATTTCTTCAATTGCCACTTTTAATTCTTGCTTGTATTTAATAGCTGATGGCAGGATGTCACCCGTAATCTGTTCAAAATACTGACACTACAATCCCCAGTGTTTTAGGTTGTCGGGATGCAGAGTGGCTGTGCAACACTTCGAGATCCAATTCAGGATCACAGTTGTCCCGCATTTTATTAGGCTGAACTCTGCTGTAATTTGTTGAGCACTACTCACATTTCCACTCCTCTGGCATATTTAGTGTATTCCTTACTAGACCACTCACAGTTTTCCTTCCACCCTATTCACCTCCTCCTCTGCTGTAAGGCTTTTACTGGCCCTTTCCTCCTCAACATTTCACAACAACCAGATCTTCTACAACTTCTCTCTTTCTCTTTTCTCCTCCTTTATTTGATTCTTACCCTCTTCCTGTCCTCATGGTACTCCATTTTAAAGTTCTCTTTTTCAGCTCCTTTCTCTCAGTGCTCCTTGCCACATCCACTCATACTGGGCACCTCTTCACATGCAGCAAATCTGGTTTATGTCTCTACTCTGTGGTCCTCTCAAGTCCACTTGCACTCTTAGGTCTTTCTCCTCCTCTTAATGACTCCTTTTGACACTCAAATCTTGCACCCTTCTTCTCTTCTCTACCTCCTTTCTTCTACTCGTCCACTCCCCTCAGAATTCTCTAACATTCTTCTGTACTTCTCATCTTGTTCACCACTTTTCTCCTTTATTCCTTTGCATCTCTGCTCTTCTCCATTTCTCCAACATCATCTGGACTGCTTCTACTTGCTTTTCAATGTATTTAAATGTGCTTACCACTGGGGTAGGTTGAGGAATCCAACTGGCCAATTGGCCACTTTTTTGGCTAACTGTTATGAATTAATCCATTTGTAATGACACATGTAATGTCATATGTGTCAGTAAAAGTAGCGCATAGAGATGGTGAGAGCTACGGTTGCGCACAGTGCATTGTTCACTGCCTCTAAACTGGATATCAACTTGAAAGGACGGCTACTAGGTGGTATTGAGATTTGTGTGGCATCATTGAAATGACCTATTCTGGTCAAATGATTTCTCTCATACTTTTTTATACTCTACATAAAATGGGAGCTGTTTTCTAAACATACCCCACTGCATACATGGGTTTCTCCATTGTATCCATAGGTCTGCCCTGGATCCACAGAGCCAGGTCCTATGAAGACATGTGGATCCAGGCCAGAACCACAAATTCAAGGGAATCAAAGTGATTAACAAAATCATCTGGAAAATGTCCACTATATCTTCTTTGGGTGACTCATGGCCAGAATCCATGCCCCAAATCATGTGGCTTGCACTCATGGCTGCTAGCTAATTGGTAGTCGCCCACAGACCCGCTATTGCAATAAAGTGTCCACTGCATGAGGTGTCTGGCTAGGTTTGTGCATAATTTGGGTGGCTTGTCAGGGCCACAGGCATGGTCACAGGCCCTGCCTTAGGCAGTGTGGCCTGTTAGAGGTATTTTGACAGGAGTTTTGGTTGGTGGTATTTTTGGTATTTCGTGGTGAGCCTAACTTCAGAGTACCATCTAAGAACTGTTCTTATACTGGGGTCACAAACAGTAAACAACGACTGGATTTAGTACACTCTAAATGATGAATTTATGCCCTTGTGGTATTTTATTTACAATACCACACCATCCATTTTTGGCTTGCATCTCCAAATACATTTACCATGTACATGAAATAATATCATTCACTCTGAGCCCCGGAATAGAAGTCACTTCACAGTGATCAATTGTTTTTTTAACCACATGTGACAAATGAATGTACTACCCGCTCTGCAACTGCATCAGTATGTCAACTCAAGAAACCTGAACACTGAATAAGTACACTGAGGCTATTTCACCTTTTTCTGTATTCTTTATCAGTAAAACATATGCAAAATACAGAACGGCATGTGTAATTAATGATATCCACTTGACATTTTAAACCTGGGTTTCAAATTTGAAAAGGGAGCATAACAAGCACATCTCATTTCCATATAATTTCCCCACGACGAATGATGGGCTTCAAAATGGTCTTCTGTATAAAACTAAGCTTTTCATGCAATGGGTTTCAAAACAGTTTATTTGCAACAATGCCCAGAGCTCTGTCAAAATTAACCTTGACCTTTGCAACTAATCTTGGCAGGGTATAAGCTTCTGTCACATCTGAATTTTATTGCATGAATGTAGAAACATGAACACAGCTGTCTACATTTAAAATATACAGTGCAGCACCAAATAAAAATGAATTACCGACCCTACACTATCTGATCACAAATCATTCACCCGCACCTCAATTAACTAAACTCACCAAGAATAATAGATGATTGTACGTGCGTCCCTTGCTTCGAATGACCCCTGTCTAGTTGCTGGACAGAAGAATTCTTTATCTGGTTCACCCTCTCTGCACTTGGAAAGAGCCCACAAAGTTCTCTGCCAGCCTTTGTGCCTTTTTCTGCCACACGCGTCTCCCAGGGTCAGTCAAAGAGTAAGAGTGCCTGAGACTGCAAACTCATCTGAGACAACTGCCAGTCCAGGATCCCGAGAGAGAGTCAACCCTCCTGGCAGCCTTTATAAGCTCTCTCCCTAAGCCTGCCCATGTAAATAAGTTGCACCTATATGAAATGTAAGAGTGCCAGCCATTTTCTGTGATGTAACATGTCAGTCAGAAACACCTTCCTTGAAATTCAGCTAAGCCTCTCAAACGTTCTGACCATGTTCATCCTGACTGCTTCGAATGGTAGCAATTGAATCAAATAGCTACATCTCAGTGCTGTTTCCTGCTCTAAAAGTCTTTTAAACAATAATCTAGTTTTCAGCAAAACAGATTTCACATTCCACAATTCTAACTTGTCATGTCTTCAAGCAAACACACTGCAGCCTTAATTGTGCATGTTTTCCTATTGCATTTCCAAGCTAACCTTGCATAGCTGAACTGCCTTGCATGTTGGGTTTATCAATCTGCACCAAGTTTGTACACAACAACCATGAACTGATTTGCTCTGAATGTTAACTGGGAATATGTTAAAAGTTAGATGTATAAGGTAAATTAGTTTATGTCAGTCTTATGGCCCAAAGCAATTCAATCCATGACTGTGACGTGGATTAAAATCCATGTTGTGCAGCATCAAATTCAAATTCATTTTTAGCAGTTATGTGTTTTGCACATGCACAGTACGGACATGTACTAGATTCAGCCTCAGTCTCACACATGAGTTTCATACTCTTGCTCACTACAGGAATAAATCTTTTATCCTTATTGAAATCTGGAGTCACTGTTGAAATCCTGTGTTTGGACTGATTCTATCCCCATTTTAGAGATTTTACCTACGAAATTGCTCGTGTAGATTTCTTAGAATTTGATTTTGTTTCTTTATTCCTGGGCCTCTCATCTTTCTCATTAAATATCACCTCAAATAATTTGGTTGCCTGTTCAGCTATAAATTCGAATGGTGTTTCCCTGTCAAATGCAAAGATTCATTGGGAGCCAATTTATTTTAGCCATGCTATAAGAAGCTGTATTGGCTTGCTGTACAGACTGATAGGGCACACATTGGTATCTAATTTCTTTCTCAAAGTCTGCCCATGACATATTTTCCTGTTCATTCAGACCACAGATAATATTAGCAGAAGCCACATCTAGAGTGAGGTAAAAATACTGTCCATATTGTTCCCTAGAAATCCTAAGGGTCTTGAATATACCATGGACCACCTCCAAATGTTCTTCTATGCAACAGTCTCCACCCTTTTTGAACAGTCTGATGAAGGTCTTGATAGATTTCATAGTTTTTAGAGGACTACGTAGTGCATTCTGGTATATGCCATTTTGTTACTCATTCCTGCACTCTTGTGAGCGAGAATGTGCTTGAGCAGTTGCAGGTGATTCAGACCCTAACATTGGCTCATAATCAGGCCTGGCATTTGGAAAGCTGCTGGTAAATTTTCTTGGCTGGGACTGTGACCACATTGTGCTTCAGCGAACCTGGTACATTGCCGTTTCTCTTGACACTTAAGATTAGAGAGTTGCTGTTTCAGTTCTCTGCACTACACATGAAGCTGCTGTGCTTCCTGGCAAAAATTAGGATTCTCATCCTGACTTTAGTGACTATCCCCTGCAATTTGTTAATCTGTGTCTGATAACAGTCAACTGTTTTTGCTTTTTCTTCATTCTCATTCAGTAATTTAAATATTTCTTGTTCCATGGCATGGAATTCCTTATCTCGTTCACTATTATCTTTTATAAGGGTTTGAATTTCAAAAATTGCAACCTCTTTGTCCTGCCTTACATCATCCAATAAGGTTTTTAAATGGACTTCTTGCTCAGTTTCAGCAAATTGTTTATCTCTCTGAGCCAGACAGTTAGTGAACTTGTTACATATGGCCTGAAATTGCATCCCTAATCCCCCATTTTCTTCCTTTTGGAGTGACTGTTTTAGTTCTACATCTAAATCATCTTGCAACTTGCTAATTACCTCACAGTCTTTCCTTTGCAGCTTTATGGACCTGTGTAGAAGAAACCAAAGATTTGCGCACATCCCAATGATGCAATCCTTCTCTTCCTTGCGCTCTGATGCTCGGAACAGTCTAAGGAGGCATGTTTGCAAAATACTTCCTTCATCAAAAATACCTTCAGATGCCTCTTTTTCCACTTCCGTGCTAATCCTATTTTTCCATGTTATCACATTTTCAGATGACCAGGTTGCTTAAACATAGATTTTCACCTCGAGGTAATCTGATAACTGAGAAAATTCAGCCTGAATCTGAGACATGGTGGTACTATTGCCAATAACACTACAACAAAAGTCAAATGTGCACACAGCACTGAACTACCTCACAGCTCTAACTCCAATAATGAGTGCACAATTCGGTTATTCATTATGATGCAAGGCCACACCCATTAATCACTTGGCCACTTCCCAACCAATGCACCAATATGTTAGAGGTATGTTGGCAGTAGTTTTGTTTGGTGGTGTTTTTGGTTGGTGGTATTTTGTTGTATAGAGGTAAGCCTAACTTCAGACTACCGCCTAATAATTGTTCTTATACTGGGGTCTATAACGGTAAGCAAAGACTGGACTTAGTACACTCTAAATGAGGAATTTATGCACTTGTAGTATTTTATTTACAATACCACATTGTGCCCTTTTGGCTTGCATCTCAGAATACATCTACCATGTCCATGAAATAATGTCATTCACTCAGAACCCTAGAAAAAAACTCACTTCACAGTGATCAGTTTGTTTTATTGTTTTACCACATGTGATAAATGAATTACCACCTGCAGTGAAATTAATTTACCACCCACTCTGCATCAATCTGTATGCCAACTCAAGAAACCTGAACACTGAATAAGTACACTAAGGCTATTTAACATTTTCTTTGGGATTCTTTATCAGAATTAAAAAATATGCAAAATACAGAACAACATGTGCAATGCACGACATCCATTTGACATGTGAATCCTGGATTTCAAAGATGAAAATGGAGAATAATAAGCACATCTCATTTGCAGATATGCCCTTCTGTATAAAATGAAGCCATTCCTGCAATGGGTTTTAAAACATTCTATTTGCGACAATGCCCAAAGTTCTGTCAAAATTGACCTTGACCTTCACAACTAATCTTGGCATGGTATAAGCTTCTGTCACATCTGCATTGTATTGCATCAATGGAGAAACTTGAATATGGCTGTCTACGTTTAGAAAATACAGTCTAGCACCTACACAAAATGAATTACTGGCCCTACACTATCTTATCACAAATCATTCACTTGCACCTCAATTAACTGAACTCACCAATAATAATAGTTGATCGTGCATGTGTCCCTGGCTGCCAACAACTCCAGTCTAGTTGCCGGACAGAAGAATTATTTATCTGGTTCACTCCTTCTGCACTTGGGAAGAGCCCACAAAGTACTCTGCCAGTCTATCCACCGTTTTTTGTGACACGCTTCTCCCAGGGTCAGTCAAAAATTAAGAGTGTCCGAGACGGCAAACTCTTCTGAGATAACTGTCAGACCAGAAGCAGGAGGAAGAGATAGCCTTCCTGCAAGCCTTTTTAAGCTATCTCCCTAACCCTCCCCATGTACGTAAGTTAAAACTATATGAAATGTAAGAGTGCTAGCCCTTTTCGGTGATGTAACATGTCAGTAAGAACCACCTCCCTTGAAACTCAGCCAACCCTTTTGAAGGTTCTGACCATGTTCATCCTGACTGCTTAGAATGGTAGCAATGGAAGCAAATAGCTACATTTCAGTGATGTTTCCTTCTCTGAAAGTCTTTTAAAGAATAAACTAATTTTTTGCAAAACGGATTTCAAATTCTACAATTCTGACTTGTCACGTCTTCATTCAAGAATTATTTATAGTTTTATTACTAGTATTTCCAAGCTATCCTTGCACAGCCCAAATGACTTGCCCATTGAGTTTATCTATCTGCACCAAGTTTGTAACAACTGATTGTTTGGAATGTTAATAGGGAATATGTTAAAAGTTAGATGGATACAGTAAATGAGTATAGGTAAGTCTTATGTCCTACCACAATTCAGTCCATGACTGTGATATGGATTAAAATGACATCTTGTGCAGGATCAAATTCAAATTCATTTTTAACAGGCGTGAGTTTTGCACACCCACATCATTGAAATCTACTAGATTCAGCTTGAGTATCACACATGAGTCTCATACTCTTGCTCACTATGGCAATCAATCATTTTTCCTTATTGAAATGTGGAGCACTATCTAAAAGTTATGTCTGTAAAAATAGGGTATTTTAATAGGTGCCATTTAGTGTAGTGACATTATGAAAAACCTCAAGTTTTATAAACCTCTGAAATTCAGTGACAAATATTTAGTTGAAGGGACGTTATGATTAAGGTTGCACTTTAAAAACCCTCGAAATTCAGTAGAAACACTGTAATTGATGAGACATTATGGTTGTGGCCCAAAATCTAAAAAGCATAGAAATGTTCAAGTTATTGCAAGCTATGCAACCATACCTCATGCCGTGCAAATGTATTGCTCATCCTGAAACACATGACATCCCAGATGAAATCACAAATGGCATCATCAATGACTTAATTGATGACATAACATATAACATCACCAATCTCTAAACATTCTTACAGCAAGTGCTTGCTACGGGTTGTGATTATGGTACAGAAGCCAATATATTCTGGGTGAAAGGGAGGCCTCTCATGAACTATGTTCTGCTTCCCAAAATGTACCTATGCTAGGAGGAACTGTCTGCTGGAGTTCTGTTGTGAATATAGTAACCCTATAATACATTACCATAGGCCATAGCTACAACACAAAGCATAACAGAATAGTATGCATCATATGGTGTATCTACAAGGGAATTCCCATCACAGGTCCATGCATATTGTAACTCTGTAAGATTAAACTTGAAGTCAAGGCATATATACATCATGCACTAGTCATATGTATGGATGTAGAGAGTATACACTAATTTCCGATAGTAAAATACTAAATGCTACCTTATCAAAGTTTTGCATAATGTTAAACATGGAGTAAATAGTTAACAATTACAAACTTACAACACACTTGTGTTAGTACAAATAATACATATAAAAACCCAGCATGCATAAACATTAAAGCTACTATAGGCAAACTTAAGTAAGGAAGAAAGAAACAACAGCTCCAAAGAAATAACAATAACATTAGAGTTGATTATCATGAGAACAATTGAATTGTGTGTGTGAGGCTTGCTTATTGCCCCATATATGTGCACTTTGAGGTCAAATCAAACTCTATGGAAAGTCTTTAAGAAGACATAAGAAGGTTAATGTGTATCTATATAGCACCTTTTCAATTATTTTAATTCTCATTGTCCGTGAAAAGACAAACTAGCCTAGACATGTCAGTGAACAAAGACAAGTGGGCCAGATATGTGACGTCATCAGAGATATAATCAATTCCAATAGTGATTTTGTGATGTCACCTTTCATCTACTGGGTGTTTGTTTTAGCAGTGCATGGTGATGGCATGAGTTATGGGTGCCTAGCTTACCATAACTCGCTCATTTTTGTGGTTTTTTCTGTTTTACTTGTAACGATAACATCCCTTTTAACAAAGTTTTTTCATTAAATTACATAGGTTGTTATAAGCAGAGCTTAGCCATAAAGTCCCTTTAAGAAAATGTTTTCATTGAATTTCATAGGTTTTTATTAGTACACCCTAATTTCCTACAACTTACTAATAACATACTTGACCTGATATAGCAATATGTTTGTTCAATTTAGAAAGTTTCACCTTAAAACTCTGCCATTCCCCACTTCAAGCATCATTTTTAACACTTCTTTACACTTTTTGCAACTTATTCCATTGTTTCTGTGTTCATCGGCATTCGCGAAAGTTGGACAAAATCGCAGACTTTCTGGACAGTGTCACGTGATCAAGAGTACACAGCCTGATGACGTGTTTGTGAATGCATCTGCACTTTGCAAATGGGCCTATGCTTCGCAAACATGTCGGAACTGCATTTCACAGCTCATCTAGCAACTTTGTATCTCAAAATCTACCCTTGCACAGCTCCACCTTTTCTTACTCATTATCCATTAACTATCTAGCACGCAGCACATACTTGGGAAAATATTAGCAAAACTGCTATTTATCTTACAAATGCCATCAGCTATTGCCATCCCTCTTCCACAAGAGCCACCACCACCATCATCCAGAGGACCTCACAAAGAAAAAAGCGTAATACTTCAAAAGACAATGAAGAGGACCAGAAATTGAGGTAGAGGAATTGTCTACATCTAGCACCCATAGAGAACGATGGCTGTGGCAGTTCTTTACCGCTGTTGGGAATGTAACAAAGGCTAAAGCTACCAAAGTGAAATGCACTGACTGCAACGTTGCAGTCAGTCACAGACAACCTAGGCAGTACTCCTACAAGACCACCTCCATGCTCCTCCATACCAAATCCAACCACTTTAATGCTCTCAGAAAGGCCTCATCTTCCTCAACCAATACTGAACCACAGAGTCTGCTTCTGTGGGACACAAGATCTCACCTGCTACCTTACAAGTGATAAAAGAGGTTGTTGATCAATATCTTTTGAAGAAAACAGTACTCTGTATATACTGCAACACACCACTCTGCAGGGAGGACCCATTCTGACTTGCGTTTGAAGCTGTAATCAAGGAGCAGGCAAAACACTGCCCCCATGTTAGATTTAACACAAACGCAACATCTTCCCCTGTCCACCTGCCCCTCCATATTTGTGGTTGGTAGCACATCCCTCATTTCCCACCCCTCCTTACTTTCTGGAGTCTCCTGCAACAACAAAAAAACAACAAAAAAAGGTTCCTTTAAAAACCACCTTTCACAGTTAAAAAAAACAAAATAATAAGCTTATAGACTCCATATACTTTAAATCTTTCAGTAAAGTTTTTAGATTCAGTAAGATTCTCCAGCATTCCCGTTAGCATGTTCTACTAAGCTAATGAAAATAATGGGCAATCTTATACTAGAGAAAAAGAAAAAAGCACAGAAACAATTTTCTGTGCAAAATTCTTCTCTCTAGTATACAGTACACACCATAATCGATTGCCCTTTATGACTATCCACAGTCTCTGCATTCCCCTGTCTAGCCCCTGCTGTATTAGAAAACCCAGATTGCACATGCCCACATCATACAAGAGAGCCCTTCTACTCTTTTTACTGTTATGTTTGAAACACTCCCTCATTGACTGCTTTAAATTATTCATACAGATATCCAGCAATCACTTTTAAAAACTCTATATATAGCCTATCAACATATTACATTTTCACCCACAAACTGCCACTTAACAATGTTCTACAAATCTTTTGCATCTGCATTTCCCATACTTACACCAAAAATATACATACTGCTCCTATAAATGCACAAATGCATTGTGAAGTGAGAGAAGTCCATAAATAATAGGGGCAGTACGGATGGACGAGTGCACAAGAGGGAAGTGGCAAGGGATGCCAATGTGGGAGGCCACTAGCTAACTACTGGGGCAGAGGAGTCCCAAGTGTGGGGAATATCTTAACCGTACCGTCCCCCTAACAACGTTTTTCTGTCAATTCAATAGGTTTTTATAAGTGAAAATGTTTCATAATGTTAAATCACTATATATGTTATTAATATTTCCTCTTTTAACTAATATGAAAGAACTATAAACCTCCATTAACAAACATATTTTTTGCAATGCATACTTGTGTGTATTCTTATCAGCAGCACATGATGCGGATGCAAGTCATTTTTCAAGTGTCTAGGGCATGAGGCTCGACCATGACCCCAGCCCCACCAAACCACTCCCGGTATGCAATGTGCCTACCCATCATCCTAGTTCAGTGTCCACTATACCCTCATAATGTATATTCTTTGGCTTTTGCTATCTAGTAACATTGGAGGGAGTAATTTGGAGCAGGGTCTTATACCTCCCGAACGCTGTGTCTATGCATACTCTGAGATATTAGATTGGAATTGTCTGTTTAATGGCATGAGGGCAATGGAAGAAGTTTTTGTGTTACGTAAGATCTTGTGCCCCTGTGAAGGTTCCCTGTATGTTGACTTTGGGCTAATCTTGAACTCTAAAACCTGTGTGTGGATAAAAACTATGGAATTGAAACATGCCTATCCATCTTTGGTACACCTCCAGTATGACCATAAGAGGTTGGGTAACGTGGCCCCTTATTTAGAAATTTATCCGGCACAGTGTTTGAGGTCAACTTTTCAACACTTTCCACTCAATTTTCTGGGAACCAAACCATTATTGATGAGATATGGTTTGCTGGAGCCCTCGCAAGCAAAGTGTAGATTTTGTAATGATTTTGTAATAATGAGCTCAGTATCGAATGTTCAAAACATATCTTGTTGGATTGTGTAGCTCCACAAATTCGGGGGCAAAGAATGAAATTTGCTCATTTTGCCTATCTTGTAATTTGACATCTACCATTGTTGCAGTGGTGCAGTGGTGAATTTAACTCTTTGAAATTGGATGCTACTGATTGAAATTCTGCATGAAATTTGGTATACTAGCAAATTAAATCTTCTATGTAATTCTTTATGAAATGATGTACTCGATAAGATGTTTAATTCAATTTTTATTTTATTAAATGTTCTTTTTTCTTGTATAGGTGTTTTCTTTTTTTCCTTTTTTCCTTCTTTTCCTGATTTCTCTTTAATGTAATTGTATACAATTCTTGGCCGTATAACAATAAAAAAAAGAAACTCATAATGTAACCGATGGCCAGTGATGATGGCTTGCATGAACAGTCTCCACAATTCATGGGCTTCGGCCATGCAGCATACCTGAATAGGCAGATCAGAGTAGAAATGTATCCTTGTCAAGGGCCAGGGCCACTGCCCACAGGAGAACAGTTATATCACTAATGTAATGTTGATTAATTCAGCCAAATCAATAAAAAACAACAACAACAACAACAGAAAATCACTATTTTTTGTACTTACGTTTCGACACTGGACAGATTTGCAAAAGCATCCTTTCAGGTCCTTGCTACTGCTCCTCCCGCAGGTTTGCTGCAATCCCGTCCAGCATTCCGGGCACCAGCCACAAGCAGAATTTTATTTCTCATTTAAACTTAGAGCTTAGCATGCTGCATGCCCCGCTAAGTAAATCAGAGTAGGCATTTGTCCTTGCCGAGAGCCGGGCCTATTGTCCATGCACCAAACTTATATCACTATTTTTTGTGCTAATGCACATGGCAGAACAATGATACCACTCTTTTTTGTACTTACATTTTGACACTTTCAAAATAATTAAAACACAGGACAGATTTGCAAAAGCATCCTTTCAGGTCCTTGCTGATGCTCCTCGTGCAAGTTTGCTGCACCCAATCCAGCACTTCAGGCTACAGCCACAAGCATAATTATTTTTCGCATTTAAGCCTAGAGCTTCAGCAATGCGGCATGCCCCAAGAAGTAAATCAGAGTAGGCATTCGTCCTTGCCCAGGGCTAAGCCCATTGTCCATTCCTAAAACTAATATCACTATTCTTGTGCTTAGATTTGGACACTTTGGAAAAATAAAACACAAAACAGATTTGCAAAGTCATGCTTTCAGGTCCTTGCTCATTCTCCTTGCACAGGTTTGTTGTAATTCAGTACAGCACTCCAGGCTGTAGCTGCAAGCAAAATATGTTTTCCCATTCAAACCCAGGGTTTCGGCCATGCTGCATGCCCCAATAATCGAATCAGATTACATGATTATCAAGTAATTGCTGGGCGGTAGAATAGGTACATCACTGCGCTTCATCTAGTACTTTAAACGGAATACCCTGCTGCTAGTGCTTAGTGCTTTGGTGCTATATTTATAGTTAGAATTCAGCCCACAAGTGTTTTGACTTTCTAGGGTCTTTCTCAAGGTGTGTGGATTGTGGGCCAGTCATTGCTGCGAGGTTCTGGAAATGAGTCCGGCATGAATTCCCACTATCTTGTCCCAGTATGTTTGCAAATAAGGATGGTTAATGATTGAAGTGGGGCCTGGTTCGGTGCCCGTGGTAATTCTCTGCTGATTAGCATTGTCTCAGAGTGTATGCAGCAGTAGTCACATAGATCTGTTGATGCAATCCTGTGCATCACTTTGGGCTGTAGCCACCGGCAAAATTTTAGCCACAGGCAGAAATGTTTTCCCATTCAAACCTATCCTGATTTATTTTTAAAAGTTACTACATGGCCATGCCCCCTTTAACCTCATGTCCCGTCCCTCGCAGTCATGACTCAGACAATCTGCCCACTGCCCATGGCAACAGGCTATGACTCAGACAGTCTGTCCACTGCCCATGGCCACTATTCTTTGTACCTACATTATGGCACTTTTCAAAAATAAAACACGGACACATTTGCAAAACCATGATTCCATGACTTTGTCAATGCTTCGTACTTTGCTGCACATCCATCCATGTTTTGTGTCGAAATGTTTCAAAAGTTTCTGACTGACCGCTGACATTGCTGTTAGGAAAAAGTCTGGAAAACACATTTTGTGTTATTTGGTGGTGGAAAGAGGGGTTGGAAATGGTGGGGGAGTGCAAAATAGATGATATGGGGCTATTTTGTAGGTAGAAAAAGGTCAAGCAGGTGTAGTAGCAGTCCACGGACACCACAGTAGTTTGTGGACAGTGCCATGCATGGACGGCTTGGGAAACACATTTAGAGTTATGTTTGAAAGAGGGTTTGGAAAGGGTAGGGGAGAGGAATAAATAAGACATGGAGTTGTTTCTATAGGTGTAAAAAATGGTCTGCATATGCTGCTGAGTCTGCGGTCAATTTGGGTATCCACAGACATCAATATGATTTCAGCGGGGTCAGAGTTTGTTTTATTAGTTGAGGTGTATGGTACGATCTTGTTATGTAGGTAATTATATTCTGGTGGTTGTGCCAGAGGCCAGATTCTGTGGGACATCGGGCCACCGGCCACGGCCACCACAGTAGTAATATGTGTGTAATAATTATAGGTAATGTAGTGGGAGTATAGAGTGTTTATAATATAGTGGAATGATACAATTGAACTGTATATGGTACTTATGATTGTAGTACAATTGAGGACAGTGCTTATAGAATATTTATTTGATTATACTTGGTATGGTTACTTAGTTCCATAGCGTTATGCAGCTGGAATATCTTGTTCATTTTCTGTGGAAAAAAAAAACAGTACAATTTGTTAATCAGGTAGTTTAACAGCTTTATTTGTATACAATTTAGATATACATTTACTTTTTTAGACCCTCATAAACAGTACATTGTAAGTACTATGTTTGGTAAAACATTAGTGTGTCACACACTGTTGTCGTATTGACATTAAATAATCATTGGGTCATTGGAAGAAATAAAAATTCTGGATAAAAGAAATCATTACAATTATGTGAGTGTCAGTGTCATAGAATGTCTGTGTGAAGTATGTTGTGATTAAGGGAATGCTTTAAATATTTCGATACCTGTTGGCGTATTCTAACTACATTAGAGCTTAGAAGATATTTTGTCGTATAAAAATTGTGATGGGGAATTTGAAGTTAGATACCTGTTGGCATACTCCAACTAGACTGACTTTGAAAAGTACTATTGTAGTATTATGGATGTCGTTAGATACCTGTTGGCATATTCTAACTGTTAATTGTGCTGCAGTTTAGTGACTACATTTGGGATGAAGGAATATTAAGTAGGCATATGTTAACTTTGCTGGTGACCTATGTTTTGGAGTAACAGAGGTAATGTTACATTTAAACCAACCACTTATTTTTTTGACATATGCAGTGTAGTGCCCTGACTTATTTGTGGCACCAGTGTTGTATATTATATATACAGTTGTGAAGTTTTTCTTTCCTAGAGATACTTGGCAGTTTGTGAAGTCTGTAAACTTACAGTTATTTTTGGAACCATCTGCATTGTACCATTTTTATGGTGGAACAATTGTCTGAATTGTAACAAGGGCATACTATGTCATGATTTTCATTCTGCAGAAGCTGGTTTAATTCAATGGATTCTGAATTTGGTATCAATACATATAGACATCGTTCAATAGAGATGTGCTTTTGTGAAACATGGTTGTAGAGAGTCCATGTATGTTTCCACATGTATGAAATTTGGAAGATTTAATTTATAGCAATGTTTATGGTTTCCAATACTTGTAGTAACAACATTAGGAACACTTGTGCATCTTCCTGTGCGTTTATTGTACAATTTACAATAGTCCAATTCCTGCACAGTAGTCCAATTCTTACCTTATACCTGAGACACTCTAAGTGTTGTCAGGATTATTTGTGGCATTTCTATGACGGACGAGCATTTGTAAACAGAACTGGTTCAAGCTGTTTAAGTAAA
This sequence comes from Ambystoma mexicanum, assembly GCF_040938575.1. Lineage (NCBI taxonomy): Eukaryota > Metazoa > Chordata > Amphibia > Caudata > Ambystomatidae > Ambystoma > Ambystoma mexicanum. The sequence goes on from NC_090935.1 coordinate 1,381,385,748, forward strand.
TGTTCTGAACAATTGCTGGCAATTGAAAGAGAAGATGCATTGTACATTAGCATAACAATTTACTCCATTTGTGTTGCTGAATTTAAATGGACCAACAAGTTCTGTTTGTGAATAGTTTGATGGGCCTGCAGATATTTCTGGAGAAGAGACATTTGAGTCTTTGTTTGATGATGGACATGCAATTGACTTTGTACTAGACAGTTTTGTGGTTGTATCTTTTGATGCAGAAGGAGTTGGTTGTTGTTTCTTTAGCAGTATTGTTGGGGATCTTATATAGATTATGTTTGTATTAGTTGACTTTTTAAAGGTTTCTTTTTTTGAGGTACGGTAAATACCTATATGGGAGATGTATAGTGCCCGTAGCCTGTTGTATTTCAGGATGCAAGGAATGTCAGTGTTGACATTCTTTGCATCAAAGTTAACAATGATAGACCATTGAGTGTGTGCCGATGTGAAAGCACTACATAACTCATAAATTCTTTAAATACTGTGCTGCCAATGTCAATTTATGCTTGATCTAGGGTTACACCTTGTGATTATGAATAGTGACAGCATATGCAAGAGATAGAGAAAATTGTTCTTTGTGTACATGCATGTTTTTGAAAAGAAGGAAACGTGCTATTGTCTGGCCAATTTGTTTAACTTCTGCAAGTTTGTCAAAGTGGATCTTGACAAACTGAATGTTGTTGTCATGTGGATATGTTTGGAAGCCAACAAGTACCAATGTGCTCCATTTACTAATCCTTGTTCTATATCATGGTTACATTTTAGAATTACTCTGCAGTTTAGACGTAAAGTCAAAATGTTCTCCAATCCAGCTGTGTTGGAAATACATTTTTCTAAGGTATGTAGTCGTGCTGTTCTTAGTTGACACAAGTGTCATGCCATGCACTTCTAGTTTGTCTGTGTAGCTAAAATGCAGTATGGGTTGCATTTTCTTTTTGAACATTGTCTTGCTGAATTGAGTAAAGCTTATGAGGTTTGGCATTAAGGACATTAAGGACATGTATCTTATCGAGTTCGAGTTCATTGTTTCATGACATCAGGAGCAGATGTGTTTAATTCACATAACGCATGGATTAGTCTACTATTTAAGAACCATTTTGCATCTTTATTAAGCAGACCAGTTCTAACGCTTTTTACATTTTTATTTCATCATAGTTGAGGGCTGCATACTGACGTATGCTTGTTCTGTGTAGTGACAATGTTGCCAGAGATTTACATTTCCAATGCTGTTGAGGGTTTTATGCCATTTTTGATGTCCTAATGTTTTGAAAATAGGTTGACCTTTGACTGGGGTTAACTGTAGGAGGTCTCAAAAAACAATAAAATGTTTTCCTTCAAACAGTTCTTCATAGTTGGTTTTTAGGACTTATTTCATTCTAAGATGAATCAAAGCCAAAATGAGATTGGAAACCATGTTTACTTCATCTATCAGGAGCACTTTCATTTGTTTCAGAATTCTGCGTACTTCAGTAGCAGCTTCTGCTGATAATTTGTAGTATTATAATTTGTTTTGTTGTTCTACGGGGAGGAACAGTAGTCGGTGTAAAGTTACACATCCTATGCTGTAGGCAGCTAAACCTGTGGGGGCTCTTACTACAGCTGAAAGGTTGTTTTTTTAAGTTTTGTAGAAATGTGTTGATTATTTTAATTGAGAATGTTTTACCACTACCAGCTTCACCACTTACACTTACAAGAACTGAGTTTTATATTTTTTACAGCTACAGGTTTTAGTTTCATGTTTAAAACCATGTTCAATTTCTTGAGTGACATCTAGATAAATGGTGAGTTGTTCATCATTTATCTGTGTTTTGAGCACTGGCAAGTCTTCCTCAGATTGTTTATATTGATAGATGGTATTTTCTACCTCAGTCATGGCTATTTCTGCTTCATTAAGAATGCTTGGTACTCCAAGTGGTTCTTTGCTTCCTGTAAGGGAAAGTGGATTGCCCTCAGGAGTGTCTTTGTCTAGTAGAGCTTCAATTTCTTCCTCTTGTTCACATTCATTGTTCAACTTTTTTTGTATTGTTTGAAAATGTCATTTGTCATACTGCTTTCATTTGCTTTGACTGCAACTTCAAATGAGTAACAGTCACTTAATAATTATTTTTATTTTCTCCAACGTTTAAAAAGTTGGCGTAGGGCCATGTAATACAGTTCTCTATGTTGTGGAGTTTTGAATGATAACTTTATATCTGATTAATTAGACTGGGTTTGGTGAGTTTCATTATGCTTCCTTCACAAGTTGAGACTGAATATTTGGCAGTTGTCTCATTTAGTGTGACATTGTTTTGGTAGGCATTGTTTTGGGCAATGTCATACAAACTGTTTTCCAAAGCAGTACTTCTGTTTGGGTAGTATGTGTCAATTAAATTGTTTCTTAAAATGTCTTACCTGCTGGGATCATTTGCGGCTATGTTTTCAATCTCTTGTTAGGATTGTAGTACTCTTTTTTGGGATGAAGCTGGTCCAGGGTTCAGCCAGATAATGTGCTAAGATTTTATATGACTGTACCTGTTAAATGATCTGCAGCTTCATAGCACCCACATTCTCTATAGGAGAACATTGTTATACCCAAGCTGTACAATTTTTGTAATAGTGTTTCGTCAGATGATATGTCATCCCTGAGATGTTTTAGCTATGTTTTCTCAGCTTTGGTGAGGTAGGATGTAACATATCTTGCAACTGCAGTGGAATTGTCTGTAATGTATCATATATCTATGTTTGCATTCCACAAGAGGGCAGTGATGGCATTGTAATCATTGATGTACTTGGATGCTTCGCTCCTTTTAATGTTTTATACATTTTTAGGGGATTTGCCATTTACGCTGTGTCTAACAGAAGACATCCAGCTATTTACTTGTCCTTATGTGCAATCTGGTCTAGGGAAGCCAAAGCAACATTTGGTATAGTATTTGCCTTTTTTCTTTATATCTACGTTGTCAGTATTTGCCACACTTATGTTTTTGGAAGCATATGATTTGTGAATCTAGGTCACTATCTGTGATTTCTGAAGGGATCTCACAATGTATTTTTCAGTAAACTAAAACAGTGGTGTCACTATCATGGCCACATTTAGGAGCATATTTTATCCACAGAAGCATGTGGATGTGTGGTGCTCCTCTGGATTGATATTCTTTTCTCCAAAAGAAGAGTTGACTTCTCCGAGCAGAGGAATAGTTTTATTGCAGATAAAGTGCACAATGGCAATGAAGTGATGGTGAAGGTACCTTGATACGTGTGTTTATATCTATTCTGTCTTTACTTCAGTTTGCAGTATGTAAGAAGTTGTGCAAGTCAACAAATGCGTACTCTGCACAACTTAAAGTAACAAACCATGTGGGGGGGCCTAAGTTCCTTAGCATAAAACGCATATCAGCGTGACGTCGGAACCAGTATTCTTTCCTACCACGCATGTTTGCCAAGATATTTGTGATACTTGACTGCAAAACGTCATCTTCGTCTTTTATTTTTTGAAGCATTTGTGTAGCGGATATGTTTAAAAAGTTAGAGCCTGTTTTTAATGTGTGTGCAACTCCATAACATAGAGTTGCCAGTTCACTTTCGAAGAAGAGGTGGGAAATGGATTCAACATTTTATCTGAATATGAGGTTTTCAGAATATATCCTTAAAGACCGATATTCTGATGCACTAATGTGCATGTACCTTTCATCATATCTTCCTCCCTTTTCTGTGGGAAAGAGTAGAGGAAAATAACATGCTTTTACACTTATTTCCCATATGCTCATTGGGGATCCTTTGACTTGATGCATTTGATGTGTTTGTAATGTATTTGCAATGGTGTCTTTGGAGTGTAGAACACGATCTACATGTTTAAATTGGATAGTTGCTGATGAGTCTTGGATTATTTGGGTGGTTTCTCTTATGTTTTCCTCTATGTTTATATCTTTGTAGTATCCATTGTTTTCTTTTAGATATTGTAGGGCTTGTCTAACTTTGTTTAAGTCAACTAGTTGTTGCCAAATTGTTTTGTCTTTTGTTGGCACACCATTAACTAGTACAATCAAAGATCGATCTATTGGTAATTTTACTGCTAGAGTTTCTACATTTTCTTTCAGATCTAAAGGCAAATATACTTCTTTGCCACGGATGCCCTTTAGTATCTCGGTTCGATGCAGTTTGGTTGATTTCGGTAGAAGGCATATTATACTTTTAAATGGGTGCACTGTTTGGATTATAGTGCTCTTATACTAATTAAGTTGGAGTGCTTTCATAAGTGGGAATATTTCTAATTTATTAGTGATAGCACTTGATGGCATTTGGTTATTGTCAAGCATTGTGTTGCAGTAGGTGCAAACTGTTTGAGGGGTCAGTCATTTTGTATTTAGTTTCTGCTTTTAGATATGAAGCTAATTGGAACCATTGGGATTCTTCATTGTCTTCAAATTTGTAGGCTATATCTACTATTTGTATGCTCGTTTAATAAAACATTCTGCAACAACATATATATATTTGGTCCCAGTATTTCAGCAGATGTGTTTTGAAACTTAGCAATTTCTTTTTTGTATGTCTTTATTAGGATGTTGGTGTTTATGAGGTTTTCGGTAATGTTTTCTGAAGGTAAGGAATGTTCTAAGTCAACTTCAGTTCCAAAGTATTTACGTGGGATGTGCTCTATTTCTTGAAGCAGTTCTTTGGCTGTTCCATGTAGGAGCATGTTATTTAAATTTTGCAATTCTCGAGAAGGACTTTTTGCATAGTGTAGTCAATGCACAAGTTTCCGTAGAGTGGAATGGTGTGTTGCTGACATTTTGATGTGGTGGAGAGTGCTTCAGCAAGTAGTTCCTAAAATGCAGGCTAATGAATCTCTTCAAAGACCAGTGTGGCTGCGCACTGAGCAGAAGTCCATGGTTTGTATAGTTTTCATTCAACTTTTGTCTTTTAGTTTCACATAGTGATTGAGGACTTGTCGTAAAGACTTAAAGGATCGTTGGCGTACATTACACATTGAGCTGCATGTCCATTTGGACACACTGGATGGTTTGTTAGGGTGAAAGGAGCATTGGGTTCAAAGTTTGTTGGGGAGTTATTTTCTTTAGGGGTTTCTTTTTCCATAATGGTATCTTCCACCATTTCATACCCTCAACCATTATTGTCTAATGCAATTGTTTTTGTTGTTCTTTATACGCTGCTTCATTGAAATATGGTTCTGTGCTGCTTCTGTAAATCCATTTACCATCAGAGAAGTTTGAAAAGGTCTGTAAATTGACACTGCACATGTTTAGAAGTAATTTTGCAATTTATTGATAGTTAGTGGTTTCATTATGTTTAAAATCATAATAAACAATGTTCTCTTCAGCAGAAACACACTGTCAATTAGAGCTTGCAGGACTAGTCTCCTGTAGTAGTTTTTAAGGTTCGATCATGACTTTTTAGCTGTTTTTATAATATTGTGAAGAAGTCAACGGTGGAACATTTTCTGTAACATAAATGTTTGGATTGCTTTATTGTGACTACGTTAACACTAGTAGATACAGTGTTAGGTTCATTAGTAGATCTGCTTTTCTTTGTACATTTTTGTTTTTTCCTTTAGTTTTTGCAAGAGTGGCCTTACGTTTTTTAGTTGTGGCTGGTTTAGTTTTGTTGTGTGAAGTTACTAGCTCTTTTGTTTTAATGTTTTCTATAAATTGTTTTAGTAGTGGATGACTATATGGTGTAGTTCTAATCTTATCTGCTCTATTATTTATTTATTTTGTACCTAGTTGCATTTTAGTAGACATTTTATTGTACATGTTGGGAAAAGAGAAAGTTTGGGTTAGAAAGTTGTGCATGTATATAGTGCACGTATAGTGCATTTGTTTGTTGGTGTGATTGTACAGATGAATTGAGTGCTGTTTGAATGTGAGGTAGTATGTTAGGTGTGGTTGGGAAGGTTGTGAGAGTAAGAGTCTGCACAGATGTGATGGTGTTGGCTTAGTGAGTAAGGGAGTGGTGCTGTTATGGAATATTTAGGGACATTGTGCTGTTTTGAGGAACAGAGTGGATGTTGCAATGGTGGTGTTTAGATGGGAATAGGAAGATTGTGACTGGTGGAATATAATGGCTTAGAGTGAAAGAAATATTTGTTTGAAACAAGTAAACTGGGGTAATATATAAAGGAACTGTGCTGCTGTAATTACATACATATACATGGTACATTAATGTACTTACATTTGTTGGATGTGAAGGATATTCATTTTTCGGTTATTGTCTTCGGTAATGTGCTTCTGTCCTGTAATTGTAAAATTAGATTAGGAGGGCTATGTGATAATGGTGAAATACTTTTAGTAAGCAAGGTTGCTCTTTATGAAGGAAAGAGGAGTGGTGGGGAAAAACAGTTAATAAGGACGGTTACAAATGTTTGCATTTAGGAGCATTTTCATGAAAGTTAAGAAATGCATATCTGCATTTAAAGAAGCTCTCTAAGGTTCTGTAAAAGAGAAGAAAAGTTGATGGGAACTTTTTGTAGTACATTTTTAAATGGCAGTTGGTGTGTGAAAGTTTAATATGTTAGGATTATATGCATATATGGCAACATGATGAATTCTAATCTAAGTGTTTATCTAATCCTAGATTTTGTGTTTGCTTTCTGGGACTTGTAGTTCCACTTTTCCCATTATAAAAGTTGGAGTACAAGTCCCAGATTGCAGAGAAGGAATTAGGACTGCATAAGCAGCTACAGATTGGAATGGGTTATGTTAGGAAGTATACATGTACTGTCAATATATTAAACTGGCACACACTGAGTGCCAATACAAAATGGTGTTCAAATCTATTTTAATTGATTTTACTTTCTTTGATGAAAAAATGACACAGTGCTGTTATAAATGCAGATATACATTCTTTTACTTTCTTCCAAATGCTTCCGAAAAAAGTATTTTGAAAAACATAGCATTGTATATGTTTATTTTGTATACATGTCACACCTTCGTATATTGAAGTTCAGTCGTGTTTTTTTCTTTGCATTCTGGAACTTGTAGTTTGAGTTTTATAATGGGAGAAGTGGAATTGGAAGTGACAGAATCCACAGGAAAAAATGAAGAATTAATTAGCACTTATAGATTTGAATGGGTGATGTTGGAATGTATACATGTGCAAACACATATTAAACTAGCAGACAATAAGGGGCACTTAAAAATGGTCTACAGACCTACTTTATCTGCTTTTCCTTTCTTTTATGAAAAAGTGACAAAGTGCTGCTGTACATGGACATTTGCATTGTTTAACTTTCATAACAATGCTGTAAAAAGAAACAATTTGAAATGCATAGCATTCTAATTGTTTGTTGCTTCATATGAGCAGGTGCTGAATGCTGCAATGCATGGCATTTTCTAGAGTGGTTGAAAAAGAGAATATGCTTATTGAGAATCTTATTAAAGGCTAAGCAACATAAATATATAGATGGTTGTCCATACCATGTAGAAAATAACACAGAAAAAGAGCTTGTGGCAGGAATAGGAAATATCTGGTTAAATGTGATAACATTCGAAGAGGAAGCATGAGGATTGGGCCTAGAAGTAATCAGGTGGCAGAATTGGCTGCTTTTTACAAAGCAGTCGCTACCGCAGTAGAAAACAAACTCAAAGAGATAATGCTAGTAACTGATTCTGCTTATGCACAACATTGTTTTGTAGAATATGTACCTGGTTGAAGGCTCAAAGGCATGCTCACCTATAACAAACAAAACACTTAAACATGGCAAGATGATTAAAGCCATAGACAAACTTGTGTCCGAAAATGATTTGGTAATACACTGGAGAAAGATCCGTGGCCATTTGAAGACGCCAGTTGAGGATAAAGAGGGGAATGACAAGGCGGAACAGTTATCCAAAATTGGAGCTGTGATGGGACAGTTGTTTCCTATTGAACACCTGCTTGATGAAATACAAGTGAATGCGATAACACACTCCAAAACTCCAAAATCCGCTGAGCAGCCTGTGGTGCAATGGTGTTTTGATACTCGCGATCAGGACCTTATCAAATCGCAAAAGGAAGACCTGATTTTAGGCGTATTCTATAATCATCTGTTAAATGCAGAGCAAAATCCTCTGACTGAAGAAGATTGTAAAGGGAAAGAGGAATTGAGGGTGTTGCTAAAAACAAAAAGAGAATTAGGTTACAAGATGGACTGATGATTAGAGAATCTGTGACATGTCAAATACAATGGTTAGTGCCCTTGTCATGTTGGCGATTGGTGTTACAGCATGCCCATGATGCTATAACTGTAGGAAACAGGGGTTCACAGAATACTTTGGAAATGTTGAAAGATTATGATTATTGGCCACACATGTCCCAAGATGTTGAACTATACACCAGAGGGTGTCTACTATGTGCACAATTTAAACCTGCTCGACCTACTCTTAGAACACCATTAATGAAAAGGGGTTTGACCCTCCCATGGTCTGATTGGCAAATCAACTATGACGTGCCTGTAAAAAAATCAGCAAGAGGAAATCGGTATATGTTAATGGTAGTTTGTTCAATGTCCAAATGGTTGGAGTACATTCCAGTCCCGGATTGCATTGCACAAACAGCGGCCACATTACTTGTAAATCATATTTTTTCAAGATTTGGTTTGCATCAAAGGATAGAGTCAGACCGGGGAAGTCATTTCACTAATGCATTGATGACAAATATATGGCAGATTTTAGATGTGAAGAGAAAACTACACATTTCCTACCGGCCTTCCTCTTCAGGGGGAGTGAAACGGTGTAACAGGTCAATAGAGGATATGTTAAAGAAATTTGTGGCTGAAGCAGGTTCTAGTTGGGACCTTCGGCTTCCATTGGTGTTAATGGCCATTAGGTCGACTCCTGTTAAATCAACAAATCTCAGCCCTCATGAAACATTGACAGGAAGAAAAATGATGACAGCCACAACATTTACTTTAAAAGACTAATGAGCAAGTCCTTCTAAATGCATCCACAATTTACGAATACGTGGAAGAGTTGAGGAAGCACTTACAACATTTGGAAAAGGCTGCTGATGGTACAAAAACATACGATGATAGGAAGGCATCTACAGAGTATGAGGAAAAACATAAAAAATCTACATTTCTTGAGTGTGGCAAAGGCCATATAAAATTACAGAGTGTATAGGATTGCTAAAAAAGGAGGGTGAGTTGACAGTGGAGAAGTTTGTCCATGTTAATCAAATCAAGGTTGTACAGGTTAATCAAATGAAACCTTTCCACACGAAACATGAGGTGAAGAGGGTAGAGCAAGTTGAGGCTAGTTAAAAAATAAAATAATGAATACACTATGGAAGGTTGCCCTAGCCAGTGGGCAAATATAAATATTGCTGGTGCATGGTAAGTGTCAAAGGATCTTTGATGAAGGTACAATGTGGGAGGGGGTGTATTTGTGGAATTATTATGGCTTTATGAAATGTTATGTCTTTGATTTGCATATTAATAACAATAGATTTGATTTCAGGTGCTCCAGCGTGGCATGTTGTGTCTATAATTTGCATGAAATAATAATACTTATACACTTAATTTCAGATGCTCCAGTGGAGAAGGGAATTGAAAATGCATTGTGCTTGGTTATTAATGTGTCTTTTCTTTTTACTCTAGAAACTTAATACATTTCCTCATCAGCGCCAGATCCTTGGAGCTCTGGACCCCTGGGGGATACCACAGAATCGGAGACCATGGGAAAAACCCCGGGACCAGAGAAGGGGTGCAGATAAGGTACCCAAAACACCAGGGAGATGACGCCTCAGTAGAGGACCCAAGGAGTCCTGAACTGGAGAGGTTCTGCCAATGATGGAATTATATGTGATTGTAGTACATTTAATGGTCAGGACATACCTGATGCGCAGTTGGTTCTACTCTTGTTCACACAAAATACCTTACTACAGGACATATTTACATTGAATATTTGTTTATTTTAATTTTTTTTTATTGATTTTACATTTTATTAAATGACACAGATGTGTTGAATGTTGTCTGGAAATGTTAATGATTTCATTGTGCAAAAACAAAAAAATCTATATAATTGGATCACCGGTAAAATAAAAAAAATAAAAAATCTATATAATCAAAGATGGCGATCAGATGAAAAAAGAGAACGATCTAAAAAAAATGAGGGTTTTCTTAAAAACGAAATATACACATAATGTATCAAACAAAGATACAAATATATCATAAAAATACTAATATACTAATATAAACTAACAGACTTACCCCTTCCCAGTAACCTATAACATGTCTTTAATATAACATAAGATGAAATAACGATTTTGGAAAATGCTTTCATGCAATGAAGTTTACGTGTGCAAGTAAGAGCTCTCTGGCTTCATGCAATGAGGTGTTTTTTTTAAAACATGCAGAATATCAGCAGTTGGTGACAAGCTGTGAAATGTGAAATATGCGCTGCTAAAGAACACAATTGTGTTTGCACAGGAAGAAGATGTTACATTTGTAATTTAGCAGGACTGTGATTTTCAATGGGAAAAATACTGGGCAGGATGGATGAAGTGGTATGATCTAGTAAAGGGGAGGATTCCTTTTGGGTGGCAGCGGGAGCTCATAAAAGGGAGTGTGAGTGGGTGTGCTGGGCAGACTTGCAGGAACCTCTTGGGAGACAGGCAAAGAGCTTTCTGAGCGCTGAGCTGAGACGGGATAAGCAAGCTGAGATCCCATCCAGAGAGACAGTGATTTGCAGCAAGCTGGCAGGCTGACATAATCTCAAGTGGAGGGCTGCTCACTGGGTTATCTGTATGACCCCAGATTCCTTGCCAAGTTGGATCAGAGGTATTGCCTCCTGATGTAGGTAGTATACAGTAAATATTTGAGGTGCGAGCAGAATGTTTGGCCAGGATTCAGACAGGGTTAGCAAATTGTTTTCATGTGTAATGTTTATTAATGTGTGATACAAATAAAATTTCAACTGTTCATGAAGGAAGCTGCACTGCTGTTGTGATTTGCATCTCTTGCCAATTTCCTCCTGTACAATGTCATTTGGTAAAATAATGCTCAGTGGAGTCGATTAATGTGTGTGAACATTTTATTGTAACATATAATTTCGCATTCTTATGTACCCATGGATTGCATTGCATGATGTATTTTATCTGAACAATGTTGAATCTCATTAGTATATGAAATTAGAAATTTAAAACAAGCGATTTGAGTTTTCATTCCATGACTGTGCTCATTAGCACCGAGACTGAGATTTCACAGGGACTATGCCTATATTACCCTAGGTGGTATTTCATTTTACCACAGGTGGTAAAATCGGAAGTAGGATTTTTGTTTTTCTAGTAAGTGAGATTAGGAGTGTATGGTGTGTGTATATACAATTGCTTGTTTATAATATGGTATATTTTGCACTAGAGCATACATCAACATCGTAAATAAGATGTTGAGTGGTAGGGGTGCAATCCCAAATTAAGTGCAATAAGTCCAGTATCTGGTATTGTGAAAAACCCTGGGATAGAAAAGGCAGGTGTTAGACTATATTCTGAGGAGAGTTTTACCACTATAAAGGGAATCCACCAATGCATCACTACAATAATAATATACCACAAGAGATCAGGGTTAACTCCTTTAGAAAATATCTAATACCCTCTCTCTCTCTCTATATATATATATATGTATATATATATATATATATATATATATATATATATATATATATATATATATATATATATATATATATATATAGAGTTGCAAAAGAGTTGAAGACATTTTATTTTTAATTATAAGCATACCTGTATTATGTTTTGTTAGCTATAGATCTTGTTGAATCTGGAAATACAGATCTTGGGCAGTTGCACAGTAGTTTTTGATGCAAATGTCTTTCATTAACAGGAAATATGTACTATGAGAGTTCAAGAGTACATCTGAAGTGTTGAAGTGAGATGACAGGGTTGGATGTGATTGGTGGATAGATGTGTGACTCTTTGAAAACAGCCAATGAGGGAGTGTTGAGAACATGCAAGTGGAAAAGGTAGAAGGGCCATCCCTGTGCTATGAGGTCCGTGGACACTGCAGTAGTCTGCAGACAGCACGTGCCACATTTAAGTCTTTTGAGGATGCCTGTCATGGAAAGGGGACTTTGGGGGGATTAGTCAGTCAGGTTTGCTGGGTGTGGTGTACAGGAAGAGAGGGTTGCAGTAGTTTTGTTTGCAGGAGTTGTGAGAGCACTGGAAATGGATATGGCTATGTGTTTGAGAAGGCAGTCTCTGTGGATTTTGGGGGACTCTTCAATTCAGTCATTGAAAGTGTATGCTGGAAATTATGGCATCTTTAAAAGTATTGGATTTGCAGAAGTGGAAGCTTTGTGGCATGTTATTTGTGGCTTAAGTTGGGCACGCTTGTTTTCATTCTGTGAGAGTATGGCTTACTTCAAATGTCCAGACATTGTAATTGTGCATTGTGGATGGGACAATTTGGGGTTTGTGACTCCAGTGTATTTGCAGATTGAACTGAAGGATTTATTTAAACAGTCTACAAACAGAAGAATCAAGGCAGCTTGTCATTAAAGCTGTATCTGCTTTTTTTGCTGAAAGAATGTCATCTGTTGAGGTGGACAATATAAGGTCTGATGGTGTGAATTTTATTTGTTAATGTGGAGTTCATTTCACAGATGTCGGAAATGCAATTTTTCTTTACTATGTTAGGAATGCATTGAAAAAGTTCCTGTAAGAAAATTGTAAGGGCAGATGTAGAGTGTACAGTACTGCTGTACATACAGCAAAAAAAGCAAAGGAAAGGTGTTTGTTAGCAACTTCCCACCTTTCCAAAAATGGTTCTTTTCAGAGCCACTACTAAAGATTCAATAACTTAAATTGTGTTTAATTCCCCCTCCCCCCACCGTTTTGAGTGCCTGGCATGGAAAGGGGACTGTGGGGACAGTGGACAGTCGTGATTATCCGTGGACATTGGAGGATCAGCCAATGAGGTTTCCTGGGTGTGGTGTAGAGGAAGAGAGTGTAGCAGGAGTTTTGATAATAGGAGTTGTGAGAGGACTGAAAATGGCCACAGCAATGTCTTTCAAAATTCAAAGTGTGTGGATTTTGGGGGACTCTTGGTTCTATTGGTTGAAGGTGTATGCTGAACACCATGTATAGCCGAAACTCTTTGATTCCCTGAATTGGAAGTGTTCTGGTATGGAGTGTGAGGCATGAAATAGGTGGACTTGCTCCCATTTTGTACAAATATGGTTAAATTGAGACATCCAGACATTATTATTGTTCATTGTGGAGGAAACTATTTGGGGTACGTGACTGGAATTTCATTGCAGTTTGTAACGAAGGAGACATTGCAAAAGTTGAAGGAAATGTTACCTAATTTGAAAACTATTTTTCCACGCATTGCTTGGAGACAGATGTGAATGTGCTTGAGTTTATTTGGTCTACAAATTGAAAAAGCCAGGTGCAACGTCAGCGGTGTGTTCTTTTCTGCAAGATGTTGGCATGACATGGTTTCATAATGAGAACATTACATTTGATATTGCCAACATTTTTCAGAGAGATGGAGTCCATATAACTGATCTGGATAATCAGATTTTTGTGGATAACATTCAAAATGCTTTGAAGCAGTTTTTGTAAAAGTGGGAAGAAATAATTAAATTCAATAAAATGTTTCCTAGTTCAGTTTGTAAAACCAAACATTTGAAAAAAATATATAAAAGCCAAAAACACAAAAAAGGTTCTTTTAAGAGACACCATTTTTGAACACTAAACAATTAAAATTATTTCAATTATCCCACCCCGTACCTGGCAGTATGCAGGCTCCACAGGGTCCAGGGAGTTTTTTTCTCACTTCTATTTTTTTACGGTGAAAGGTGGCCCCTAAAGGAACCTAAAGAAACCTTTTTTTTTGTGCTCTTTGGTTTTGTCATTTTTTGGGCTTTTTCATTAGGAGACGCAAGATAGGGGAGTGAAGGAATGGGCTCTAACCACAGTGATGAAGGGGCGGGTGGACGGAGGAAGATGATGGATGGGCCTTGAATTTAAGGTGGGGAAGTGTTTCTCATGTTTCATGACCACAGTCTCGAAATCACTCCAAAACTGCTCCCCCCTACAGATTGGTGCTTCACAGTACAAACATAGGACTGTGACCCTAGAAAGAAAGGGTCAGCAGAGTTCTGTATGGCATGTGAAGCTGCCGTTGGGATCCTCTGGCCCAAAGTAGTATCCTTCGTGGTAACAGGAGCAGATGAAGATGATGGGGAGGAGGAAGTCAACCTACTCTTACCTGTGAATGGTATCACCTTTCTCAGAGCAGTCGGGGGGTTAGATTTTGTGTGGTGTCACATGGAAGTTGTCCCATGGGAATGCAAGCCAGGTTTCTGATGACTGAGTATAACTTTGCACTCAGTGCATCGAACCTTGCTTGCAAAAGCCATTGGGACATTGCCAATGATAGTAAAGAATTACCACACCCAGGATGAACTCCGTGTACTGGTGAAAGGGACTTCATCCACCTCATTCTCTTCTTCCTCTTGACCCTCATCTGTATGTCTGCACCTGTTCCCCTGTCAAGGCCCTACAGTTTGTTGAGATGATGGTGGTGGGGGTGGTTGGGGAGCAGAGATTTGTTTGTTTGTTTATTTGTATGTATGGCGCACCCAACCCAGAGGTATCTGGGATACTACTTTGGGACAGAGGATTACAGAAGTGGCTATAGTAGATGCCATGATGTCTCCACAGATTTGCAAAGGAGCAAAGCAGCAAAAAAGGTGCTTTCTCCTGGATAGCCAGCTTGAAAATGAGGAAAATTAATGGGTGGGTCCCTTTAGAGGAATTATCCGTAGACAGTCATGCTGTCTGCAGACTACCGAGTCATAAAAAACCTTGTACAAAGTTGCTAGATCAAACCAAGAATGGGTCTGGGAGCTGTAGAAGGGTAACGTTTCTGCTTGAAACACCCTAAGTTGGCTGGAAATCTAGTTTTAAGCTGTCCGCAGTCATGAACACCGTTCACAAACAACCCGTCACGCCTCACAGGTGCGGTCACATGATATGGTCCGTGACCGTCCATGGCTCTGACGGCCATCCGCGGACACCCATCAGGTGGGAATCGCAGGGCACACATGCTGGGTGTCCATAGAACAGGCACGGTGTCCGCAGACTAATTAAAAGTGCGTCATACGAAACCGGACATGTCCAGACATTGTGTCTGTTCGGGGGCACCTCAATTTTGTGTGCAGACACTCGGACCATCGTAAACATACATTTTTAACATAAATTAGGAACTTTTGTACAATAATCATGAGCGGGGAAGGGATTGAGGTTTCATCAAAGTGTCTTTGATGAAAATGTTCAGAATTCGATGGGGATGATTGCTGGGGACAAGGGGGACAGGTGCAAGAAGGACAGTGTTAGGGAACATTTTTAATGACATGATTTTTCACATAATCAAAACGTTCTTTAAAATCATTACTTAGTTCATCACATTTTTTAGACAAGTTCATGATTTGATGATTTACAGTTGGGGGGCTTCTCTTTGTGATTCTGGAGATTTTGGATAATTAAAGTGGGGTGCGGTTTCTTCATGTAAAATGTGTACTACAAGAAAAACAAATTATTATTTTAGTAAGGTGTGTTCAAAATACATTATTTGCTTATATTAAAATATGTATTGTTATACCATTGGAGCTGTTATCATCGCTCATTTCTTCTTTAGAAAAGTTCCCCTCTAACCACTCCAGTGTGCTTGCCATTTCTGTGAGAAACAAAAGTGCTTCTTACTTATAACACATATAGTTACAGCTAATCATAGATAAATAAATACAATGCACTTACTATTTAGTCAGAATGTGTTGTCCAATAAGCACTTGGTGTTTCTCAATCTGTATGCAGAGTTGTAGTGAGGAGATTATGAGAAGTGTGCAGTTATGGTTTTTGATTGGTGCATTGCATTGTAATATGTGCTAAATAAACAAATAATTTGTATTTTTTAAATCAAGTGTGTGTACAAAAAGTTATTTTTGTGTGTTGTGAACATTAGTTATCATTTTATGTGAATTTGTTTGTTGGTTGATGCGTACAACTTTTTCTCCTCTATGATTCTGAGCCTTGTGAATGCTATCCAATGTCTGAGGATTACTGCACTGTCCGCGGACTATACTATACTATACTATACTATACTATACTATACTATACTATACTATACTATACAGGGGCTATACTATAAGGAATTTGTAGCAGATTAAAGGTGCACTAGTAAAAACCTATGAAATTCATTGAAAAAAACATTGTTAAGGGACATCATAGTTAAGTTGCATTTACAAAAACCCATGAAATTCACTACAAAAACTTAGTTAAAGAGATGTTATGGTTAACCTACACTAACACAAACCCATGAAATTCAGTGAAAAAACTTTGTTAAAGAGAAGTTATGGTTACAAGCAAAACCGAAAAACCTTTGAAATTCACCAGTTATGGTATGTTAAGCAACTATAACTTGCATCCACTCCATGCACTACTAGGACTAAGACCCAGGACATCGAAGATAACATCACAAATGGAGCCTAACTTATCTGTTTTTTTGGATGTAATTGATTTTCTCAGCTTCTTCAAATCATTTATAACAAGTGTTTGGAATGCTTCAATGAGTCCTCCTCAGGGTGCAGGCAGGGTGAATTTGGATCTGCACTTCAGTTTGGACTTCTTACACCAATCAGTGCTTATCCCCAATTCTTCCCACTCAACATGATTTATGGTCTCCTCAGAGTCCAGCTGATGTTGTAGATGTATCAAACTGGTGAGGGTGTCAGCGTCCTTAATGGCTCAATGGCTACATCAGTGTCGGATGTTTGGATAGGTGTCTTCTTAATTGAGTATGGGTTTGTCAAAAAGAAACTTTTTATGTGTATTTTCCACATGAAATGAAAAAGTCAATGAGTACCTAGACATAGTCGAATGAAGAGGTTGGACAAAAGTTTAGACCTATTTTTAGTTCTTTAATCTGTTCTTTTATTAAGATGTGCTTTGATAGATTGATGATTTTCATCTGTGACATGTGCATTACTTTTTGTTCATCCATTTGCTATAATGTGTCACTCGATCCCGACTGTTGCTGGTCTCGGTTTTGCCCTCTGTAGCCTCACCTTGTTTTTTTCTTTCTACTCTTTTTGTCTGTCCTCTTCCTCTTGTTGCTTTGTTTGTGCGACAGTTGCATCTTGTCTAAAAAATGTGACTGAATCCCAGATTCTTCGGGTTTCACTTGTTGAGGCATCGGATTTAGTTGTCGATGGTAACTACTGTGTTAATATATCAACTACATCATTAGCATTGCCATTTCTTATCGGCTGTTTGCGTAAATGGTCAAAGCGACATGCAAAGGTATATATCCTTCCCATTGCATAGTCCTACTTATCTCTGAGAAATGTACATAATTTTCGTTGTTTTATTTGTTACTCATATGATTTAAAATTGGTCTCCATATTTTTCCATAGCTTGAGACCTTCCTCACTCTGAGGCAAAACAATTTTGGCCAGAATCTTCTCCCTATCTTGTTTAGCATATTTGACAAGAATGGTCAAAAATGTCTTTGAGAAGCAATCAGTTGTATCTCCCCATCAAATGACAGAGAAACTAGAATTCACAAACCTCTGGATAAACACCCTAAATCAATATCATTTTGCAAGGAATGTTCTTCCTACCACTTTTTTTGGCATTTCTTAAGTTCCTTAAGTAGATTGATTTCTTTAGTGTCTTTGTTATTAGTGCTGCTTATGGTTGTTGTTTTCTTCTTAATGAATGTATCAAACACAGTTGAAGCCTGTTCCTTACGAACTGCTTCACTCTCTCCCTGGACTGACATGTGTGCTTAATATGCGGGGGTACTGACTTTGTAATGCACAAAATACTGCAATTATTAGAGCCAACCAAACCAAAACAAATTCTCAGTACGGGCTATATATATATATATATATATATATATGTATACATATATATTTGTATACATATTAAATGAAAAAACATTCTTAAAGGGACGTTATGGTTGCACTAATAAAACCTATGAAATTCAATGAAAAAAATGTGTTATAGAGAGGTTATAGAGAAGTTATGGTTACAATTAAAACCAAAAAACCTCAGAAATTCGCCAGTTATGGTAAGCAAAGCAACCATAACTCGTGCCACCACGGTGCTCTGCTAAGGCTAACACCCAGGACATCAAAGTTGACATCGCAAATGTCATTGAGGGCATCACATGTGTAATACATTTTGATGAAAAGTCCCTACACAGGGTTGTGTTTATAATGCTGGTAAAAAGATGTCAGGGGTGATTGGGAGAACTATCATGAGCTATATTTATTAATCCTATAAAGAATATACTCATCTAAACAACATTGTATTGGAGTGTTGTTGTTAATACAGGAACCTAATCATTCTTCAGTCACCCGTGTGGTGTGTATGCCTCCCCCACCCCCTTGGTCACCCTTATGGTATGTATGCCTCCCCCCACCCCCCTTGGTCAGCCGGATGGTGTGTATGCCTCCCCCCACCCCCTTGGTCGCCCCTATGCTGTATGTATGCCTCCCCCACCCCTTTGGCGCCCACATGGTGTGTATGCCCCCCCCATCCCTTGGTCGCCCGTATGGTGTGTATGCCTCCCCCCAGCCCCTTTGTCGTCCCAATGCTGTATGTATGCCTCCCCCCACCCCCATGGTCACTCGTATGGTGTGTATGCCTCCACCCATCCCCCCATGTCATCTGTTTGCTGCATTATCTCCGCCCCTCCCCCTTGGCCGCCTGTTTGCTGCGTGATGTCCCCTCAAGCTCCTTGTTTCATGACACCCTCAACATGGGTTCAGGCAACTTGTCTGTACCACCGGAATAGACTTTTTTATGCACGTGCCGCCACCCTCAACATGGGGTCAGGCTGCCTGTCTGTGCCACCTATACTAACTCCTTGCATTACTTGCCGGTGCCACCCCTCAAGATGGGGCTGGCCATCATGTCTATGCCAACGGATTTGACTTTATGCACTGTATGTGCTGCTGCCTTCAAATTGGGTTTTGCTGCTTGTCTGTGCCACCTATACTGACTCCTTTCATTACTTGCTGCTGCCACCCTTCAAGATGGGGCTGTCCATCATGTCTATGCCACCGGATTTCACTTGATGCACTGTAAGTGCCGCTGCCCTCAACTTGGGTTAGGCTGCTTGTCTATGCCACCTATACTGACTCTTTGCATTTCTTGCTGCTGCCACCCTGCAAGATGGGGCTCGCCATCATGATTACACCACGGGATTTGACTTTCTGCACGTATGTGCCACTGCCCTCAATTGGGTTAGGTTGCTTGTCTATGCCACCTATACTGACTCTACGCATTGCTTGCTGCTGTTGCCCTACAAGATAGGGTTAGACAACATATATGTATGTTTGTTCCTCACAAGCACTTATGTAACTAAAGTAAGCCTTCTTAACAGCGCTGCGATGCCCGAGGGCAGTTGTACACTTTACAAATGCAAATAAATAAATAAATGAATAAATAAACAATCGTACATAAACATAGGCAATGGCTGCAGCATGCACCCAAGAAGTACAATATTATAATCTTGGAATTTTGGATAGTAAAATAATGAATTCTACCTTATCAGAGTTTTGTCAAATGTTAAACATGTAATAACTAGCTAAAAATTCAAGATTTACTATACACTTGTGCTAGTACAAATAATACATATGAAGACCCACAATACATACAAATCAGAGGCACATTCAGGGAAATTAAAGTGAGGCAGAAAGAAACAGCATCATCAGAAAATGTTAATAACATTAAAGTTTATCTTCATGTATACAAATGAAGTGTGGGTGTTAGGCCTGCTTATTGCCCGATATATGTGCATCATGAGCTGAGAGCAAACCCATTCTGATACCCCATCCCTTTCTTGAATGAATACCTTTTTTATACTGTAAATGTTTTTGTATACTGTGTGTGATATATGTATTATTTTATTTTAAATCCAATTATGAGTCTGCGGACACTACGATGGTCCAGGAAAGTTGGGGTAATGTCCCTGGCCTTGGGTGGCTGTCTCCCATGTGGGTGGACCATCCCCAAGTACAGCGGCAGTGCCAGGGAGCCTCGGTGGGGTCCCCGTCTTTTCCGAGAAGGGAGAAGCTGTAACACAACCCAGCCAGAGCTCCAGGGAGGTAGGGGGTCACATCCCTAGCCTTGGGCGGCTGACTCCCATGTGGGTTGAACGTCCCCAGGCACAGCATTGGATCCAGGGAGGCCCGGGCTATTCCCTGTCCTTTCCCGGACGGAGAATCTGTAATGCAGGCCAGCCAGAGTTCCAGGAAAGTCAGGGGTAATGTCACTGGCCTTCGGCACCCGTCTCCCATGTGGGTCTTTGCCTGGGCTTGTGGGTAATACATTCTGGGAAAATGTGTGCAAGTCAGACATCTGTAGATTCCCACGGATGTCTTCTTTTCTGAAATGCATGGGGTTCCCTGTTTTCCTTGGTGGCTGCGACACCCCAGGCCCAAAACTGTAGGTTGGCTCCCCAAACCCTTTGGGGGATTGCAGTGGTTTAGCCTTTTCCCTCGGCACCCAGGTAGGTGCACCCACATATGTGAGGTACCATTTTCGTCGGGACACCGGTGGGAACGTGGAAAGGTCAGACATGTGGTGTTGGCAGCTTGTTTCTGTGGGTGGGCAGAGTGAAATGTCCGAAAATTGTGATTTTTTTGCCAAATTTTTGACTTTGCCACGGGTTGTGGGTAATAAATTCTGGTGCAATTCGCGCAAGTCACACCTGTGTGGATTCCCACAGGTGTCTTCTTTTCGAAAAATGCATGGTGTAGCCCATTTTCCTTGGTGGCTTCGACACCCTAGGAACAAATGTGTGGGTTGTCCACAACAGCAACATTTCTCAAGATATGCTCTGCCGAAAGACTTGGGGTTACCAGTAGTTTAGCCTTTTCCCTTTGTGCAAAGGTAGGTGCACCTACACATGTGTCGTACTGTTTTTGTTGGGACACCTTCGGGAATGCGGGAAGGTAAGACATGTGGTGTTGCCGGTGTGTTTTGATGGGTGGGCAGAGCGAAATGTCAGAAAATTATATTTTTTTGCCAAATTTCAGACTTTGCCGCAGGTTGTGGGTAATACATTCTGGGGCGATTTGTGCAAGTCACACCTCTGTGGATTCCCACGGGTGTCCTCTTTTCGAAAATGCATTGCATCCCCCATTTTCCTTGGTGGCTTAGACACCCTAGGAACAAATGTGTGGGTTGTCCACAACAGCAACATTTCTCAAAATCTCCTCTGCCGAAAGACTTGGGGTTACCAGTGGTTTATCCTTTTCCCTTTGCGCCCAGGTAGGTGCACCCACTCATATGAGGTACCATTTACGTCGGGACACCCGTGGGAACGCGCGAAGGTAGGACATGTGGTGTTGGTAGCGCTTTTCGGTGGGAGGGCAGAGTGAAATGTCAGAAAATTGTGATTTTTTTTTCCATATTTTGGACTTTGCCAGTGGTCGTGGGTAAGAAAGGACAATTCACGCGAGTCACACCTCTGTGGATTCAAATGGGTGTCCTCTTTTCGTAAATGCATGGGGTTCCCTGTTTTCCTTGGTGGCTTCGAGACCCTATGCCCAAATCTGTAGGTTGTCCACATGAGCAAAATTCCTCAAAATCTGCTCTGCCGAAAGACTTGGGATTACCCGTGGTTTAGCCTTTTCTCTTTGCACCCAGGTAGGGGCCCCTAACATGTGAGGTACCGTTTTTGTTGGGACACCTGTGGGAACGCAGGAAGGTATGATATTTGGTGTGTTCGCGTGGTTTTCATAACGTTTCGACACATTGCTGCTGCACTTTGTCACACAACCATTCATTTCCCAAATGTAACCTACGTTTAGTTGCTGCTTTAAGCAGTATAAACTTTTGTCACCTACCCTTCTAAATTTCTGCCTGTGCTCTTTCAAAAAATGTATGCTTGCCCTTCCTCACCACATTTGTTTTCCATATTTACACATGATAAGTATTTCTGTTTAGGCCGTAAGCATAACATTCCTGTGTACCATGGCTACGTTTTTGGCTTGTGGTACTGCGTGTTTTGTGGAACATTACAAACAATGAGTGATTTCCTAACTGGAAGAGTCAGGGAAGTGTAGCAGAGCATTGTTTTTCTCAAAATTTACATAAAACATTGCCTTTCCGGGCCAACCATGTCCACCACATACCTTTTTTCTGTCAATTTTCTGATTTTTCCCCAAACTATGGAATTTTTCCTTACATAGTTGTTGCCTGACCTGCGTACATCAGCCCTTCCTAAACTGAGAATTCTGTCTACTTTTCAGAAATGTATGCCTTTCTGTATTCCCATGCAGCTTTCCTACCCTTCTCTTCCATTCCGTCCACGCATGTCCAATTTGAAAAAAAAATACCACAATCGCCTACCTCTAACATATCAAAATATGTTTCTTTGGTTTCCACACAGAAGCCGATTCATGGAATAATTAGCGCGGCGCAAGTGGGCAAAAACGTGCAAATCGCAGTGGAATAGCGAAAATCGCAGTGCAAGTGCGAAAATCGCACGAAAAGCAGCGCACATCGATTCATGGAAGGCCGTGCGCGAGAAAACCATCGGATGTGCGATAAAAAAGTGCGCGGCGCACGTTGGCGCACAGGCCATCCAACTGCGTGCGCCAGGTCACAGCGAAAATCGCACAGGCCACAGCGAAAATCGCACATAGCGCGGCGCACGCAACAAAAGTAGGCGTAACACGGGGCGTAACACTCGGAATGGGGAACAACTTGCCAAAACGTGGGCGTCACGGGGGAAGTACAGGGTACAAGTGGGCGGAACGCCCACACGCTCGCCTACAACACGTATTCATGGAATAGAATAGGGCAAAAAAGCGCACGCTCAAACCAGCGCACAGGCACAAACACGACCGCCACAAGAAAGCAGGCGGTAGCGTCTCTGCGCCTGGAAGAAATGTGCGCCAAAAGGTGCGCCAACAAATAGCACCTATATACAGCCATGATGAATGTTCTATACTGTGGCCCTCCAGGACAAATGACGTGCAAAGTGGTACCCACAAACACGGACACCCGCTGACAAAAAATACATGTGCGTGTATACCGGGGTGCGCGGGAAGTCTCACACGCGATTTCGGCAGGGTATGTGTATTTCAGGGGTGCGCGGGAAGTTCCACACACGATTGGCCCAGTGCGAGCAGGGTACGTGTATTCCATGGGTGTGCGGGAAGTTCCACACGCGATTTCCGCAGGGTACCTGTATTTCAGGGGTGCGCGGGAAGTTCCACACGCGATTGGCCCAGTGCGAGCAGGGTACGTGTATTCCATGGGTGCGCGGGAAGTTCCACACGCAATTTCAGCAGGGTACGTGTATTTCAGGGGTGCGCGGGAAGTTCCACACACGATTTCAGCAGGGTATGTGTATTTCAGGGGTGCGCGGGAAGTTCCACACGCAATTTCAGCAGGGTACGTGTATTTCAGGGGTGCGCGGGAAGTTCCACACGCGATTGGCCCAGTGCGAGCAGGGTATGTGTATTTCAGGGGTGCGCGGGAAGTTCCACACGCGATTTCAGCAGGGTACGTGTATTTCAGGGGTGCGCGGGAAGTTCCACATGCGATTTCAGCAGGGTATGTGTATTTCAGGGGTTCTGGGGAGTACTACACGTTAATTGGCCGTGTGGGTCCTCCCAGGTGTACGCTCCACAACCTCCACGGCCCCTGCAGGCAGCCCACACCACGGGGGACTACCCTGCACCCCTGCTCATGTCCCGCAGGCAGCCCATCCACCATGGGCATGCCCCCCAGCCAACCCACATGTCACCTTGCACTACTGATCAACAATGCACCCTCCACCAGGCCCCCACTCATGTCTCCCACCACCCCCACCCCCCAGCCACCATGGCCAGCCCCCACCAGGCCCCCATTCATGTCTCCCACCACCCCCACCCCCCAGCAGTGCAGGGGCACCCTCCAGCCACCAGGGGCACCCTCCACCAGGCCCCCACTCATGTCCCCCTGCACCCCCACCCCCCAGCCACCAGGGGCACCCTCCACCAGGCCCCCACTCATGTCTCCCACCACCCCCACCCCCCAGCCACCAGGGGCACCCTCCACCAGGCCCCCACTCATGTCCCCCTGCACCCCCACCCCCCAGCCACCAGGGGCACCCTCCACCAGGCCCCCACTCATGTCTCCCACCACCCCCACCCCCCAGCAGTGCAGGGGCACCCTCCACCAGGTCCCCACTCATGTCTACCACCACCCCCACCCCCCAGCCACCAGGGGCACCCTCCACCAGGCCCCCACCCATGTCTCCCACCACCCCCACCCCCCCGCCACCATGGCCAGCCCCCACCAGGCCCCCACTCATGTCTCCCACCACCCCCACCCCCCGGCAGTGCAGGGGCACCCTCCACCAGGCCCCCACTCATGTCTCCCACCACCCCCCCCAACAGTGCAGGGGCACCCTCCACCAGGCCCCCACCCATGTCTCCCACCACCCCCACCCCCCAGCCACCAGGGGCACACTCCACCAGGCCCCCACTCATGTCCCCCTGCACCCCCACCCCCCAGCCACCAGGGGCACCCTCCACCAGGCCCGCACTCATGTCTCCCACCACCCGCATCCCCCAGCAGTGCAGGGGCACCCTCCACCAGGCCCCCACCCATGTCTCCCACCACCCCCACCCCCCAGCCACCAGGGGCACCCTCCACCAGGCCCCCACTCATGTCCCCCGGCACCCACACCCCCCAGCATCCAGGGACACCCTCCACCAGGCCCCCACTCATGTCTCCCACCACCCCCACCCCCCAGCCCCCCAGCAGTGCAGGGGCACCCTCCACCAGGCCCCCACCCATGTCTCCCACCACCCCCACCCCCCAGCAGTGCAGGGGCACCCTCCACCAGGCCCCCACTCATGTCTACCACCACCCCCACCCCCCAGCAGTGCAGGGGCACCCTCCACCAGGCCCCCACTCATGTCTCCCACCACCCCCACCCCCCAGCAGTGCAGGGGCACCCTCCACCAGGCCCCCACTCATGTCCCCCTGCACCCCCACCCCCCAGCATCCAGGGGCACCCTCCACCAGGCCCCCACTCATGTCTCCCACCACCCCCACCCCCCAGCAGTGCAGGGGCACCCTCCACCAGGCCCCCACTCATGTCTCCCACCACCCCCACCCCCCAGCAGTGCAGGGGCACCCTCCACCAGGCCCCCACTCATGACCCCCTGCACCCCTACCCCCCAGCATCCAGGGGCACCCACCACCAGGCCCCCACCCATGTCACCCACCACCCCCACCCCCCAGCCACCATGGGCAGCCCCCACCAGGCCCCCACTCATGTCTCCCACCACCCCCACCCCCCAGCAGTGCAGGGGCACCCTCCACCAGGCCCCCATTCATGTCTACTACCACCCCCACCCCCCAGCCACCAGGGGCACCCTCCACCAGGCCCCCACCCATGTCTCCCACCATCCCCACCCCCCAGCCACCATGGCCAGCCCCCACCAGGCCCCCACTCATGTCACCCACCACCCCCACCCCTCAGCAGTGCAGGGGCACCCTCCACCAGGCCCCCACTCATGTCTGCCACCTCCCCCACCCCCCAGCCACCATGGGCAGCCCCCACCAGGCCCCCACTCATGTCTCCCACCACCCCCACCCCCCCAGCAGTGCAGGGGCAGCCTCCACCAGGCCCCCACTCATGTCTCCCACCACCCCCACCCCCCAGCAGTGCAGGGGCACCCTCCACCAGGCCCCCACTCATTTCTCCCACCACCCCCACACCCCAGCCACCAAGGGCACCCTCCACCAGGCCCCCACTCATGTCTCCCACCACCCCCACCCCCCAGCCACCAGGGGCACCCTCCACCAGGCCCCCACTCATGTCTCCCACCACCCACACCCCCCAGCAGTGCAGGGGCACCCACCACCAGGCCCCCACTCATGTCTCCCACCACCCCCACCCCCCAGCAGTGCAGGGGCACCCTCCACCAGGCCCCCACCCATGTCTCCCACCACCCCCACCCCCCAGCATTGCAGGGGCAGCCTCCACCAGGCCCCCACTCATGTCTCCCACCACCCCCACCCCCCAGCAGTGCAGGTGCACCCTCCACCAGGCCTCCACTCATGTCTCCCACCACCCCCACCCCCCAGCCACCAGGGGCACCATCCAACAGGCCCCCACTCATGTCTCCCACCACCCCCACCCCCCAGCCACCAGGGGCACCCTCCACCAGGCCCCCACTCATGTCTCCCACCACCGACACCCCCCAGCAGTGCAGGGGCACCCACCACCAGGCCCCCACTCATGTCTCCCACCACCCCCACCCCCCAGCAGTGCAGGGGCACCCTCCACCAGGCCCCCACCCATGTCTCCCACCCCCCAGCCACCAGGGGCACCCTCCACCAGGCCCCCACACATGTCTCCCACCACCCCCACCTCCCAGCAGTGCAGGGGCAGCCTCCACCAGGCCCCCACTCATGTCTCCCACCACCCCCACCCCCCAGCAGTGCAGGGGCACCCTCCACCAGGCCCACACTCATGTCTCCCACCACCCCCACCCCCCAGCAGTGCAGGGGCACCTTCCACAAGGCCCCCACCCATGTCTCCCACAACCCCCACCCCCCAGCCACCATGGCCAGCCCCCACCAGGCCCCCACTCATGTCTCCCACCACCCCCACCCCCCAGCTGTGCAGGGGCACCCTCCACCAGGCCCCCACTCATGTCTCCCACCACCCCCACCCCCCAGCCACCATGGGCAGCCCCCACCAGGCCCCCACTCATGTCTCCCACCACCCCCACCCCCCAGCAGTGCAGGGGCAGCCTCCACCAGGCCCCCACTCATGTCTCCCACCACCCCCACCCCCCAGCAGTGCAGGGGCACCCTCCACCAGGCCCCCACTCATGTCTCCCACCACCCCCACCCCCCAGCCACCAGGGGCACCCTCCACCAGGCCCCCACTCATGTCTCCCACCACCCCCACCCCCCAGCCACCAGGGGCACCCTCCACCAGGCCCCCACTCATGTCTCCCACCACCCCCACCCCCCAGCAGTGCAGGGGCACCCTCCACCAGGCCCCCACTCATGTCTCCCACCACCCCCACCCCCCAGCAGTGCAGGGGCACCCTCCACCAGGCACCCACCCATGTCTCCAACCACCCCCACCCCCCAGCCACCAGGGGCACCCTCCACCAGGCCCCCACTCATGTCTCCCACCACCCCCACCCCCCAGCAGTGCAGGGGCAGCCTCCACCAGGCCCCCAATCATGTCTCCCACCACCCCCACCCCCCAGCAATGCAGGGGCACCCTCCACCAGGCCCTCACTCATGTCTCCCACCACCCCCACCCCCCAGCAGTGCAGGGGCACCCTCCACCAGGCCCCCACTCATGTCTCCCACCACCCGCACCCCCCAGTAGTGCAGGGGCACCCTCCACCAGGCCCCCACTCATGTCCCCAACCACCCCCACCCCCCAGCAGTGCAGGGGCACCCTCCACCAGGCCCCCACTCATGTCCCCCTGCACCCCCAACCCCCAGCATCCAGGGGCACCTTCCACCAGGCCCCCACTCATGTCTCCCACCCCCCCACCCCCCAGCAGTGCAGGGGCACCCTCCACCAGGCCCCCACTCATGTCTCCCACCACCCCCACCCCCCAGCAGTGCAGGGGCACCCTCCACCAGGCCCCTACTCATGTCCCCCTGCACCCCCGCCCCCCAGCATCCAGGGGCACCCACCACCAGGCCCCCACCCATGTCACCCACCACCCCCACCCCCCCACCACCATGGGCAGCCCCCACCAGGCCCCCACCCATGTCTCCCACCACCCCCACCCCCCAGCCACCAGGGGCACCCTCCACCAGGCCCCCACTCATGTCTC
This sequence comes from Ambystoma mexicanum, assembly GCF_040938575.1. Taxonomy (NCBI): domain Eukaryota; kingdom Metazoa; phylum Chordata; class Amphibia; order Caudata; family Ambystomatidae; genus Ambystoma; species Ambystoma mexicanum. Next base: position 1,381,413,584 of record NC_090935.1, read on the forward strand.
CCACCACCCCCACCCCCCAGCAGTGCAGGGGCACCCTCCACCAGGCCCCCACCCATGTCTCCCACCACCCCCACCCCCCAGCAGTGCAGGGGCACCCTCCACCAGGCCCCCACTCATGTCTACCACCACCCCCACCCCCCAGCCACCAGGGGCACCCTCCACCAGGCCCCCACTCATGTCTCCCACAACCCCCACCCCCCAGCAGTGCAGGGGCACCCTCCACCAGGCCCCCACTCATGTCTACCACCACCCCCACCCCCCAGCCACCAGGGGCACCCTCCACCAGGCCCCCACCCATGTCTCCCAACACCCCCACCCCCCAGCAGTGCAGGGGCACCCTCCACCAGGCCCCCACTCATGTCTCCCACCACCCCCACCCCCCAGCAGTGCAGGGGCACCCTCCACCAGGCCCCCACTCATGTCCCCCTGCACCCCCACCCCCCAGCCACCATGGGCAGCCCCCACCAGGCCCCCACTCATGTCTCCCACCACCCCCACCCCCCAGCAGTGTAGGGGCACCCTCCACCAGGCCCCCACTCATGTCTACCACCACCCCCACCCCCCAGCCACCAGGGGCACCCTCCACCAGGCCCCCACCCATGTCTCCCACCACCCCCACCCCCCAGCCACCATGGCCAGCCCCCACCAGGCCCCCACTCATGTCTCCCACCACCCCCACCCCCCAGCAGTGCAGGGGCACCCTCCACCAGGCCCCCACCCATGTCTCCCACCACCATGGCCAGCCCACCAGGCTCCCACTCATGTCTCCCACCACCCCCACCCCCCAGCATCCAGGGGCACCCACCACCAGGCCCCCACCCATGTCACCCACCACCCCCACCCCCCCACCACCATGGGCAGCCCCCACCAGGCCCCCACCCATGTCTCCCACCACCCCCACCCCCCAGCCACCAGGGGCACCCTCCACCAGGCCCCCACTCATGTCTCCCACCACCCCCACCCCCCAGCAGTGCAGGGGCACCCTCCACCAGGCCCCCACCCATGTCTCCCACCACCCCCACCCCCCAGCAGTGCAGGGGCACCCTCCACCAGGCCCCCACTCATGTCTACCACCACCCCCACCCCCCAGCCACCAGGGGCACCCTCCACCAGGCCCCCACCCATGTCTCCCAACACCCCCACCCCCCAGCCACCATGGCCAGCCCCCACCAGGCCCCCACTCATGTCTCCCACCACCCCCACCCCCCAGCAGTGCTGGGGCACCCTCCACCAGGCCCCCACTCATGTCTCCCACCACCCCCACCCCCCAGCAGTGCAGGGGCACCCTCCACCAGGCCCCCACTCATGTCCCCCTGCACCCCCACCCCCCAGCCACCATGGGCAGCCCCCACCAGGCCCCCACTCATGTCTCCCACCACCCCCACCCCCCAGCAGTGTAGGGGCACCCTCCACCAGGCCCCCACTCATGTCTACCACCACCCCCACCCCCCAGCCACCAGGGGCACCCTCCACCAGGCCCCCACCCATGTCTCCCACCACCCCCACCCCCCAGCCACCATGGCCAGCCCCCACCAGGCCCCCACTCATGTCTCCCACCACCCCCACCCCCCAGCAGTGCAGGGGCACCCTCCACCAGGCCCCCACCCATGTCTCCCATCACCATGGCCAGCCCACCAGGCTCCCACTCATGTCTCCCACCACCCCCACCCCCCAGCAGTGCAGGGGCACCCTCCACCAGGCCCCCACTCATGTCTCCCACCACCCCCACCCCGCAGCAGTGCAGGGGCACCCTCCACCAGGCCCCCACTCATGTCCCCCTGCACCCCCACCCCCTAGCATCCAGGGGCACCCTCCACCAGGTCCTCACAATCCCCAATCATGTGCGTTATGGTCAGCCTCCACAGCCAAAAAGCCCTACCAAGTAACCCATTCACCCACATGGAAATGGAAATTACATGTTACACCCTCAATGTTCATGAAGCTAATGAACCCATGTCCGTCACACACAATGGTTGCAATTGAATGGGAAAACACCCAACATGACGTGCATGAAACCAATGAGATGATACCACACAGTGAAGTATGAAAACAAAATTGTATTGAAAAAAAGAAAGAATGCTAAAGAAATGAAACCAACTACAATGGGAATGAGAAAAAATAAGCTGCATGTCCGTATAAAAAAAAAAAAAACAAATCCGAATCCAAAAAAATGTCGTCCAAAGTCAAATGTAAAAAAATATCTATCCAATTAAGAAACATGTAAAAAACTTCCAAGGGTCCATGAGCCCAACTGAACAAAGGAAACCTACAAAAAAACCTAACTAAAATGCAACTATATACAAAAAGTGGAGCAGTGTCCGTCGACTCCAAATCATAATAAGGAAGAAAGGAAACCTAAAACTAAAGAACTATATACAAAGGCGGCGGGCAAGTCCAGCGGCTCACTCCGTGGTGTTCCGGGCCAGGGCATAATCGAACTCCTGTTCGATGTCCCGGAGGCGGTCCAGTTCCATGGCCCCGAGGGTCCGCAGGGACGACGCCGTGTCCTCCTCCAACCCCCTGCGGATTGCCTCGAGGCACTCGGCCCGCCTCAGGGCCCTCCGCATGGAGTTCTCCGCCCTGACCATTGTGAGCCGCGCCTGTTCCGCCCGCCGCCGCTCCGCACCTATGGCGTGGCCCAACCGCTGCCACACGGAAGACACTCTCTGTCCTGGGTCCTCCTGCCCTCCGGCCGATGCCTGCCCCTCCGATGTCGAAGGCCCCGAGCCTTCATGGCTCCCACCATGTTGCTGCTGCTGCTCTGCCTCTGCCCGTGCACTGCCTCCTGCTGCCTGCACATCCTCCGCCGGCTGGGGTGCAGTTGTTGATGTGGCCACCTCTGCTGGACCTCCGACTCCCGACTGTGGCAGGGATGCCTCCTCCACCAGCCTGGCCGCACCTTCAGAGGCAGCTCCACAGGGCACCCAGGTGACTGATGGGTGGGAAGATGGCACAGAGGACGAATGGCGCGTAGGGGGTCCAGTTGAGGAGGGTGTCAGAGCAAGCCCCATCAGACGGAGGAATCCGGCCTGGGTGACCTGTCCCAGCAGGCTGACGTGGTCAACGAGCCATTCGAGATGACGTGCAGTCTCTCCATGAAAAGACTGCAGGTCACCTCGCATGGCCCGTTGACGCAACGCCACACCAGCCAGGACAGGCTCAACCTGGACCTGGATAGCCACGTCCGCAGGCAGAGGAAGGCCAGTTGACGTCAGCTCATCCCCTGCCTGAAAACGGGTCTGGACGTAGGCATCCCTGCTGGTGCAAGATGATGCAGGGACAGGATCGGGGACAGAATAGCACACAGGCACCTCCGCGGCGGCCTGTGCTGCCTCCTGTCCCTGGTCCTGTACTGCACCACTAGCACCAGTGGGATCTCCACCTCCAGACCCGTCTCTGGTGCTTGCACGGCCTCCTCCTCCACCAAACCCCCCACCAACCTGGATGACTCCGTGCCATCTTCCCCTGTTGGGCCCTGTGGGGTCCCAGCTGCCCCTTCTGCTGCCGAGGAGTCCAACTCCAACCTCCGCCTCTTGGACCTCCCCCCGGCAGCTGCGGCCTGGGACGCGGCACCGGACTCCTCACTCCCCGACGAGATGACAACACGGGAGGGGAGCCGGGCCTTGCGTCTCCGGCTGGCGGTGGGATCCCCGCCGCTGTGCTCCACAGCACCTTCTCCGCCCTCTTCATCAGTTGACGCTGCAGACAGGGAGAAACAAAACACAGGCATCAGGGCACTGTACAATGGACACATACACACATGACAGTTGCACATGAGTGGCATTGGCAAACCTCAGACATGTCATCACAATCCCCAACACACATGTCATTGCAACTCGCACACATGAGCCATACCACAGCCATATCGCAACTGCCACCACCATCCATACACATACAACAGCATGAGCAGCCAAAGGTGAGCCAGACATCACATGCAACACAGGAAGTGCACCACACATGTACACACACCACCACACTTGCATGCATGTGTACACCTCTGCCAAGTGTCGCACTGTTCAGACGGGCATCCATGTCACATCTGCCAATCAGGCTTCCACATACCGCTGTCACATGCATCCATGTTGCATCACTGTTGCACCCTTGTCAAATACACACACATGCACATGTACACAGTGCTCATACATGCAGCCGAAAACAACATACATGCGTGACATCACGGACATGTCTACTTACATACACATTCATCCAAAAATGTGTGCACGCACAACTGCATTTGGCATGCAAGCCTACACACACAAGCACCATCCATGTCTCACACATTACAGCTCTTGCATGTGTCAGCCCCACGGCCCTGTACACCCCCACCCATACTCGACCCCATACAAACAGATGTGCAACCTGCACACTACCGAATAATCACCACACGCACTGCTCACAATCAGGATGCATGTACACTCACCGCTCGACTCCAGACGGGTCTGCTTCTCCAGGAACTGGACGTGGAGCGCTGGGGATATGCGTTCCAGGACCCTCATCTGTTCTTCCGACAAGTGGCCCCGGCGCCCCTTGGCATCCGCTGCCTTCAAGAGGCGCCGGGCCTTGTTCAGGGTCCTGGACCTGAATTCCTCCCAGCGCTTCCTGACATGTTGTAAGTCGCGGACTGCCACCTCCTCCGCGTTGATGGCAGTCAAGGTGTAAGTCCAGATCCGAGTCTGTCCTTCCTTGTCGGCGCGGGAACTTCCGAAGAGGGCATCATACTGCCGCAGGACTTGCTCCACCAGGACACCAACTTCGGTGGCACTGAAGCTGGTGCCCCTCTGCCTCTCTGGCCGGGGGTTGTCAGTGGTCACAGATGGTGTTTGCCCCGACATGACAACCCCAGAGGCAGGAGTGGGTGGGCAACTGGGTCCTGGGGCTGGGCTGTGGAGCGATGGAATCCTAGTCGGGAGTCTTCAGTTCCAGCAGGGGTGGTCACAGCAACAGCACCCCTGGCTGATGTGCAGGCAGCAAATGGCAGTGCATGTGGGCAGCAGGCAGTCAGGCAGCAGCAGATGGCAGGTGGGAGCGTGCTCGGGGCTCTGGGGGGCAGTAGTTCGGCCTTCTGGGCAGGAGCGTGGTCTTCCGTGTGCTTACGCGTGGCCAGCTTGGTACAGAGTGATTTGGCACGTGAAAATCCTCCACGTCAGCGTGAAAATCGAGGAAAGGCCCTTAGCGCGTAAGCGCGTCAGCACGCATACGCGATTCTATTGGACAAAAAGCCCTCAGCGCGTAAACACGTCAGCACGCATACGCGATTCTATTGAACCAAAGGCCCTCAACGCGTAAGCGCGTCTGTGATGTGACCCGCACGGGTGTTTCCCACACAGCACGTGATGACAGAGCACACGTGGAAAGACTGCACGTCAGAGTGTCATCGCGTGTAATTGGACAGCACGTCAGAGTGTCATCACGTGTAATTGGTGGGAATGGGCCTAGCACGTACACGCGGCAGTGACAAAGCGTGTAATTGGTGGAAATGGCCCTACACGCAGAAGTGACAAAGCGTGTAATTGGTGGAAATGGCCCTACACGCAGAAGTGACAAAGCGTGTAATTGGTGGAAATGGCCCTAGCGCGTACACGCCGCGTAAGTGACGCTGGACGTGTGGGCCTGTATAAAAGGTACGTGTAGAACACCATTTCCTTGTACGTGCTTTTCGTGGAGAGCGAGTGGGTGAATTCTGTACTTCTTGTCTTTTCACACGCGATTTACTTCACGGCGTTTCAAGTTCATATTCCCTGTTACCTCTGACAGCTTTTTCTCTTTTTTCTCTTTTACTGGTTTACCTGGGCCTGTTCCATCAAACAGTGTTCCCTTCTACTGTTGTCCTGTCTCCTCAGACAGCGTACAAATCTTCTTTTGGCGGGGGTGTTGCCAACCAAACGCGCTCCTTTTTCACGCTCTTTTACCTGGCAGACTGTGAGTCACGCACGTATCTAACATCTTTGCTTGCCCCGTGTGTGGCCCACCCCTTCAGAGGTCATTTTAGGCTGCGTGTGACACGCATACGTTCATTCTTGTGTTACTGGGTGCCACAGCGTAGTGCAGCTTTTTCTTTCTGCACACGTGGTCTAGGAGGGGTTGCGTGCACGTCATCTCCCTTTTTTGGGGCTCCTGTGCGTAGCGTGACCTGTCATCTTTCCCCAGGGGTTACATTCAGCCTTGCAAGAGCACTAGGGTACAATTACCATCTGGTACCCAACACCTTTGACCCCCAATTGCCCAGGACAATAGTTTACAGCCACTCCCATATGCACATTTACATCAGTGCCATGGCTGGGAGGCGAGGATTCCGTAAGGGTGGCAAAGGTGGAAGAGCCACAAGTGGTGGCCGTGGTGGATCCGGTAGGGGACGTGGTCATTACTTGCAGGGTGAGCCTGTCCCCCCATGTGTGGAGGACCAGTCAAGGGCACCCACAACCCCCCCCCCCCCGTTGAGGCTGATGCACCATCCATGCTCAGCCCTTGTTGGACCAGTCCATTGTGGCACCAGACCTGGCTGACTCCATGGCTGACTTCCAGGTCAGCAGGCCTATGACACGTGCGCTGGTGCACGTTGATGTCACCATGCCACGTGCATCTGGGGCAGCAAGGTCATCTGCTGCCCCAAGTATGCAGGGCGGAGGGGCTGCAGGGGCAGCTGCGGCTCCATCCACCCCAGCCCTCACACACCCAGCCAGGACAGTGTCGGTCCTAGTCCATCCTGCTGACATTCCCCCTGACACCATCACACTTGAGCCAATGCCTGCACCAACTCCCATGCTGAGTGTGCAATCCCACACTCCTGATACAGAGTCCACCAGGGCTCCTGCCCCTAGTGTCCAGAGCGGCGCAGGACACTCAGGATCATCACCACCTTCCAAGCGGAAGAGGAAGAGTGCTCGTCCGGCACAGGCTGATGCCCCAGACACGGCTACACAGTCCGGCCCGTCGAGGAAGCCCAGCTTCACGGATGACGAACTGAATGCACTTGTCGAGTATGTGTCCGCACATGACAAAGGGATGGTCATTGTTGCAGGATCCAAGACCACACCTGCACAACGCCAGGCACACTGGCAGACCGTTGCGGACATCGTAAGTGCCCTTGGAATCGTGAGGCGCACAGCCAACGATTGCTATAAGCGCTGGAATGACCTAAAGCGCAGGGCAAAGAGTAAGCTGGCCTCAAGTCATGCCGCAACTCTAGTGACTGGAGGTGGGTCTCCAGTAGTAGACATGGAACTCACTCCACATGAGTCAGTCGCTGGGACCTACGTCACGGAGGAACAGATCCAAGGCGTGGGAGATCTGCCTGATTACGAGGCATTGTCCGGTGAGTGCACATGCATGTGTGTGTCATCCATGTGCATGGTGTGTGTGAGGGCTTCTGTTTGTGTGCCAGGTGAGAGTGTGTGCGCCTGAGTCGTATGGGTCAGCCATGTGCTTCATGCAATACATCCTGCGCAGCTGCATTTGGCCATAGCAGTATCCCTTCTGCCAACAGTAGACAACTAGCCCAACTGCACGCCAGTTGCCCTTGAAGTGTCACCTTGCCACAACATTGTTGCTTATTTTTCACTGTTCATTCAGTCAGATTGTTTGCATTCCACCACTTTTACTAGGCATGTCGCAGTCCTCTAGTCACATGTCTGACATGGCTATGGTAAAGTGGAGTGACTTTGTTACCTGGATATCATTTGTTCACACATGTCCCTGTGCAATTGGACCATTTCGGACTGGCAGCTCCAGGTGAAAAATCTGACCTGTTTGAATTAGAAAAGCTATTACATGCGGGAACTGGACTGAATGAATAGGTGCTGCCCTCCTCTCCATCTTCACTCAATAGCAATGGTACATGCCATCTGTGTGATGGCATGTGTGTTTCACCTGGCAATCACAGGCCAATGTGTGATGCCACTGCCAGGCAGCATGCAGAAAATGTGTTCATCTTCCATCTTGGTGTCATCAGCGTGTGCCATTTGTCTGCCCTTCATATGCAGTGAGGGTGCATGCATGGGAGGGTTTTAGTCATGTGGGACATGTGTCAATCAAGTACTGGTTCTCTTGCTTCTCAGCCCTCATTGTGTGCCATGGTGCTAATGCCTGTTTCCATTTCTTTGTTTTAATGTCTTTGCAGGGGAAGACGCACCTGATACTGCTGGGGTTGTGGAGTTGGTGCAGACCCAGGAGGGGTCCGAGGGCCGACCAACCACCAGTGAGGGACGTGGTGTGGTGGTGGGGGAGAACCCACAACTGCTGCAGGTCGTGCTCTCAAGGGATGTCTCTGGCTGCACCTCCCCCGAGCTGTACTCAAGTGTTGATTCGGATGAGACCTACGTGCCGTCGCAGGTGAGTGTTCCAGGGAGGGATTCTGTTCTGTCCCACCCACCTGCACCAGGGTCAGAACCCTCAATGGGGATGTCAGTGTTGCCAGCTACGCCTTTGGTGGTTACGGATGCAGGGTCACACTCTGCGACATCTGATCCTGTTCCTGGGCCAGCAGATCAGAGGGGGAATGCAGTCCTGCAGCCTCAGGCAGTGCCGGCACAGCAAGGCGCAGTTTGCCTTGCCCCAGACAGGTGTGGTGCCCGCCGACGTGGTGACCGTACGCCACCTGGCAATACTGCATGGGAGCAATCCATTTACGGTATGGCAACCCAACAGGCAGCATCATCCGAGATGATGGCTCAGGCCATGGATAGGGTGGCCACTTCCATTGTCCCCCCTGAAAGGCTGATGGAGTGACTACAGCAGGCAACCGACTCCATCTGCCAGTCACACAGGGAGGACATGTTGGGGTCCAACAGGGACAGGCGGGCGGCACTGGCGACTCTGCAGGAGGCCACCTCCATTGAGTCCCAGGGCCACAGTGAAGCCCTGAGGCAGGAGCTCCTTCACCTCAGGACGACTCTTGTTGAGCTTGAGGCTTCAACACACCAAAGGACAGAACAGCAGCTGGAGCGTCTCACCCGTACGCTCTCAGCTGAGATGCAGGCAACGAGGGCGGAGGTCCGGGCATCCCGTGAGTTGTTGCATGGGGACCTCCGCACACTCATCCTCCAGAACCAGACCTACCACACCCGCATGCTTGCAGCCATGGAGGAGCAGACTAGGGCCTTACGTGGGCTGCCTCCCATAGTGCAACCACCTCCGGATGCAGCTGCACAGGGTGATAATAGCGACAGCAGTGATACTCCCACAATAGGGTAGCCGTGTGGGCCATGAGCCCATGGAGGTGTTTTTTTTCCCAGGATCCACACAGGTGGGTTCTGGTGTGCACCCTGTCCTCGGACCTCCTGGGTGGCCTCCCCAACCCCCCCGGGCCCATCAATGGCCATTTTTTATTTTTTTTTATTTTTATTTTTATTTTTATTTTTAATTATTTTTTTCCCAATTATTTTGGGACAATTTGTTGGCTTCCGTGGTTCCTGTGGGCATACGCTGCATTGTGGCTGGGCACATGCAGGCTTGTCATGTATTTGGTTCAGATGCTTGGGTTTGAGTCACACACACCCCTCCTGCTTCCCGTTTCCATGGGCTTGCAAAGGGTGTGCCCAAGTGACATTGACGTACATGGTGACATTGGACTCCCACTACATGTGTGGGTAGTCTAGTCAATACTGTGTATACATTCCTAGTGCCTATTGCTGTTGTGTTGTACACTGCATGTTGCATTGATGTGTAACTCATCATCTGTGTCTACCTCCCAATTTGCAGGTCCCTTCCTCATGTCTACACAAGGCCCTCTAGTCTGGAGATGGGGTCCATGTTGGCAGCAGTGCACCTACAACTCTACATGGCGCCAACACTGCACAGTTGGTAGTGGTGGGAGTGCAGGCATTTCCAGGTGGTGAGACTACTAATATATAACATTTGTGATGTCATGTTAATGGTAGTACCTGCTCAAGTTTGTTGTTGGTCCTGCATTACTGTGAGCATTTCAGGTGTTGCAAGTTTCAATTAGGGACACTCTACATTGTGACACTAGTGTCATGTTGTGGGGATTACTTTTTTTACCTGCAAATAGCATGACATGGCACGGTGTGTCGTGTGGCGGTGCTGGGGATGGGTTGGCTGACATGGCACTATCCTCTTGTTGCATTTTGCAAGTGGGTATTCATTTTAGCTGCTTGAATGTGTTACTTCACAAAACTGCTTTGGTGGTGTCTGTGTGGGTAGGGATGCACACACTGTGACACTTCCAGGTGAACAATCTCAGGCTGTTATGGTTTTCACGGTTGATTCTCCAGACATTCAGGATCAGTGTCAGGTTGAGTCATCATTGATTGTCAGATGCAATGTGCCAGGGCAGTGAGCACTCCACAGGGGTGTGATTTCTATGTGAAGTAATTAGCCACTAGCTGTGTATGGGCTGCCCCCCCGTGCCCTTTCCCCTCCCATGCGCAGCGGCTGTGCATGTGGTTGGGGATGTGGGGCCACCACCATGTCCACGGCCAGGCCCCGGCGTGTTGCAACGTTGTGCAGGACACATGCTGCCACTATGATCCTGCACACTACTGGGGGAGCGTACAACAGATGCCCGCCAGAACGGTCAAGGGAGCGAAAGCGTGACTTTAGCACTCCGAATGTGTGCTCCACTATGCCCCGGGTTGCAATGTGGGCTGTGTTATATCTTACCTGGGGTGGCGTGGTGGGGTTCCGAATTGGCGTCATCATGTGGGGGCTGAGAGGGTAGGCACTGTCCCCTGTGGAGGTGGTGATTGGTATCATTGGTGGGGTTGTGAGCTTGCTCAGTATCTGACATGCATGCATGTGCAGTGGCATTCATACTCACCAAGCAGCCATGTATCGCCATGCCGCCCAGCTTCTAGGTCCCGGCTTAGGGTGGGCATTCGGTAAATGAAGCTGTCGTGGGTTGACCCGGGATTGTTGGCATATACTGAGGTGATGATTCCCTTGGCATTACATACTACCTGCACGTTGATGGAATGCCAGTGCTTGCGGTTCCTGTAGATGTGCTCTGATGCCCTGGGGGGACGTAGAGCCACATGGGTGCAGTCGATGGCACCTAGCACTTTGGGGAATCGTGCCACACCGTAAAAATCCAGGGCGGCAGCATGCCTTTCTGCAGGTGTTCTGGGCAGGTATATGTGCCTGCGGACTCATGGGCGTGCAGTGATGGTGTTCAAGACCTGGTGTAGGCAGCGTGATTGGGTGGCCTGTGATACACCACCCACAATGGCACTTGTCCGTTGAAATGATCCAGTGGCTAAGAAGTGCAGTACATTGAGGACCTTCTCCAGGGGGCTGAGTGCTTGGGAGCACAGGGTGGGTGATGTGAGGTCATCCTCCCACTCACTCACCAGGTCCAGTATAATGTGTGGTGGAAACCTGTACCTCCCATGCACCTGGTCATCAGGCATCCCGAAAAGGCTGGTTCTGGGTGTGAATATTCTGGCCCTGACTATCCTCCTCCTCCTCCTTTGGTAGCCCACGCCCACTGCTGCTAGGAACGGTATGTTCATCCTGGGTCTGAGCTTGTTATTTTGTTAGCGCGCAAATTTATGCGTTGCGCGTGTTGTAGGCGAGCGTGTGACCCTCGCACCCCTGAAATCCAGTACCCAGTCCAATAGCGTTTGGAAATTCCCGCGCACCCTGGGATACAGGTGCGCTGACGTACTTGCGTGTGTAAGTGCCCGCGCACCCCTGATATACACGTACATAGGCCAATCGCGTGTACGCGCACTTTTGTTCAATTACACGTGATGACACTCTGACATGCTGTCCAATTACACGCGATGACACTCTGACGTGTAGTCTTTCCACGTGTGCTCTGTCATCACGTGCTGTGTGGGAAACACCCGTGCGGGTCACGTCACAGACGCGCTTACGCGCTGAGGGCCTTTGGTCCAATAGAATCGCGTATGCGTGCTGACGCGTTTACGCGCTGGGGGCCTTTGGTCCAATAGAATCGCGTATGCGTGCTGACGCGCTTACGCGCTAAGGGCCTTTCCTCGATTTTCACGCTGACGTGCAGGATTTTCACGTGCCAAATCACTCCGTACCAAGCTGGTCACGCGTAAGCACACGGAAGACCACGCTCCTGCCCAGAAGGCCGAACTACTGCCCCCCAGAGCCCCGAGCACGCTCCCACCTGCCATCTGCTGCTGCCTGACTGCCTGATGCCCACGTGCACTGCCATTTGCTGCCTGCACATCAGCCAGGGGTGCTGTTGCTGTGACCACCCCTGCTGGAACTGAAGACTCCCGACTGGGATTCCATCGCTCCACAGCCCAGCCCCAGGACCCAGTTGCCCACCCACTCCTGCCTCTGGGGTTGTCATGTCGAGGCAAACACCATCTGTGACCACTGACAACTCCCGGCCAGAGAGGCAGAGGGGCACCAGCTTCAGTGCCACCGAAGTTGGTGTCCTGGTGGAGCAAGTCCTGGGGCAGTATGATGCCCTCTTTGGAAGTTCCCGCGCCGACAAGGAAGGACGGACTCAGATCTGGACTGACATCGTGACTGCCATCAACGCGGAGGGGGTGGCAGTCCGCGACTTACAACATGTCAGGAAGCGCTGGGAGGACTTCAGGTCCAGGACCCTGAACAAGGCCCGGCGCCTCTTGAAGGCAGCGGATGCCAAGGGGCGCCGGGGCCACTTGTCGGAAGAACAGATGAGGGTCCTGGAACGCATATCCCCAGCGCTCCACGTCCAGGTCCTGGAGAAGCAGACCCGTCTGGAGTCAAGTGGTGAGTGTACATGCATCCTGATTGTGAGCAGTGCGTGTGGTGATTATTCGGTATTGTGCAGGTTGCACATCTGTTTGTATGGGGTTGAGTATGGGTGGGGGTGTACAGGGCCGTGGGGCTGACACATGCAAGGGCTGTAATATGTGAGACATGGATGGTGCTTGTGTGTGTAGGCTTGCATGCCAAATGCAGTTGTGCGTGCACACATGTTTGGATGAATGTGTATGTAAGTAGACATGTCCGTGATGTCACGCATGTATGTTGTTTTCGGCTGCATGTATGAGCACTGTGTACATGTGCATGTGTGTGCATTTGACAAGGGTGCAACAGTGATGCAACATGGATGCATGTGACAGCGGTATGTGGAAGCCTGATTGGCAGATGTGACATGGATGCCCATCTGAACAGTGCGACACTTGGCAGAGGTGTACACATGCATGCAAGTGTGGTGGTGTGTGTACATGTGTAGTGCACTTCCTGTGTTGCATGTGATGTCTGGCTTCCCTTTGGCTGCTCATGCAGTTGTATGTGTATGGATGGTGGTGGCAGTTGCGATATGGCTGTGGTATGGCTCATGTGTGCGAGTTGTAATGACATGTGTGTTGGGGATTGTGATGACATGTCTGAGGTTTGCCAATGCCACTCATGTGCAACTGTCATGTGTGTATGTGTCCATTTTACAGTGCCGTGATGCCTGTGTTTTGTTTCTCCCTGTCTGCAGCGTCAACTGATGAAGAGGACGGAGAAGGTGCTGTGGAGCACAGCGGCGGGGATCCCACCGCCAGCCGGAGACGCAAGGCCCGGCTCCCCTCCCGTGTTGTCATCTCATCGGGGAGTGAGGAGTCCGGTTCCGCGTCCCAGCCCGCAGCTGCCGGGGGGAGGTCCAAGAGGCGGAGGTTGGAGTTGGACTCCTCGGCAGCAGAAGGGGCAGCTGGGACCCCACAGGGCCCAACAGGGGAAGATGGCACGGAGTCATCCAGGTTGGTGGGGGGTTTGGTGGAGGAGGAGACCGTGCAAGCACCAGAGACGGGGTCTGGAGGTGGGGATCCCACTGGTGCTAGTGGTGCAGTGCAGGACCAGGGACAAGAGGCAGCACAGGCTGCCGCGGAGGTGCCTGTGTGCAATCCTGTCCCCGATCCTGTCCCTGCATCATCTTGCACCAGCAGGGATGCCTACGTCCAGACCCGTTTTCAGGCAGGGGATGAGCTGACGTCAACTGGCCTTCCTCTGCCTGCGGACGTGGCCATCCAGGTCGGGGTTGAGCCTGTCCTGGCTGGTGTGGCGTTGCGTCAACGGGCCATGCGAGGTGACCTGCAGTCTTTTCATGGAGAGACTGCACGTCATCTCGAATGGCTCGTTGACCACGTCAGCCTGCTGGGACAGGTCACCCAGGCCGGATTCCTCCGTCTGATGGGGCTTGCTCTGACCTCCTCCTCAACTGGACCCCCTACGCGCCAGTCGTCCCTTGTGCCATCTTCCCACCCATCAGTCACCTGGGTGCCCTGTGGAGCTGCCTCTGACAGTTCGGCCAGGCTGGTGGAGGAGGCATCCCTGCCACAGTCGGGAGTCGGAGGTCCAGCAGGGGTGGCCACATCAACAACTGCACCCCAGCCGGCGGAGGATGTGCAGGCAGCAGGAGGCAGTGCACGGGCAGAGGCAGAGCAGCAGCAGCAACATGGTGGGAGCCATGAAGGCTCGGGGCCTTCGACATCGGAGGGGCAGGCATCGGCCGGAGGGCAGGAAGACCCAGGACAGAGAGTGTCTTCCGTGTGGCAGCGGTTGGGCCACGCCATAGGTGCGGAGCGGCGGCGGGCGGAAGAGGCGCGGCTCACAATGGTTAGGGCGGAGAACTCCATGCGGAGGGCCCTGAGGCGGGCTGAGTGCCTCGAGGCAATCCGCAGGGGGTTGGAGGAGGACACGGCGTCGTCCCTCGGGGCCATGGAACAGGACCGCCTCCGGGACATCGAACAGGAGTTCGATGATGCCCTGGCCCGGAACACCACGGAGTGAGCCGCTGGACTTGCCCGGCGCCTTTGTATATAGTTCTTTAGTTTTAGGTTTCCTTTCTTTCTTATTATGATTTGGAGTCGACGGACACTGCTCCACTTTTTGTATATAGTTGCATTTTTGTTGGGGTTTTTTGTAGGTTTCCTTTGTTCAGTTGGGCTCATGGACCCTTGGATGTTTTGTACATAGTTCTCCATTGGATTGATTTCATTTTGATGTGACTTTGGACGACATTTTTTTGGATTTGTATTAGTAGTTTTTATTTTTTTAGACGGACATGCAGCTTCTCTTTTTTTCTTTGCCATTGTAGTTTGTTTGATTTCATTTCTATTCTTTTTTTTTTAATACAATTTTGTTTTCATACTTCACCGTGTGGTATCATCTCATTGGTTTCATGCATTTCATGTTGGGTGTTTTCCCATTCAATTGCAACCATTGTGTGTGACGGACATGGGTTCATTTGCTTTATGAACATTGGGGGTGTAACATGCAATTTCTATTTCCATGTGGGTGAATGGGTTACTTGGTAGGGCTTTTTGGCTATGGAGGCTGACCATAACGCACATGATTGGGGATTGTGAGGACCTGGTGGAGGCTGCCCATGGTGGCTGAGGGGTGGGGGTGGTGGGAGACATGAGTGGGGGCCTGGTGGAGGGTGCCCGTGCACTGCTGGGGGGTGGGGGTGGTGGGAGACGTGAGTGGGGGCCTGGTGGAGGCTGCCCCTGCACTGCTGGGGGGTGGGGGTGGTGGGAGACATGAGTGGGGGCCTGGTGGAGGCTGCCCCTGCACTGCTGGGGGGTGATGGGAGACATGAGTGGGGGCCTGGTGGAGGGTGCCCCTGCACTGCTGGGGGGTGGGGGTGGTGGGAGACATGAGTGGGGGCCTGGTGGAGGCTGCCCCTGGTGGCTGGGGGGTGGTGGTGATAGGGGACATGAGTGGGGGCCTGGTGGAGGGTGCCCCTGCACTGCTGGGGGGTGGGGGTGGTGGGAGACATGAGTGGGGGCCTAGTGGAGGGTGCCCATGGTGGCTGGGGGGTGGGGGTGGGTGGGAGACATGAGTGGGGGCCTGGTGGAGGGTGCCCCTGCACTGCTTGGGGGTGGGGGTGGTGGGAGACATGAGTGGGGGCCTGGTGGAGGCTGCCCCTGGTGGCTGGGGGGTGGTGGTGATAGGGGACATGAGTGGGGGCCTGGTGGAGGGTGCCCATGGTGGCTGGGGGGTGGGGGTGGGTGGGAGACATGAGTGGGGGCCTGGTGGAGGGTGCCCCTGCACTGCTGGGGGGTGGGGGTGGTGGGAGACATGAGTGGGGGCCTGGTGGAGGGTGCCCCTGCACTGCTGGGGGGTGGGGGTGGTGGGAGACATGAGTGGGGGCCTGGTGGAGGGTGCCCCTGGATGCTGGGGGGTGGGGGTGCAGGGGGACATGAGTGGGGGCCTGGTGGAGGGTGCCCCTGCACTGCTGGGGGGTGGGGGTGGTGGGAGACATGAGTGGGAGCCTGGTGGAGGGTGCCCCTGCACTGCTGGGGGGTGGGGGTGGTGGGAGACATGAGTGGGGGCCTGGTGGAGGGTGCCCCTGCACTGCTGGGGGGTGGGGGTGGTGGGAGACATGAGTGGGGGCCTGGTGGAGGCTGCCCCTGCACTGCTGGGGGGTGGGGGTGGTGGGAGACATGAGTGGGGGCCTGGTGGTTGGTGCCCCTGCACTGCTGGGGGGTGGGGGTGGTGGGAGACATGAGTGGGGGCCTGGTGGAGGGTGCCCCTGGATGCTGGGGGGTGGGGGTGCAGGGGGACATGAGTGGGGGCCTGGTGGAGGGTGCCCCTGCACTGCTGGGGGGTGGGGGTGGTGGGAGACATGAGTGGGGGCCTGGTGGAGGGTGCCCTGCACTGCTGGGGGGTGGGGGTGGTGGGAGACATGAGTGGGGGCCTGGTGGAGGGTGCCCCTGCACTGCTGGGGGGTGGGGGTGGTGGGAGACATGAGTGGGGGCCTGGTGGAGGCTGCCCCTGCACTGCTGGGGGGTGGGGGTGGTGGGAGACATGAGTGGGGGCCTGGTGGAGGCTGCCCCTGGTGGCTGGGGGGTGGTGGTGATAGGGGACATGAGTGGGGGCCTGGTGGAGGGTGCCCTTGGTGGCTGGGGGGTGGGGGTGGTGGGAGACATGGATGGGGGCCTGGTTTAGGGTGCGCCTGCACTGCTGGGGGTGGGAGTGGTGGGAGACATGAGTGGGGGCCTGGTGGAGGGTGCCCCTGCACTGCTGGGGGGTGGGGGTGGCGGGAGACATGAGTGGGGGCCTGGTGGAGGGTGCCCCTGGTGGCTGGGGGGTGGGGGTGGTGGGAGACATGAGTGGGGGCCTGGTAGAGGGTGCCCATGGTGGCCGGGGGGTGGGGGTGGTGGGAGACATGAGTGGGGGCCTGGTGGAGGGTGCCCATGGTGGCTGGGGGGTGGGGGTGGGTGGGACACATGAGTGGGGGCCTGGTGGAGGCTGCCCCTGCACTGCTGGGGGGTGGGGGTGGTGGGAGACATGAGTGGGGGCCTGGTGGAGGCTGCCCCTGGTGGCTGGGGGGTGGTGGTGATAGGGGACATGAGTGGGGGCCTGGTGGAGGGTGCCCATGGTGGCTGGGGGGTGGGGGTGGGTGGGAGACATGAGTGGGGGCCTGGTGGAGGGTGCCCCTCCACTGCTGGGGGGTGGAGGTGCAGGGGGACATGAGTGGGGGCCTGGTGGAGGGTGCCCCTGCACTGCTGGGGGGTGGGGGTGGTGGGAGACATGAGTGGGGGCCTGGTGGAGGGTGCCCCTGCACTGCTGGGGGGTGGGGGTGGTGGGAGACATGAGTGGGGGCCTGGTGGAGGGTGCCCCTGGATGCTGGGGGGTGGGGGTGCAGGGGGAAATGAGTGGGGGCCTGGTGGAGGGTGCCCCTGCACTGCTGGGGGGTGGGGGTGGTGGGAGACATGAGTGGGGGCCTGGTGGAGGGTGCCCCTGCACTGCTGGGGGGTGGGGGTGGTGGGAGACATGAGTGGGGGCCTGGTGGAGGGTGCCCCTGCACTGCTGGGGGGTGGGGGTGGTGGGAGACATGAGTGGGGGCCTGGTGGAGGCTGCCCCTGCACTGCTGGGGGGTGGGGGTGGTGGGAGACATGAGTGGGGGCCTGGTGGAGGGTGCCCCTGGTGGCTGGGGGGTGGGGGTGGTGGGAGACATGGATGGGGGCCTGGTGGAGGGTGCGCCTGCACTGCTGGGGGGTGGGGGTGGTGGGAGACATGAGTGGGGGCCTGGTGGAGGGTGCCCCTGCACTGCTGGGGGGTGGGGGTGGTGGGAGACATGAGTGGGGGCCTGGTGGAGGGTGCCCCTGGTGGCTGGGGGGTGGGGGTGGTGGGAGACATGAGTGGGGGCCTGGTGGAGGGTGCCCCTGGTGGCTGGGGGGTGGGGGTGGTGGGAGACATGAGTGGGGGCCTGGTGGAGGGTGCCCCTGCACAGCTGGGGGGTGGGGGTGGTGGGAGACATGAGTGGGGGCCTGGTGGAGGCTGCCCCTGCACTGCTGGGGGGTGGGGGTGGTGGGAGACATGAGTGGGGGCCTGGTGGGGGCTGCCCATGGTGGCTGGGGGGTGGGGCTGGTGGGAGACATGAGTGGGGGCTTGGTGGAGGGTGCCCCTGCACTGCTGGGGGGTGGGGGTGGTGGGAGACATGAGTGGGGGCCTGGTGGGGGCTGGCCATGGTGGCTGGGGGGTGGGGGTGGTGGGAGACATGGGTGGGGGCCTGGTGGAGGGTGCCCCTGGTGGCTGGGGTGTGGGGGTGGTGGTAGACATGAGTGGGGGCCTGGTGGAGGGTGCCCCTGCACTGCTGGGGGGTGGGGGTGGTGGGAGACATGAGTGGGGGCCTGGTGGAGGCTGCCCCTGCACTGCTGGGGATGGGGGTGGTGGGAGACATGGGTGGGGGCCTGGTGGAGGGTGCCCCTGCACTGCTGGGGGGTGGGGGTTGTGGGAGACATGAGTGGGGGCCTGGTGGAGTGTGCCCCTGGTGGCTGGGGGGTGGGGGTGGTGGGAGACATGGGTGGGGGCCTGGTGGGGGCTGCCCATGGTGGCTGGGGGTTGGGGTGGTGGGTGACATGGGTGGGGGCCTGGTGGTGGGTGCCCCTGGATGCTGTGGGGTGGGGGTGTAGGGGGACATGAGTGGGGGCCTGGTGGAGGGTGCCCCTGCACTGCTGGGGGGTGGGGGTGGCGGGAGACATGAATGGGGGCCTGGTGGAGGGTGCCCCTGCACTGCTGGGGGGTGGGGGTGGTGGGAGACACGAGTGGGGGCCTGGTGGAGGGTGCCCCTGGATGCTGGGGGGTGGGGGTGCAGGGGGACATGAGTGGGGGCCTGTTGGAGGGTGCACCTGCACTGCTGGGGGGTGGGGGTGGTGGGAGACATGAGTGGGGGCCTGGTGGAGGGTGCCCCTGCACTGCTGGGGGGTGGGGGTGGTGGGAGACATGAGTGGGGGCCTGGTGGAGGGTGCCCCTGCACTGCTGGGGGGTGGGGGTGGTGGGAGACATGGGTGGGGGCCTGGTGGAGGGTGCCCCTGCACTGCTGGGGGGTGGGGGTGGTGGGAGACATGAGTGGGGGCCTGGTGGAGGGTGCCCCTGGTGGCTGGGGGGTGGGGGTGCAGGGGGACATGAGTGGGGGCCTGGTGGAGGGTGCCCCTGGTGGCTGGGGGGTGGGGGAGGTGGGAGACATGGTTGGGGGCCTGGTGGAGGGTGCCCCTGCACTGCTGGGGGGTGGGGGTGGTGGGAGACATGAGTGGGGGCCTGGTGGAGGGTGCCCCTGGTGGCTGGGGGGTGGTGGTGCAGGGGGACATGAGTGGGGGCCTGGTGGAGGGTGCCCCTGGTGGCTGGGGGGTGGGGGTGGTGGGAGACATGGGTGGGGGCCTGGTGGAGGGTGCCCCTGCACTGCTGGGGGGTGGGGGTGGTGGGAGACATGAGTGGGGGCCTGGTGGAGGGTGCCCCTGCACTGCTGGGGGGTGGGGGTGGTGGGAGACATGAGTGGGGGCCTGGTGGGGGCTGGCCATGGTGGCTGGGGGGTGGGGGTGGTGAGAGACATGGGTGGGGGCCTGGTGGAGGGTGCCCCTGGTGGCTGGGGGGTGGGGGTGGTGGTAGACATGAGTGGGGGCCTGGTGGAGGGTGCCCCTGCACTGCTGGGGGGTGGGGTGGTGGGAGACATGAGTGGGGTCCTGGTGGAGGCTGCCCCTGCACTGCTGGGGGGTGGGGGTGGTGTGAGACATGAGTGGGGGCCTGGTGGAGGGTGCCCCTGGTGGCTGGGGGGTGGGGGTGCAGGTGGACATGAGTGGTGGCCTGGTGGAGGGTGCCCCTGGTGGCTGGGGGGTGGGGGTGGTGGGAGACATGGGTGGGGGCCTGGTGGAGGGTGCCCCTGCACTGCTGGGGGGTGGGGGTGGTGGGAGACATGAGTGGGGGCCTGGTGGAGGGTGCCCCTGCACTGCTGGGGGGTGGGGGTGGTGGGAGACATGAGTGGGGGCCTGGTGGGGGCTGGCCATGGTGGCTGGGGGGTGGGGGTTGTGGGAGACATGCATTGTTGATCAGTAGTGCAAGGTGACATGTGGGTTGGCTGGGGGGCATGCCCATGGTGGATGGGCTGCTTGCGGGAGATGAGCATGGGTGCAGGGTAGTCCCCCGTGGTGTGGGCTGCCTGCAGGGGCCGTGGAGGTTGTGGAGCGTACACCTGGGAGGACCCACACGGCCAATTCACGTGTAGTACTCCCCAGAACCCCTGAAATACACATACCCTGCTGAAATCGCGTGTGGAACTTCCCGCGCACCCCTGAAATACACGTACCCTGCTGAAATCGCGTGTGGAACTTCCCGCGCACCCCTGAAATACACGTACCCTGCTGAAATCGCGTGTGGAACTTCCCACGCACCCCTGAAATACACGTACCCTGCTCGCACTGGGCCAATCGCGTGTGGAACTTCCCGCGCACCCCTGAAATACACGTACCCTGCTGAAATCGCGTGTGCAACTTCCCGCGCACCCCTGGAATACACATACCCTGCTGAAATCGTGTGTGGAACTTCCCGCACACCCCTGAGATACACGTACCCTGCTGAAATCGCGTGTGGAACTTCCCACGCACCCATGGAATACACGTTCCCTGCTCGCACTGGGCCAATCGCGTGTGGAACTTCCCGCGCACCCCTGAAATACACGTACCCTGCCGAAATCGTGTGTGGAACTTCCCGCGCACCCATGGAATACACGTACCCTGCTCGCACTGGGCCAATCGCGTGTGGAACTTCCCGCGCACCCCTGAAATACACGTACCCTGCTTGCACGGGGCCAATCGCGTGTGCAACTTCCCGCGCACCCCTGAAATACACGTACCCTGCTGAATTCGCGTGTGGAACTTCCCGCGCACCCCTGGAATACACATACCCTGCTGAATTCGCGTGTGGAACTTCCCGCGCACCTCTGAAATACACGTACCCTGCTCGCACTGGGCCAATCGCGTGTGGAGCTTCCTGCGCACCCCTGAAATACACGTACCCTGCTGAAATCGCGTGTGGAACTTCCCGCGCACCCCTGGAATACACATACCCTGCTGAAATCGTGTGTGGGACTTCCCGCGCACTCCTGAAATACACGTACCCTGCTTGCACGGGGCCAATCGCATGTGGAACTTCCCGCGCACCCCTGAAATACACGTTCCCCGCTTGGCGTTTGCTGTTTGCCAGCCCGGTGAACTGGTCCAGGGTTAGCGCAGCCCTTTGCGATGATTTAGCGATTTTGATGGCTTTTCCTTGCGCGAGGGCATTCTTGGGGGCGTTACTGGCACTGCTGCAGGGTCGCTGCGATTCTCTGCGCCACGGCTGGTTTGGGAGCCTAAAATCCATGAATACGCTGTGCGCGGAAATCAGTTTTAGCGCACGTGCCTGGCGCAGTCAGTCGCACGCGGACACTCTGCGCCAGCTGCTTGCGACACTTTTCTGCTAAATTTTATGAATTACCCTGTCAATCTGTTCTTGAAAGCCTTGAAAAGGGGGAATTCAGCACAGCAAACCATTTGTTCCTAGCACTTACAAGGAAAAGCCCTCAGGCTTCTTTGTACATCATTTTATTGGCATTTTCTGAAAAAAACTACATTTTTCTACCTTTTTTGTTATTTTCTCTCACCGCCCTAGAGCAAACTAGGATTCCTTGGTGGCATTGTGACCACCTACGTGTGGGAAAAAATGGGGCCATATTTGACTGAGATATCTCATGTAACATAAAAGTTACAAGGGTTTGAATGGCGACATACTGAAATCACCAAAAAAGGCCCTGGCACTGGGGGAGAAAACCCATGGCAGTTAAGGGGTTACCAAAGTTTTTTCATTGAATTTCATAGGTTGTTATTTGTGCATCTTAACCATAACATCCCTAACAAAGTTTTTCATTGAATTGCATAGGTTTTTGATAGTGCAATTTAACCAAAACATCCCTTTAACAAAGTGTTTTCAGTGAATTTCATGGGTTTTAACCAGTACATGCTATATTCCTACAACTTACTAATATCATACTTACCCCAATATAGCAAAATGTGTGTGCAATTTACAAAGTTCCACCTTAAAACTCTGCCATTTCCCACCTTCTAGCATCATTTTTAACACTTCTATACACTTTCTGCAACTTTTCCCACTGTTTTTGCATCCGTCGACGTCCGCCAACGTCTGATGTCATCACAGACCTTCTGGACAGTGCCACGTGACCATGCACTTGCACGCGGCATGATGACATGTCTGCAAAGGCGTCCACTCTTCATGATCGGGTCTGTGCTTAGTGGACAGTGCAGTACTGCATTTCCTAATGATTTAGGAATTTTCACGCTCAAAATATACCCTTGCACAGCTCCTACACCTATACTTACTAATTATCCATTAATAATCTAGTACAAAGCACATACTTTTTTTTTTAGCAAAACTGATATTTATCTTAAACATGGCATCAGCTATTGCCATTAGACCTCCCCAAGAACCACCACCACCACCAGGTGGAGGACCTACACAACAAAAAAAGTGCAGTGCATCCAAAGGCAATGAAGAGGACCAAGAAGATGAGGTACAGGAAGTGCCTAACTCTAGCACCCAGAGAGAATTATGGGTTTGGCAGTTCTTTACCACTGTTGGGAAGTACTAAAGACTAAAGCTACCAAAGTGAAATGCACTACAGGACCACCACCATATACTGTCACGCCAAATCCAACCACTGCAATGCTCTCAGAAAGGTTGTTCCTTTCTTAGCAAGTAGTACGTCCACCTCAGCTTCCTATACCAATACTGTATGCACACAGCCTTCTTCTGTGGAACACACAATCCCACCAGCTACCCTGAAAGCAACAAAAGAGGCAGTTGATCCATATGTTTGGAAGACAACAATCCTCTGTATACTGCAACACACCACTCTACAGGGGAAGCACTTTCAAAGTGCTTTTGAAGCTGTAATCAAGGAGCATGAGAAACACTGTCCCCTACCATAGAAGTAACACACGCACAACATCTCCCCCCTCCATATTAGTGCTTGGAGCCTCTTCCAATATTTGCCTCCCCCCCCCCTTACGTTCTAACCTCTCCTGCAAAAAAAAAAGAAAAATACATCAAAAAACAACAAAACAAAGGTTCCTTTAGGAAACTCCTTCCCAGTTACAAAATAGAAGTAACAAAATGATTATAGACTCCATCTACTTTACATTTCTCAATAAAATACATAGACTCAATAAGATTTTCCAATATTTCCATCAGCATTTTCTGTTATACTAATGGGAATAATGTGGTGTTCATTGCCCGTTCCAGGGACTGGAACAGGGATAATGGCCTGCACGGCCAAGTTATTGGCCCAAGTGAAGTGAGGGTGGATAATGAGGGCTTCAAACTGTTATCCCCTGTTCCAGCCCTTGCAATGGGGGATGAAGGCCATTAGCACCCCGGTTCCCAAAGCTTGGGGTGCCCAAAAAAAAAACAAAGCAAAATCCTTTTCCAAGATGGCCACTATGGAAAGGGATGGCAGGGCTCCAAACAATCTGAACATCCATCTCACAGTCTTAGTCTGTTGAATATTGGACCTTTACACCCAAGTGATGGATGACTCCTTCCAAGTAAAGGGGTGGATTTGATGATCTCAGGAATGCTGATTTTCCCCAGGTCTTTTTGGACAGGGCTTCTTTTCTCACCAGAAATTCATGGGCTACCAGCATGGTCAAGGCTTGTGATGCAACTTTGATGATGTGCATGGACTGGTGCTTATGTCAAACTCTGGATCCCTTTTGTTTAATTCAGGTTGTTAATTTGTTTTGCCAGACTCATCTTCCAAATTATCCTATTAAACTTAAAGTTCAATACTCTCTGCTAGACATACAGTGGCTTTCTACTGGGGAAAATCCTTTGGTTTGTGGAGTGCTTAAAAGCATTAGGGACTCTTACCCTCTGGTGTAATCTAGCTACTTCTGTCTAAGGGATGTACATTGTTTGCTGTCTTTGTTTTGGTAATATATGGGTAATTTGGAACTATCCCTTTATTCTGTGTCTGCCAAACTGTAATTGCTGATGTTCTTTATCTCTTTTAGGAGGGTGGCAGAAGTCAGAGCGTTGCCTTTTTGGGCAGATTCAGATTTTATGTTCATTGTAGGTCTAAGACTGGCTCCACCATTATTGAATTCCCTTCCTTTGTGGATTTTCGTAACTTTGAGTGCTGTGTTGTTTGCGTACAAATGAAGAATAGATGACTGGCCTATGAATGCTGGTTGATTGGTTGTTATTTCCTTCCATAAATTCTTTTAAGTTGTTTCCTCTCCACATTAGCCAGATGGGTTTGGTGGGCCGTTTTTCAGGCAGGGATCAACATTCTTTTAAGAAATGTGAGAGCCTCACTACAGGAGAATGAACATGGCTCACGTACATTGTTCTGTGTGATTCATCCCACTCAGGAGAGATTACAGTCCAGTTTTAGCTAACTGGACCTTTCACAGTGTAGAAAAATCCATTTATATATCAGTCGGGTACCACTCACAAATGTAGTTTGCATAAAAGTGCTAGGAAATTGTCCTCTGACCAAGAATACCATGAGTTACCCCAGACATGTGTTTTAGCCTTGTTGTATACCATCAGAAAGGTGAAAGTAGCCTCTCTAAGAACAGTGAGCAAGGCATCTATGTCACAACTACACCTAGTAACTTAGGGTCAAACCCCAAGTTTTACAAAATTCACAAAAATGTGGCTCTCCATGAACTGCAAACAAACTTGGTTTAAATAACGTTCTATGGGATGTATCCCACTGAAGAGGGGCTAAAACAATGGCTTAGCTCACTGTCTCTTTCACATAGGAGAAATATCTATTTGCATAACAGCCTGGTAACACCCAATCAATTCTCGTCTAAAGAGGAGTACCATAACCAAGCCCAGACACATGTTTCATCTATGCGTGGCATCATCATTGATCAAAATTCACCTCTTTGCTGCTGCCCACTCTGCTAGATGGCTGATTGCTTCTAAAGCATTTTTGGAGTGTTCCAGCTAGGAGCACAGTATAAGGGCACTGGCTAGTTCAATGACAGTACTTTCCATTCATGTTTGTTGTAATGCTATTGTGCACGCCTATCCGTCTGACTTATCATGGCTTTAAAGATGAAAGATGGAACCCTCGGTGTCATGTGATGTAATCGTGCATTTCTTAATCTTGTGGCAAAGAATTGGGATTCTATTGATAGTACAGATGTGAGTATTATCTCTCCCTGTACTTGCCCTCATTGATGTTGATGTTATTTGCTGTTTTGGCAGTAGATGGATTCCACTTGAGCCAGTCGTTATTTAGGATTTTGAGTTGGTTGTCCTCCCTTTTCATGTCCCTACTTTTATTGCCTTATGAATTATCGCTATAAGGTGGTACATTCAAAAGAGGACAAGAGAAGGATCAAGATGCAGAAGAGGACATTTATGCAAGGGATAATGACTGGGGTTGGGGATAATGACCTTCTTCGCAAGACTGGTCAATCAACCAGTCTTGCGAAGAAGGTTTTTATGGGATAGGTAGTCATCACTGTTTTCTTTTGTTTTTCCTGCTGCTGTATAATGGAATATAGGAACAATTATCAAGCATACAACTTGTCTCTGTGCCAGTAATAGCATTCTCACTCTCAATCACAAGTCTTGGAATAGTCAACATTGTGCACAAAAGACTTGTTTTTTGTGTTCTGCTGCTTGATGATAGATCATGTTGATTATTGCAGACTTTGATGTGTCTGTCTTTTTTTTATTTATTTAGTAGAATATCAAACAATCAGCATACATTTTGCCAAAAGCTTAACAAAGCATTGAACTCAACGCTCAATAATACATAGGTAAGTTAATGAAAGCAGTTCAAAGTATGCATAAGCACAGAAATATTTCAGAGAATGTAAATTAAACCCGAAACCACAACCAAAATAATACACCTATGCACATTCCCACATATCAAAAAACTAAGACACAGAACAACACACAAACAGAAAGACAACACACATAAAACAGAACAAAAACAAGACTGGGGAAACTCTCAATG
Source organism: Ambystoma mexicanum (assembly GCF_040938575.1). NCBI lineage: Eukaryota > Metazoa > Chordata > Amphibia > Caudata > Ambystomatidae > Ambystoma > Ambystoma mexicanum. The sequence continues at coordinate 1,381,439,817 of NC_090935.1, forward strand.
AATGCGCATATATAAAATCAGGTAGTCGGGTCCAATAGGGATTGCTAATCCTCCGATACACAGTCACCACATAAGTCATGAAATGGTTGCCAAAGGGCTTGATACTTATCCTCTTTCCCTTGTCTCACAAACATCACCCGTTTAAAGTTCAATAGTACCAACAAATCATTAATCCAATTCTCTACTCTAGGCTTCTTCCTCATCTTCCACACCATCAACACTTGTTTCACTGCAACAACAAGAGCTTTATCAACCCATTGACCATACCGACGGGTCACGGCACAACGCCCTCTACCTGTCTGTCTTTGATGATTGCAAAAAGGCATTAAAACATTTAGAATGGTTGGATATGATGTGTATTAATTTACACATAAGATATGTTATCTCTGACTATTCCTGCAACCTATGTTAGATATATTTTAGAATGCCTTCTTTTCAAGAGGTTTAATAAGTCTGCTGTAAATAACTTTAGCAAAATTATTTGGCAGTGATGATTAAAAGAGATAAAAGGGGAAATTACCTAGGGAGTAACACATCCCATATTTTATATATTCGAATAAATACAGCTCTTCTTCCAGCCAGCAGAGGTAACACAACCAATAGTATATTTACTGTAGGAGCTCACAAAGTAGGGAAATATTTCCAAATATCCAACAGAGCCCTTAGTCTTTCATACATTGTCTGTAAAATGTGTACCTGGACTCTACCACCTTTAAAGATAATTCCCATTTCCCCAAACCCTTATTAAGTCCCCAAGTAAAGCTATATCTGGCAGCTGAAACCGCCTGCCCTGTTCATCCATGTTGGATGTAATCTGTCTTTCCCTTTGAGCACACCCCCTAAAAAGCCTTGCCATGTTTGTGGTGGAATTTGAGACTGTAACATTGACACCTGTTTCACACTACCTGAGGATCAACCAAAACATGATTTGAAATCATTGGCCTCAGCAGCATTAGCAGAGACTCAGAAGCATTTTTCTCAAATGCTTTGTATCATGTGGTCATGATCTTCTAATAAGACTTTACACATGTTGCTATTCTTTCAGAATCCACTGGGGAATGTTTTAAACTAATTAAGATATAATTCTTTCCATTCTTACAGAATTCGTCTAACCAGGAACCTAATTTGACGAGATAGTTTTCTTTTAGATTGGTTACTTAGCAGCATAGCCATAGCGACATATGCAAGCATCTCACATGCCTTGAACCTATCATTGCCACCTATCATGAGTAACACCTAATTTGTTTTTCTTATACCAGGAGTAACCTGGTAAGTAATATCACCATCGTGATAGCCAGGTAGGCAAATGTAGGGTAAAACAAGGCAAACAAAGCCCTTCACCACATACCTCTTACTGCCATTGTCTACTGGATTTAATTAGTATTGGTTAGCCATTCGCAATATTCAAAGGTTATCCAATTTGAAGCCATCTAGACATGGTAGAACAAACATGGCTTTTGCCATTGAAAGACCAATCACTTGCTGGTAAATGCGATATTTAGAAGATCACTCTTCATTAGGTTCAGCTGCTGTGAGGGTAAGTTCCCTCTGGAATCGCATTGCAGAAAAATTGACTTTTGACAATAGTTTGAGATTCAAATTTAAACATATCAATAGTCTATACTTTATACACTATTTGGTGCATATTTTCTTTGAGATTCAAAATCATGCTTTTGAATACATGTAAAGGTTAATAATACAGTAATCTGGGATGATCTCACTTAGCATTACAATAATGTTCAGTCATACTCCTGCCAACAAGATGTAACTTCCTCACTCCTGCCCTCTGTTCATTCCCCACTAATTTGGTTGTTTTCCCTTTTGGAAGGCCCATCATGGAATTAGATTTCTTCTGTTTATTTACCGGCTCACTTAGGGATCCAAAATGTCTCCTGCTCATCTCACTCCTAATACTAGAGTATAGACCGAAAGAAGTGGGGGTACTAGTTGGTCCGGTTTAGTGATGCACCCAATTTATCAAGTGTACAACTATTACAAGGCAGAAACACTTGCAAAATTGACACATATTTCAAGTAGCAGAGTGGAAGGGGTGCACAGTGCAACAAGGACAACTTCAGCATGTATCAGTTTGAAACAAGAGTGTATTTTTTACTAGAGTAATGCATTTCTTCATGTGCCCTTATCAAAGTTGCTCGTATAACTCAATACATTCTATCTGCTTTTAGGCCTTTGTCCAACTTGTCTCTCTGCAACATTAGAAATATCTATTTTGTAATGTGAGTGTATTCTCTGCTATCTTCCATGATATAGAATATAGATCATAACTACAGATACTAAATATTAGTACCTTAATATTTTAGTTTTTAGCAAGCTCATAAAAATTTTAATTGGAACAAGTGTCCACATTCATGAGCTAACTTGGCCGTTGAAGAAACATTCAGCATTCAGTGTCCCACCTCTCATTCTCTGTGCCACGCGGAAGCAGGCGTATGGACTTGCACGGGGAAATCGCAACTTTGGAGGTGAGTATGCATGTTGGATTCAGGGTTACGTGCATGCAGGTAGGGTTCCGATTGTACTTAGGGGTGTGCGTACACAGCATAGTGGGGTGCAGGCACTGTTTATGGGGGATTGAACAGGAAAATAAATGCTTTCCGTAAAAATGTATGCATGTCCTCGAGGTGCCAGTCACAGTTACGGGAGACCCCACACAGGGTCCCTAAGATACAGGCCCGCCTGCGGGGGGCCCCACGCACTGTTTGAAGGGTGCATGTATTCACACCTGGGGGTGCACGCAAAGATAGCTGTTCTTGCTGTTTCCGCTTTGCGTGGGGGGTGTGTTGGGGGTGTTATGACCGTGACTTGCATATACGGTTACTTTGCGCAGACAATTACATGAATACTCTGGGCACACATTTCTTATTATGTGTATAGGTTTGCACAGTGTCGATCTTTGCACATTGCACTTTGGGGAATTAATGTGGTCTTTTCCATGAATCGGGCCCCTTGAAGGCAGCATGCATGGAGTATCAAGTGAGGATCTGAG